>NC_086445.1:917234158-917548658 GCF_028390025.1 Pseudophryne corroboree
TGATGCCTTTTTACCACTCATATCCGAAACGTAGAGTTTTCAAATCAGAGACATCTTACAGTCTGGCACTACCAACAATTTCTAAAATCACCGGTTTGTTATGAATGATCCTTATTACGTGCAGGCATTGGATTAATTAAAAGGAAAAAAAAGTACCAATTACCCATCTAAGATGTCACACTGAATACAACACATTCTACCGACTGCTTAATGCTAGACCAGTCTTCTGAATGCGGTCTCTCCGGGTGAGGGTCATGTATCATACAGTGGACATCTAACA
The DNA here is from genome assembly GCF_028390025.1 of Pseudophryne corroboree. Classification (NCBI taxonomy): domain Eukaryota; kingdom Metazoa; phylum Chordata; class Amphibia; order Anura; family Myobatrachidae; genus Pseudophryne; species Pseudophryne corroboree. The sequence continues at coordinate 917,234,439 of NC_086445.1, forward strand.
TGAGATAAAGAGACTGTACTCACTCAGCTGTGGAGAAAGCTTGTTCAAAGTTCTGTTTGTGGTTTGAAGGCACCAGAGCGTCATAGTCAAAAGCTTCTGGGAAGAACGAATGGACAAGGGCACAGAAAGCCATTCCATCACTCCAACTGGATGAAAAGTTCTGTAGATCAATGTTCTAAATAACCAAAAAATGTAAGAAAATATTAACCTCTAAGACCTATAATAAAATACACATTCAAAACAGTTCCAGGGATTATCTGCTCTGAACCAGTTGTGTAGTGTACATAGCAAAGTGGCAATATAACACACACATATACAAATTTGCATGTTCAGGTCGCACTGAAAAAGTACATAGCAAACCATTTCCCAAACATGACAACCGCCACAATTACCATACTGTGACAGAAGCCGCCAGATAGCCCCTATAGATAATTGTGCATATCTATATCTATCTATCTATCTATCTATCTATGCAAAAGCCCTCACTCACTCACTGACTGACAGACTCATCACTAATTCTCTTACTTCCCGATATGTTAGGAAGCTGAATTTAACAAAGGTATTCTTCAAGTGGGAAATATGAAAACTATGTAATTATAATTTTAATAAAACCTCCCCTATAGGGATGAAAAGGGGGTTGACATAACTTCATTACCGATGTGTGGCTTGCGATGCATAAACAATAACGCCCAAATGGACAATCAGATCAAAATTTGGATTGCACCTCCAGTGTGTAGAATTTAATAAACGACAAAAATAGCCCTGTCACTTTTTAACGTATCTGCTTCTCGGGTAACGCCAAGAACCATGGATTAATATTTACTTACTTTAAGACGTCTCAAATTTACACTTCTATAGATTTACCAAATTTTTGACACTCATATGTACAATCGTGAAAACCAGAAATTCCCACGCGAAGAACAGGTAGAACAGCTAGTCAAAGTATACACATCTATGTCCCATTTGTAAGAAATGTCATGTGCTAGCATGCCTTCCTTGACCCAAACCTAAAAGCAATTACCCTCTGCCTGATGCCAACAACAGATGGACAAAGAACGGATCATTCATACTGGCCATAAAGAACTATATCACCCCTTTCCCAATGCTGCTGCTTGTGATGCAGTACAGTGACCCAAGGATCATTGATAACCTTGCCTTGCTATGTCACACCACCATAAACATAATTTGCGGTATGATAAATAGCAATGCAACATACAATGGCAAACATTTTAAATGAGCTACCAATCTGGTAACCTGCACATTTTTAAATCAATTAGGATGTGGCCAGTCCTGTAACCTATAGCCTGAATAGTCCATTTATCCTACATATTCCCTATACCGTCTCACACTCTGGGGGGTATTCAATTGTTGGCGGTTTTTCCAACAGTTGGAAAACACTGCACTTTGACAGTTTTTAGATCGGAAAGGATCAGACAGGAATTAAATACCCCCCTCTGTCAATTGGGAGAAGTGCATGAAGACTTGAATAGAACAATTGTAAAAGTAGGTGAGCTAAATTTGAAGCCAATTTATTATATATATATATATATATATATATATATATATATAGATAGATAGATATAGATAGGATAAGAGGAGAAGTAGGCGGCACTCTGGAGACGATTCTTTTGCAGGTAAAACAAACTTTTACTGTAGCATCGTCCTACATATATTTCAGGCTTCTGCCCGTCGCCAGGGACAAGAAGCCCGAAATACATACATACATAATATAGAGACTACAACTACAATAGAGTTAGACAGAAGTAATAAAAATAAGATTTTACTTACCGGTAAATCTATTTCTCGTAGTCCGTAGTGGATGCTGGGGACTCCGTAAGGACCATGGGGAATAGACGGGCTCCGCATGAGACAGGGCACTCCAAGAAAGAATTAGGATACTGGTGTGCACTGGCTCCTCCCTCTATGTCCCTCCCCCAGACCCCAGTTAAGGAAACTGTGCCCGGAAGAGCTGACAGTACAAGGAAAGGATTTTGGAATCCAGGGCAAGACTCATACCAGCCACACCAATCACACCGTATAACTTGTGATAACCATACCCAGTTAACAGTATGAACAACAGAGCATCAGACAAACCTGATGCAACCATAACATAACCCTTATTTAAGCAATAACTATATACAAGTATTGCAGAAGAAGTCCGCACTTGGGACGGGCGCCCAGCATCCACTACGGACTACGAGAAATAGATTTACCGGTAAGTAAAATCTTATTTTCTCTAACGTCCTAGTGGATGCTGGGGACTCCGTAAGAACCATGGGGATTATACCAAAGCTCCCAAACGGGCGGGAGAGTGCGGATGACTCTGCAGCACCGAATGAGCAAACACAAGGTCCTCCTCAGCCAGGGTATCAAACTTGTAGAATTTGCAAAAGTGTTTGAACCTGACCAAGTAGCCGCTCGGCAAAGCTGTAATGCCGAGACCCCTCGGGCAGCCGCCCAAGAAGAGCCCACCTTCCTTGTGGAGTGGGCTTTTACTGATTTTGGAAGCGGCAATCCAGCCGCAGAATGAGCCTGCTGAATCGTGTTACAGATCCAGCGAGCAATAGTTTGCTTTGAAGCAGGAGCACCCAGCTTGTTGGATGCATACAGGATAAACAGCGACTCAGTTTTCCTGACTCTAGCCGTTCTGGCTACATAAATCTTCAAAGCCCTGACTATATCCAGTAACTCGGAATCCTCCAAGTCACGAGTAGCCACAGGCACCACAATAGGTTGGTTCATATGAAAAGATGACACCACTTTTGGCAGAAATTGCGGACGAGTCCGCAATTCTGCCCTGTCCATATGGAAGACCAGATAGGGGCTTTTATATGACAAAGCCGCCAATTCTGACACACGCCTAGCCGAAGCCAAGGCTAATAGCATGACCACCTTCCACGTGAGATATTTTAACTCCACGGTTTTAAGTGGCTCGAACCAGTGTGATTTCAGGAAACTCAACACCACGTTAAGATCCCAAGGTGCCACTGGAGGCACAAACGGGGGCTGAATATGCAGCACACCCTTTACAAACGTCTGAACTACAGGAAGAGAAGCCAGTTCTTTTTGAAAGAAAATGGATAGGGCCGAAATCTGGACCTTAATGGACCCCAATTTTAGGCCCAAAGTCACTCCCGACTGTAGGAAGTGAAGGTAACGGCCCAGCTGGAATTCCTCCGTAGGGGCATTCCTGGCCTCACACCAAGCAACATATTTTCGCCATATACGGTGATAATGTTTAGCCGTCACGTCTTTCCTAGCCTTTATCAGCGTAGGAATAACCTCATCCGGAATGCCTTTTTCTGCTAGGATCCGGCGTTCAACCGCCATGCCGTCAAACGCAGCCGCGGTAAGTCTTGAAACAGACAGGGCCCCTGTTGTAACAGGTCCTGTCTTAGAGGCAGAGGCCATGGGTCCTCTGTGAGCATTTCTTGTAGCTCTGGATACCAAGTCCTTCTTGGCCAATCCGGAACAATGAGTATTGTTCTCACTCCTCTTTTTCTTATGATTCTCAGCATCTTGGGTATGAGAGGAAGAGGAGGAAACACATAAACCGACTGGAACACCCACGGTGTCACTAGTGCGTCTACAGCTATCGCCTGAGGGTCTCTTGACCTGGCGCAATACTTCTGTAGCTTTTTGTTGAGGCGGGATGCCATCATGTCCACCTGTGGCAGTTCCCATCGCCTTGCAATCTGCGTGAAGACTTCTTGATGAAGTCCCCACTCTCCCGGGTGGAGGTCGTGTCTGCTGCGGAAGTCTGCTTCCCAGTTGTCCACTCCCGGAATGAACACTGCTGACAGTGCTCGTACGTGATTCTCCGCCCATCAAAGAATTCTGGTGGCTTCCGCCATCGCCACCCTGCTCCTTGTGCCGTCTTGGCGGTTTACATGAGCCACTGCGGTGATGTGGTCTGATTGAATCAGCACCGATTGGTTGCGAAGCAGGGTCTCCGCTTGACTTAGGGCTTTGTATATGGCCCTTAGTTCCAGGATATTGATGTGAAGGCAAGTCTCCTGACTGGACCCCAGACCCTGGAAATTTCTTCCCTGTGTGACTGCCCCCCACCCTCGGAGGCTTGCGTCCGTGGTCACCAGGACCCAGTCCTGAATGCCGAATCTGCGGCCCTCGAGAAGGTGAGCACTCTGCAGCCACCACAGAAGAGACACCCTGGCCCTGGGGGATAGGGTGATCAGCCGATGCATCTGTAGATGCGATCCGGACCACTTGTCCAACAGATCCCATTGAAAGGTCCTCGCATGGAACCTGCCGAAGGGAATGGCCTCGTATGACGCCACCATCTTTCCCAGGACTCGCGTGCAGTGATGCACTGACACCTGTTTTGGTTTTAAGAGGTCTCTGACCAGTGTCATGAGTTCCTGAGCCTTCTCCGTCGAGAGAAAAACCTTCTTCTGGTCTGTGTCCAGAATCATGCCCAGGAAGGGCAGACGCGTTGTATGAATCAGCTGCGACTTTGGAATATTCAGAATCCAGCCGTGCTGTTGTAACACTTCCCGAGAGCGTGCTACGCTGATCAGCAACTGCTCTCTGGACCTCGCCTTTATGAGGAGATCGTCCAAGTATGGGATAATTATGACTCCCTGCTTTCGCAGGAGCACCATCATTTCTGCCATTACCTTGGTAAATATTCTCGGTGCCGTGGACAGACCAAACGGCAACGTCTGGAATTGGTAATGACAATCCTGTACCACATATCTGAGGTACTCCTGATGAGGTGGATAAATGGGGACATGAAGGTAAGCATCCTTTATGTCCAGAGACACCATAAAATCCCCTTCCTCCAGACTTGCGATGACCGCTCTGAGCGATTCCATCTTGAACTTGAACCTTTTCAGGTATATGTTCAGGGATTTTAAATTCAATATGGGTCTGACCGAACCGTCCGGTTTCGGTACCACAAACATTGTCGAATAGTAACCCCTTCCCTGTTGAAGGAGGGGAACCTTTACCACCATCTGCTGGAGATACAATTTGTGAATTGCTGCTAACACTATTTCCCTCTCTATGGGGGAAGCTGGCAGGGCCGATTTGAGGTAACGGTGAGGGGGCATCACTTCGAATTCCAGCTTGTATCCCTGAGACACAATCTCTATAGCCCAGGGATCCACCTGTGAGTGAACCCACTTGTGGCTGAAATTTCGGAGATGCGCCCCCACCGGGCCTGGCTCCGCCTGTGGAGCCCCAGCGTCATGCGGCGGATTTAGAGGAAGCCGGGGAGGACTTCTGTTTCTGGGAACTAGCTGTATTGTGCAGCTTCTTTCCTCTACCCCTGCCTCTGGCAAGAAAGGACGCACCTCGGACTTTCTTGCCTCTATGTGATCGAAAGGACTGCATTTGGTAATACGGTGCTTTCTTAGGTTGTGAGGGAATATATGGCAAAAAATGTGACTTTCCAGCCGTAGCTGTGGAGACCAGGTCCGAGAGACCGTCCCCAAACAACTCCTCACCCCTGTTAGGTAAAACCTCCATGTGCCTTTTTGAGTCGGCATTGCCTGTCCATTGCAGAGTCCACAGGACCCTTCTGGCGGAAATCGACATTGCATTTATTCTAGAGCCCAGTAGACTAATGTCTCTTTGGGCATCTCTCATATATAGGACAGCGTCTTTTATATGCCCCAGGGTCAGTAATATAGTATCCTTGTCCAAGGTATCAAGTTCCTCAGATAAGGTATCTGTCCATGCTGCTACAGCACTACACATCCAGGCCGACGCAAACGCCGGCCTTAGCAGGGTACCTGAATGTGTATAAATGGACTTCAGGATACCCTCCTGCTTTCTATCCGCAGCATCTTTTAGGGTGGCCGTATCCTGTGACGGCAGGGCTACCCTCTTGGATAAGCGTGTTAAAGCTTTGTCTACCCTAGGGGAGGATTCCCAGCGTAACCTGTCCGTTGGCGGGAAAGGATATGCCATAAGCATCCGTTTGGAAATCTGCAGTTTTCTATCTGGAGATTCCCAAGCCTTTTCACATAACTCATTTAACTCATGTGAATGGGGGAAAAAAAGGTCACCTCTTGCCTTTTCTCCCCATACATATAAACCCTCTTGTCAGGGACTGGGGTTTCCTCTGTGATGTGTAACACATCTTTCATTGCTATAATCATGTAGCGGATGGCTTTAGCCATTTTAGGCTGCAACTTTGCATCATCGCCATCGACACTGGAGTCGGAATCCGTGTCGATATCTGTGTCAACAACTTGGGATAGTGGGCGCTTCTGAGACCCCGACGGCCTCTGCGCTGTAGGATCAGGCATGGGTTGAGACCCTGACTGTCCCAAGGCTTCAAGCTCTATCCAACCTTTTATGCAAGGAATTAACATTATCATTTAAAACCTTCCACATATCCATCCAATCGGGTGTCGGCGGCGACCCCACATTCATTTGTACCCGCTCTGTTTCCACATAGCCTTCCTCGTCAAACATGCCGACACAAGCGTACCGACACACCACACACACAGGGGATGCTCTATTTGAAGACAGTTCCCCCACAAGGCCTTTTAGAGAGAGAGAGAGAGAGAGAGAGAGAGAGAGTATGCCAGCACACACCCCAGCGCTATATTACCCAGGAGTCACACAGTAACTTAGTGTTAACCCAGAAGCTGCTGTATAACTGTTTTTGCGCCAAATTTATGTGCCCCCCCCTCTCTTTTTACCCTCTTTCTACCGTGATTCTGCAGGGGAGAGCCTGGGGAGCGTCCTCTCAGCGGAGCTGTGGAGAGAAAATGGCGCTGGTGAGTGCTGAGGAAGAAGCCCCGCCCCCTCAGCGGTGGGCTTCTGTCCCGCGTTTTGTGTAAAAAAATGGCGGGGGCTCATGCATATATACAGTGCCCAACTGTATATATGCTGCTTTTGCCAAGAGGTCTCTAATTGCTGCCCAGGGCGCCCCCCCCTGCGCCCTGCACCCTACAGTGACCGGAGTGTGTGGGTTTAGTGTGGGAGCAATGGCGCACAGCTGCAGTGCTGTGCGCTACCTCATATGAAGACTGGAGTCTTCTGCCGCCGATTTCGAAGTCTTCTTGCTTCTCACGCCGGCTTCTGTCTTCTGGCTCTGCGAGGGGGACGGCGGCGCGGCTCCGGGATCGGACGACCAAGGGTGCGTTCCTGTGTACGATCCCTCTGGAGCTAATGGTGTCCAGTAGCCTAAGAAGCAGGACCTATCTTCTAGTGAGTAGGGCTGCTTCTCTCCCCTCAGTCCCACGTAGCAGAGAGTCTGTTGCCAGCAGCTCTCTCTGGAAATAAAAAATCCTAACAAAATACTTTCTTTTTTAGCAAGCTCAGGAGAGCTCACTAAGGTGCACCCAGCTCGTCCGGGCACAGATTCAAACTGGGGTCTGGGGGAGGGACATAGAGGGAGGAGCCAGTGTACACCAGTATCCTAATTCTTTCTTGGAGTGCCCTGTCTCCTGCGGAGCCCGTCTATTCCCCATGGTCCTTACGGAGTCCCCAGCATCCACTAGGACGTTAGAGAAATAAGAACATAATTAGTATAAATAGACAAAAGTGTGTATACTTAGAGAGGAGGAGGAGGAGGAGGAGGAGGAGGAGGAGGAGGAGGAGGAGGAGGGGGGGTCCTGCAAGGTCTCTGAAATGAAGGGAATGGAGGCTATTTCAGGCAGTGTATCTGGGCAAGCTCTAGCATTTTAGCATCTGAGAAGTGTTTTCCCTGACACAGTGTATACAGATGACACAAGCACACCCCTCCCTCCCTCCCCTGTGCTGCTCTCACTGCAATTGTGGAAGATTTTTAATGTGACATTAAATCACAAGTTGAATTTATAGGCATTGGGAAAACGTGTGTGTGTGTGTGTGTGTGTGTGTGTGTGTGTGTATATATGTGTGTATATATATATATATATATATATATATTACAGTTACTTTGTCATGAAGAACTACAAACAGATCTGATGCATAAACACTACAGTATATGCAATGCACCGCACTCCTGCTGGTAACAGCACATACTGGCTTATCATCATGTCTGCCAAGGCAAAGTACAATCAAAATTACCCAGGATGAAAATTCACTGGGTCTGTTCACATTCAGCATAATTGTTATGAGACACAACTATTTGGTTCTGGTTTCTTTCTGCATAGCTGTGTATGATCACTGACAAACCACTGTGTAGACGCAGATACATGATTAGGAAAACAGCACTTACCTTGTAGCCAATGGTTTTGGATCGGCACCATTCCAGGAGGATCTGTTTAATGCTGCTGGCGCTGGCAACGCCAAAACTCTGAGACCTTTTCAGCGTCACCTTGGATTCACCCTTGGCTCTACAAACAACAGAAGTTTCATTATCAGAGGTCCTGCTTACAAAGAACAGGTTTTCCTCATCTAATCAGAGGATATTGAAAAGAAAGCGTTTATGCAAATAAATACATTTAATTACTTCAATTAAAGGAACGTGTTTAGGAAATGTAATGAACAGGGACTTTGCTGCGAGACTAAAAACTGCAACTTTGCCTGGTTTGCCTCTAAAAAAAATGTAAAAAAAAAATTGCCGTTTTAAACCCTGCTGCAAAAATTATCAATTTTAACTGATCACTGTTATTAATTTTCCCAAGTCGTGCCAGACTTCAAAACCTATTTAAAAAAAATAGGTTACCAAGAATAAAAAAATAAAATAGAAATAAACTAGGCAAATTTTACAGATTTGTCCTCATACATCATTGCTGCAGTCACACCAAACAGCGACTGGTCCCGTGAGAATATTCTAGCTCTGTGTGTCTATTCTCCAAAGGAAAAAGAAAAGGTGGTAGTCCCAGAATTACTCAACCTTCTTGGTACAAATCCCCAAAGCTTGACATGCTGGAGAGGTTATAATTAATTAGGCACGTAAAGTGTGGTGTACTATAACACGGATTGGATACTGCCAGGTGATAACAGCCACCCAATCAGAGTTATACAAGCGCTGGATTCATTTAAACATCTCCTGCGTGTAGTGGGGGTCATTCCGAGTTGATCACTCGCTGCCGATTTTCGCAGCGCAGCGATCATGTGAAAAAACTGCATTTCTGCGCATGCATATGCCCCGCAATGCGCACGCGCGACATACGGGTACAAAGCCCTTTGTGGTTGTGCTCAGGTTCTAGCAAAGTTTTCAGTCGCACTGACGGCCGCAAGAAGATTGACAGGAAGGGGGTGTTTCTGGGTGTCAACTGACTGTTTTCAGGGAGTGTTTGCAAAAACGCAGGCGTGTCTGAAAAAACGCAGGCGTGGCTGGGTGTTCGCTGGGCGGGTGTATGACGTCAAATCCGGACACGAATAGGCTGAAGTGACCGCAAGCGCTGAGTAGAAAAACAAATATTTCCAGCGCCTCCTGGCCACCTGACTAATAGAATTGGTCGTTTATATCAAAAAAGCAGCTCTCAACTGGACAGTACTGACCTGTCCACCAACAAAACAGCACAAAGAGGATAATATATTATCAGAGAGCGCATATAATTTTATATCCAATTTATTACATATAAAATAAGAATAATTACAATTATAAACACATGTACATATTAAAAATAAAAATAAAAACTCCCCCTACTGCAGCAGGTAAATCTTAATAATGGGACACTTCCACCACATCCAGATTAATGATTCGCAGTAAGGAATACTCCTATATTAAAGACCAGATCAAGGTGTCAGCCCTGGAATAAAGGAACAACTGATAGATTTAAACGTTTTGGTGCAGCTGTGAGCATATGCACATGCTCTCTGAGATCTCTGTATATAAGGGCCGGGCGGCCGGCTTTCAACTCCCGCTAATTAAAGCCGCAAAGCGGCCAGGTGTATTTGCTGTTGAACTTTAGTGTCCGTGCATACATACAAGGCTTGTATGTCTACTCCCGCTGTGCTTAGGGCCAAATAGCAAAATGTCCACACTACTCACGGCCAGCAGCGTGTTTGCTTGTCATCTGTGGACGGCCCCCGTTATCGATAGCTGTCACAGTCGGGAGGCGGCACTGTTCCTTTCCATAGTGCGGGATACACCGGAGGATCTCATGAGATGATCAGCTTCCAAAAAGCAGTTGTAGGTAAAGATGTTGGTAAATAGGTATCGCTGAAATGTAGGAGGGCATCAGTGAAGAATAAGCCCCAGTCTTTACGCGTTTCTCCGCTATTGTAAGTGTGCGGTTTCGTCAGAGCTACTCTGAAACGGCACAAACTGTTTTTGCAGATCTCGGCTGCACATGCGTTTGCACTTCTGCTAAGCTAAAATACACTCCCCAGTGGGCGGCGGCATAGCGTTTGCACGGCTGCTAAAAACTGCTAGCGGGCGATCAACTCGGAATGACCCCCAGTGCCCTGGACAATGGACAGTAATTGGGCCAAGCAGGGGTGAGTCCCTCTGGAAGTTTGGGGGTCCAGAACAATGTACCCCTACGTCACTTGGGAAGACGTGGGTTCATTGCTACAGCAACAGTTTTACATGGAGTTTTTCTGCATAACATTAGACCCTAGAATTATATCCGAAATAGAACTGAATGCTTATACCCATATGTGTATACACACATGGCCAATTTTCAAAACCAAAACAGGATTATCTGTCTCTCTTTTAGTCTGTGTAGTTCAACACAAGCTGTGCTTTTCTAGGTTTCTCAAATCTTCCAACTAAGGTAATGGACAGGTAAACTAGGCACAGATGAGAAATAACGCTAGAAATCAAGAAACAAAAGTTTTCTTAGGAAACAAAGGGGCAGATGTATTAACCTGGAGAAGGCATAAGGAAGTGATAAACCAGTGATAAGTGCAGGGTGATAAAGGCAGCAGCCAGTCAGCTCCTGTCAATTTGCATATTGGAGCTGATTGACTGGTGCCTTTATCATCTTGCACTTATCACTGGTTTATCACTTCCTTATGCCTTCTCCAGGTTAATACATCTGCCCCATAATGCACAGCTGTTCTAGAAACAGTCACATAATATTGCCGATAAAGTTTTTCACAGTCATGAGAAAAAAAAGTAGACAGGTTGAGTATGATTGGAGGAGATTAGGAAGCCTGCTTTTGCACCTAGGTCTTGGTCAAACAAATAACGAATAGTGTATGTTAGTAAATCTTAGGAGATACATTGCATAATAGCATTAAGACATACAATGTTAACAAAGCATGACTATGGGAGCGATGAATGAACATGTCACTAAATGCACTGTCAACACTCATTGCTTAATCCAACTAAGGGTTAATGAGTGCAATTCCCATTCGATTAAATATTTATTACAATGAAAACACTTTTGATAAGAAGCTACAAAGTAATGATCCTACTTTAAATGTATTACACACATGAACCAGCAATAGAAAGCAGCAAATGTTTATTGAGTACTTACAAGTTTACACTTAACTTATTTTAAACATCTCTAAACATTCTATAGCTGCTTAAAATATAAAACAAACATATGTGAGCATCATATCATTTAGAACACCATGAAAGACAGATAAAAAAACATAGGCCACCCACAGGCCTGAAACAAACAGATGGTTCACATAACATTGAGAAGATCAGTAGTTCTACAGAATAAAAATAATATACACTGCAGCAATACCCAACATGGAAGGTCGGACCTGCCTTATATATGTGAGTGACACTCCCTTGTCCGTAGGCAGCAATCTATAAGGAAATAGACCTGCAGAACGTTTCATGCTAGGTATAGCACAACCTGGATTTAATAGGCAAACTAAACATTGCATAAATATGCCCTTATTTATCAATGAGTGATACATTTCACTGTGGGGGGAGGATGTACTAAGCCTTGAAAAGTGAAAGTTTCACTGTGATAATGTACCAGCCAATCAGCTCCTGTCATTTTTCAAACCCAGCCTGTAACATGGCAGTTATTAGCTGATTGGCTGGTACTTTATCACAGTGAAATTATCACTTTTCTAAGCGTAGTACATCCTGTCTTGAGTGATAAATTGCGCCAGCCAATCCATTCCTAACTGTCATTTTTCAAACCCAACCTGTGACATGGAAGTTAGGAGCTGATTGGCTGGTGCAATTTATCACTCACAATGAAATTTATCACTCATTGATAAATAAGGGCAATAGTCTGTAAAAAGACCCCAAGGACATAAACTACTTGCTGTCTCCCCACTGCCCCCAGGGCGTGGCATTTCTCACTTTGATATTATAGATGGAATTCAGTGGGAGTGGCTGTAAATAAGGGCGCAACTGTATACAGGATAAGTGGAGTCAAACAGATAAAATGGATCTAGTGATCTCTTGAGGCTGAAGATCTCTTCAGACGTTTATCGTGTAACTGTTTTTCCCGTTACCACATCAGCTAATTAAGACATGCATTTCTGTGTTTGTGACCAGCTGTGTGAACAGGATGGTGACAAAGCAAGCACAGAAACTGGCTGACAGTTTTACTAGTTTTATGCATTATCCTCTGCTGGAACAGTAACCATGGGTAAAACGGATACAGTGGGTTTGAGTCTCATATGCAATTATAATATCAAAGGAAATTCCTCTGTAGACCTTCATGTTTTAGTACTATTTTATTTTGGTTTTGGAGGTGTAGTCAAGCAGAGGTCCCAGTAAGTACACGGATGGCAGTGGGCCTTAGCTACCTGCAGTATATTCCTAATACCCAGGCTTGGCTTAAGGGATCTGGTCAAGATCCAGACACCTGAATCCCGACACTGCTTGGTATACAAACGCCGGAATCCCGAAATGGATCGCAATGCGGGCGCCAGGATCCTGAACGCAAGTATGCTGGGAGTGCTTAGAGATAAGCCATGGGGGGTTAGGTTTAAGCTGCAGGGGAGGGTCAGGCAGTGAGTAAGGAGGGTTAAGGAGGTTAGGGATTAGGGCAGTGGTTTCCAAACTTTTTTGAATCCCGGCGCACTAGAATATCAGAATTTTTTCACGGCACCCCTAGGCCAAAATTTTCTTAATGAGAAATTTAGAAAGAAATATTACATTAAGTAGATCACGTTTATATGTCATCCTTAGGGTCAGTTGTGTAGTGAGGGACAATATTTGCTTCTGTTTGGCCACATATTTTATGACTGGCAGCCACCAGCACTGGTTTTGCCTATTATATTGACCAGTGCCGTAACTAGACATTTTGGCGCTGTGTGCAAGAAACAGCATCGGCGCCCCCCCTTAACGTAAACCGGCGGCAGTGCGCGCCTACGGCGCGTGCAAAAAAATATAGGGAAATGGGTGTGGCCACAAAATAATACCGATTCATATAATGGTGCACAGTAGTCTCCATTATTCAAATTATGCCGCACAGTAGCGCCACTACACCAGGTAGAGCCGCATTTTCACATTACGGCAGACAGATTCCCCTCTTTACACATTACGGCAGACCGCGTCCCCTTTTTATACATTACAGCAGACAGCGTCCCCTTTTTACACATTACGGCAGACAGCGTCCCCCTTTTACACATTACGGCAGACAGCATCCCCCTTTTTACACATTACGGCAGACTGCTTCCCATATAAACATACGTATATACACACACACACACACACACACACACACACACACACACACACACACACACACACACACACACACACACAGACACACACATAAAGCAACACAGAGAGCCAAAAATTCAAATTTTATAAAAGGCAGCATACTAAAAAAAACAACATTATAACAGCGGGATGATTTAAACAAAAAATAAAAAAATACAGCTAGCTTACTTTTTTTCTCTGCAGCTGGCAAGCTGCTTGTGGCACTCTGCTGGCTGGCTCCACAAACTCTTCTTTCCTGCAGCCTGCGTGCCCAGCCAATGACTGAGCCGCAGGCTGCACCTTAACACCATTGGACAGCTGAGCCGTCGCTCAGCTGTCCTGAACTTCTATGCGGCGCTGGAGCCTCTGCTGTTCGGTTGCAAGGGCAACCTACAGAGAGCCGTCGGAGGAGCGCAGTGCCGCAGATTGGAGGCTCTGACCGCGACCGCCGCCTGCCCAATCACCCGCCGATCAGTGAGCCGCCTCCTCAGGGACGGGCAGTGGGAGCGCAGCCAGGGGGAAAATTGCGCTCTAACTAGGTGTGCGCTGTGGGCAATGCCCCTTCAGCACACACCTAGTTACGGCGCTGATATTGACCATGAATAATTTGAATTGGTCCTGGACCACCAACCCAGGGCACCCCTGCACGTGTCCCGAGGCATCCCAGGGAGCCACAGCACACAGTTTGGGAACTTCTGGATTAGGGGTAGCATACTTACCTAGTAGGTGTCGGGACCCTGAGCATCAGGATGCTGTGGTCTGTATTCTAACCATTCCTGGCTTAACCATGGTATGTCAAGTTACAAAACTGTATGCCTTCTCATCTTACACTGACCACTGGAATCAGATGTATGCACACTGCAGGGGTCTACATAACACAACATATAAAATAGCTTTCTTCTCAGAGACCAGATTTGCTGCACTGAATGACCTTTAGTCTTTTAGAAAAGTATAAGGACAGCTGCTAAAAACTAACAGAACAAAACAATAAAAAAAACAAGCAGCTGAAGGAGTCTAAGCATGTACACACAAGATTAATAACCTGTATATATTTACCCAAGAGATAATCATCCTTCACTATTCCCATACCTGTGTCTGAAATAAGTAGACAGCTCAAGCTTTGCAGTTAGAATTCCATTGCCAAGAGGTACACTTTCTAAATCACAGAGCACATCTTTATTTGTATAATTAAAGTTACTCATGTGTATATACTAGTTAAAAGGCAGTACGGATGGTGTAATGGTTAGCATTACTGCCTCACAGCACTGAGGTCATGGGTTCGATTCCCACCATGGCCCTAACTGTGTGGAGTTTGTATATTCACCCCTTACTTGCGTGGGTTTCCTCCGGGTACTCCAGTTTCCTCCCACAATCCAAAAATATACTGGTAGGTTAATTGGCTCCCAAGAAAAGTAACCCTAGCGTGAGTGTGACTGCGTGCATATGAGATAAGGAATATAGATTGTAAGCTCTACTGGGGCAGGGACTGATGTGAATGGCCAATTATTCTCTGTAAAGCGCTGCGGAATATGTGTGCGCTATATAAATAACTGATTGTAATAATAATAATAATAATAATAATAATAAAAGCAAACACTCTCCTGAAAGATTTTTACTTCTTCAATCTATTTGCACATCAGCTGTATACTTGTCTAATTGCATTTATAGAAGCAGCGGCATAATAAGGGGTCTATTTACCATGCAGTGGTAACTGCTTTTCTGAATCGCCCTATTTAAGAAGAGGAACGTTCTCCTGTGGATCCTTTATTACTGTGGCTCAGTTTATGAAGCATATAAAAGATAAAGTTTTTTGCCACTAATGCCTTCTTGAGATTGTGGCCCAGATTTATCATACCTTGGAGAGTGATAAATTGCACGGTGATAAAGTACCAGACAACCAGCTCCTAACTGCCATGTGACAGGCTCTGTTTGAAAAATGACAGTTAGGAGCTGATTGGTTGGTACTTGAACACCGTGCAATTAATCACTCTTCAAGGCTTGATAAATCTGGGCCTTAGTTATCTATACCCAGCAATGGGCCACCAACAAAGCCAGGGAGGTTTTGTTGGCTCTCCTCCGGCTCAAATCTCACGTACATATTGCTGGAACTTCACTACCATAGGGGAGGATCTTAAAGCTGTGTGACTTCTCACCTAGTAAAATAAAGGGGAAGGTGTCACTAGGTGGTGGAATTCATTCTACACTATGAAAGTTTTTTTTCTGTTTCTGAGAAACCAGGATTTTCTTCTTCTCTGAATCCGGAACCCTTTGACAACAGCATTAGGCTGCTGGTGAAGGGGCGATTTCTATCACTGCAGTGGTACATCACACAACCATTAATCCAATAATAATAAATAGTGACAAATACCGTTTTTAACATTTTTTAAAATAATTTGCTGGTCTATTTTAATTGTTATTATAAATCTCTATGTATTCAACAAATTAGACATTAATATGAAATGCAATGTCAAGACCTAGCATAAGGGGCTCTTACTTGCCACTGTCTTGTTCAAACTTCTCAAAGAAAGCTTTCCGAACTTGAGTGCCAGAGGATCTTGGAAGTGTCTGTGACCTTACTAACTCGCGTTTCTTCTCCGCCTGGCGACTCAGAGCAGGCGGCGGGGACTGGGATTTTGGAGTAACATCAAAATATCTGTCCGTGCTGAAAAACAATATTTATCAATTAGGTTTTCATTAATGAATGGTACTTGGAATTGCCACTTTTAAACATAAAATACAAAAGAAATATCTAAAATCAGTACTGGTCCCCTGTACACAGCCTTGTTTTAGAGCTGAACCACTATGAATAAGAAGACAGCCTATCAAGTTGCTAGTAATTCGTACCACCAGTAAGGCATGATGCTAGTTTATAGCAAACAATTGGGCGAGCCCAACACTTTTCAAAAAGTTTGACCAAACCTATGCCTAAACAAAAAGACGTTCAACAGATGGGAGGTAGTTCATTTGTCGGCATCAGTTGGTCGACAGTATGTTCGTTATAGTATTATAACTTTAAATAAGAATTTACTTACCGATAATTCTATTTCTCGGAGTCCGTAGTGGATGCTGGGGTTCCTGAAAGGACCATGGGGAATAGCGGCTCCGCAGGAGACAGGGCACAAAAAGTAAAGCTTTCCGATCAGGTGGTGTGCACTGGCTCCTCCCCCTATGACCCTCCTCCAAGCCTCAGTTAGGTACTGTGCCCGGACGAGCGTACACAATAAGGGAGGAATTTTGAATCCCGGGTAAGACTCATACCAGCCACACCAATCACACCGTACAACTTGTGATCAAACCCAGTTAACAGTATGATAACAGAGGAGCCTCTGAAAGATGGCTTCCTAAACAATAACCCGAATTAGTTAACAATAACTATGTACAATTATTGCAGATAATCCGCACTTGGGATGGGCGCCCAGCATCCACTACGGACTCCGAGAAATAGAATTATCGGTAAGTAAATTCTTATTTTCTCTATCGTCCTAGTGGATGCTGGGGTTCCTGAAAGGACCATGGGGATTATACCAAAGCTCCCAAACGGGCGGGAGAGTGCGGATGACTCTGTAGCACCGAATGAGAGAACTCCAGGTCCTCCTTAGCCAGAGTATCAAATTTGTAAAATTTTACAAACGTGTTCTCCCCTGACCACGTAGCTGCTCGGCAAAGTTGTAATGCCGAGACCCCTCGGGCAGCCGCCCAAGATGAGCCCACCTTCCTTGTGGAGTGGGCCTTTACAGATTTAGGCTGTGGCAGGCCTGCCACAGAATGTGCAAGTTGGATTGTGCTACAGATCCAACGAGCAATCGTCTGCTTAGACGCAGGAGCACCCATCTTGTTGGGTGCATACAATATAAACAACGAGTCAGATTTTCTGACTCCAGCTGTCCTTGCAATATATATTTTTAATGCTCTGACAACGTCCAGTAACTTGGAGTCCTCCAAGTCACTTGTAGCCGCAGGCACTACAATAGGCTGGTTCAGATGAAATGCTGACACCACCTTAGGGAGAAAATGCGGACGAGTCCGCAGTTCTGCCCTGTCCGAATGGAAAATCAGATATGGGCTTTTGTAAGATAAAGCTGCCAGTTCTGACACTCTCCTGGCCGAAGCCAGGGCTAGTAACATGGTCACTTTCCATGTGAGATATTTTAAATCCACCTTTTTTAGTGGTTCAAACCAATGAGATTTTAGAAATTCCAAAACCACATTGAGATCCCACGGTGCCACTGGAGGCACCACAGGAGGCTGTATATGCAGCACTCCCTTAACAAAAGTCTGGACTTCAGGAACTGAAGCCAATTCTTTTTGAAAGAAAATCGACAGGGCCGAAATTTGAACCTTAATAGATCCCAATTTGAGACCCATAGACAATCCTGATTGCAGGAAATGTAGGAATCGACCCAGTTGAAATTCCTCCGTCGGAGCACTCCGATCCTCGCACCACGCAACATATCTTCGCCAAATGCGGTGATAGTGTTGCACGGTTACTTCCTTCCTTGCTTTAATCAAAGTAGGAATGACTTCTTCCGGCATGCCTTTTTCCTTTAGGATCCGGCGTTCAACCGCCATGCCGTCAAACGCAGCCGCGGTAAGTCTTGAAACAGACAGGGACCCTGCTGAAGCAAGTCCCTCCTTAGAGGTAGAGGCCACGGATCTTCCGTGATCATCTCTTGAAGTTCCGGGTACCAAGTCCTTCTTGGCCAATCCGGAACCACTAGTATCGTTCTTACGCCTCTTTGCCGTATAATTCTCAATACTTTTGGTATGAGAGGCAGAGGAGGAAACACATACACCGACTGGTACACCCAAGGCGTTACCAGCGCGTCCACAGCTATTGCCTGCGGATCTCTTGACCTGGCGCAATACCTGTCCAGTTTTTTGTTGAGGCGAGACGCCATCATGTCCACCATTGGTCTTTCCCAACGGGTTACCAGCATGTGGAAGACTTCCGGATGAAGTCCCCACTCTCCCGGGTGAAGGTCGTGTCTGCTGAGGAAGTCTGCTTCCCAGTTGTCCACTCCCGGGATGAACACTGCTGACAGTGCTATCACATGATTCTCTGCCCAGCGAAGAATCCTTGCAGCTTCTGCCATTGCACTCCTGCTTCTTGTGCCGCCCTGTCTGTTTACATGGGCGACTGCCGTGATGTTGTCCGACTGGATCAACACCGGTTTTCCTTGAAGCAGAGGTTCTGCCTGGCTTAGAGCATTGTAGATTGCTCTTAGTTCCAGAATGTTTATGTGAAGAGACGTTTCCAGGCTCGTCCACACTCCCTGGAAGTTTCTTCCTTGTGTGACTGCTCCCCAGCCTCTCAGGCTGGCGTCCGTGGTCACCAGGATCCAATCCTGTATGCCGAATCTGCGGCCCTCCAATAGATGAGCACTCTGCAACCACCACAGAAGAAATACCCTTGTCCTTGGAGACAGGGTTATCCGCTGGTGCATCTGAAGATGCGACCCTGACCATTTGTCCAACAGATCCCTCTGGAAAATTCGTGCATGGAATCTGCCGAATGGAATTGCTTCGTAAGAAGCCACCATTTTTCCCAGGACTCTTGTGCATTGATGTACAGACACCTTTCCTGGTTTTAGGAGGTTCCTGACAAGCTCGGATAACTCCTTGGCTTTTTCCTCCGGGAGAAAAACCTTTTTCTGAACCGTGTCCAGAATCATCCCTAGGAACAGCAGACGAGTTGTCGGCATTAACTGGGATTTTGGAATATTCAGAATCCAGCCGTGCTGTTTTAGCACTTCTTGAGACAGTGCTAATCCCCTCTCTAGCTGTTCTCTGGACCTTGCCCTTATTAGGAGATCGTCCAAGTATGGGATAATTAATACGCCTTTTCTTCGAAGAAGAATCATCATCTCGGCCATTACCTTTGTAAAGACCCGAGGTGCCGTGGACAATCCGAACGGCAGCGTCTGAAACTGATAGTGACAGTTTTGTACAACGAACCTGAGGTACCCCTGGTGTGAGGGGTAAATTGGAACGTGGAGGTACGCATCCTTGATGTCCAAGGACACCATAAAGTCCCCTTCTTCCAGGTTCGCTATCACTGCTCTGAGTGACTCCATTTTGAACTTGAACTTCTTTATGTACAGGTTCAAGGACTTCAGATTTAGAATAGGTCTTACCGAGCCGTCCGGCTTCGGTACCACAAATAGAGTGGAATAATACCCCTTTCCCTGTTGTAGAAGAGGTACCTTGACTATCACCTGCTGAGAGTACAGCTTGTGAATGGCTTCCAAAACCGTCTCCCTTTCTGAGGGGGACGTTGGTAAAGCAGACTTCAGGAAACGGCGAGGCGGATCTGTCTCTAGTTCCAACCTGTACCCCTGAGATATTATCTGCAGGATCCAGGGATCTACCTGCGAGTGAGCCCACTGCGCGCTGAAATTCTTGAGACGACCGCCCACCGCCCCCGAGTCCGCTTGAGAAGCCCCAGCGTCATGCTGGGGCTTTTGTAGAAGCGGGGGAGGGCTTCTGTTCCTGGGAAGGAGCTGCCTGTTGGTGTCTCTTCCCCCTTCCTCTGCCTCGTGGCAGATATGAATATCCCTTTGCTCTCTTGTTTTTAAAGGAACGAAAGGGCTGCGGTTGAAAAGTCGGTGTCTTTTTCTGTTGGGGAGTAGCTTGAGGTAAAAAGGTGGATTTCCCGGCTGTAGCCGTGGCCACCAAATCTGATAGACCGACTCCAAATAACTCCTCCCCTTTATACGGCAAAACTTCCATATGCCGTTTTGAGTCCGCATCGCCTGACCACTGTCGCGTCCATAAACTTCTTCTGGCCGAAATGGACATAGCACTTACCCGTGATGCCAGTGTGCAGATATCCCTCTGTGCATCACGCATATAAAGAAATGCATCCTTTATTTGCTCTAAAGACAGTAAAACATTGTCCCTATCCAGGGTATCAATATTTTCAATCAGGGACTCTGACCAAGCTACTCCAGCACTGCACATCCAGGCTGTCGCTATAGCTGGTCGTAGTATAACACCTGTATGTGTGTATATACTTTTTTGGATATTTTCCATCCTCCTATCTGCTGGATCTTTAAGTGCGGCCGTCTCAGGAGAGGGTAACGCCACTTGTTTAGATAAGCGTGTGAGCGCCTTGTCCACCCTAGGAGGTGTTTCCCAGCGCGCCCTAACCTCTGACGGGAAAGGGTATAAAGCTAATAACTTCTTTGAAATTAGCATCTTTTTATCGGGGGCAACCCACGCTTCATCACATACATCATTTAGTTCTTCTGATTCAGGAAAAACTATAGGTAGTTTTTTCACACCCCACATAATACCCTGTTTAGTGGTACCTGTAGTATCAGCTAAATGTAACGCCTCCTTCATTGCCAAAATCATATAACGTGTGGCCCTACTGGAAAATACGGTTGATTCGTCACCGTCGCCACTGGAATCAGTGCCTGTGTCTGGGTCTGTGTCGACCGACTGAGGCAAAGGGCGTTTTACAGCCCCTGACGGTGTTTGAGGCGCCTGGACAGGCACTAACTGATTGTCCGGCCGTCTCATGTCGTCAAACGACTGCTTTAGCGTGTTGACACTATCCCGTAATTCCATAAATAAAGGCATCCATTCTGGTGTCGACCCCCTAGGAGGTGACATCCCCATATTTGGCAATTGCTCCGCCTCCACACCAATATCGTCCTCATACATGTCGACACACACGTACCGACACACAGCAGACACACAGGGAATGCTCTTAACGAAGACAGGACCCCACTAGCCCTTTGGGGAGACAGAGGGAGAGTTTGCCAGCACACACCAAAAGCGCTATATATGACAGGGATAGCCTTATAATAAGTGCTCCCTGTATAGCTGCTTTTATAATATAATTTTTGCCACTATTTTGCCCCCCCTCTCTTGTTTTACCCTGTTTCTGTAGTGCAGTGCAGGGGAGAGACCTGGGAGCCGTCCTGACCAGCGGAGCTGTGTAAGGAAAATGGCGCTGTGTGCTGAGGAGATAGGCCCCGCCCCTTTTCCGGCGGGCTCGTCTCCCGCTCTTTAGTGTATTCTGGCAGGGGTTAAATATCTCCATATAGCCCCCGGAGGCTATATGTGAGGTATTTTTTAGCCAAATAGGTTTTCATTTGCCTCCCAGGGCGCTCCCCTCCCAGCGCCCTGCACCCTCAGTGACTGCCGTGTGAAGTGTGCTGAGAGGAAAATGGCGCACAGCTGCAGTGCTGTGCGCTACCTTTAGAAGACTGAGGAGTCTTCTGCCGCCGATTCTGGACCTCTTCATGTTTCAGCATCTGCAAGGGGGCCGGCGGCGAGGCTCCGGTGACCATCCAGGCTGTACCTGTGATCGTCCCTCTGGAGCTGATGTCCAGTAGCCAAGAAGCCAATCCATCCTGCACGCAGGTGAGTTCACTTCTTCTCCCCTAAGTCCCTCGTTGCAGTGATCCTGTTGCCAGCAGGACTCACTGTAAAATAAAACACCTAAGCTAAACTTTCTCTAAGCAGCTCTTTAGGAGAGCCACCTAGATTGCACCCTTCTCGGCCGGGCACAAAAATCTAACTGAGGCTTGGAGGAGGGTCATAGGGGGAGGAGCCAGTGCACACCACCTGATCGGAAAGCTTTACTTTTTGTGCCCTGTCTCCTGCGGAGCCGCTATTCCCCATGGTCCTTTCAGGAACCCCAGCATCCACTAGGACGATAGAGAAAACATGATGCTTTTACCATCATGTTTAAAAAAAGTGTACTGCCGACAATCTCACAGCTGACAATAGTACTACAGATGTCTATAAAGACAATCTTGAGCAAGATAAATATTCAGGAACAACAAACTCCAAATAATTATTTCAAAATCATCTGCCCACACATCATCCTCTTTATTCCTTTGAAACTGTACAAGTTCAAAACAGCTTGCAAAGGATTCTGGGGCTGCAGATCACATACTGTACATTTGCATTACTACTGTATTAAGCATGACACTCATTTTGAATGAAAACTTTCTTCTCAGAGTGCTTTGCATTTTGTTACAATGTAAGTTACAGAGTTTATGTTTAATGGGTGTTCTGTGTTCATTGCACAGTATGTTTAGCTTAGGAAATGGCGGTGTGATAATTATAAGTGTACGCCGGTACAAGTGACAGCCTAACAGCTTTTCTTTCCTATATGAAATATCAGAAAAGGAAAGCTAAACACACAGTGCGGAAAACGGAACATCAGCCCTTAGAAGTATCTGCTTGATTCAAGGGTCTAGAAACCATGTCACTCAGACTTTCCACATGATGATTAATTACATACATTCTTGCACAGAAGGAAAGGCAGACATGTACCTCATTATCATTCAAGAGATATTATTCTTGGACCTTCCGAGGAAAGGCGTAATTAAGTGGGCAGTCCAGCATTCAACATTATGACCTAATCAGCACAGTGCACTGACAGGTGAGTAAACGGATCACTATATAGTTTACAAGACAGTTGGTAACATTTAAATATCATTTCCAGGGATAAACTGCCACATAAGCAGTGCTTGTGCATTACACAAAAGGCTGAACTACTAAAACATGACAGGGAAGATGCCTAGTGAACGTGCAGTTTGAGTACCGTATCCTGCGTAATATCGTGTGCATGATCAGAAAGCAAACGCAGTCAAATGTGCAACTGCAAACCAGCCCGCCTCTGCCACTTATGACCATCTGCACATGGAGCAGCGTAATTGGCCTCTAGCAAGGCACATTACAGTAAAGGTGTGCATATGCAACGGCAGCTCATGCAGACCTACAGAAAAGCTTATCCTGCTGAGGTATAATTATATGCATCTCCAGAAGTTAATGCACCTGCATATGGATGAAAATGCACAATTTTTGTGCTCTATTTCTTAAGAGTAATTTATATCCATTTGCGCTGGCATGTTTGTGCACACACACACACACACACATATATATATATATATATATATATACATACACATACATACATACACACATAGATATATATATATATATATATATACATATACACACACAATTTTTTTTTTTTACTTAATACTCATGTTCTATATGTATATGCTAACAGAACATGAACAGACTGAGATTTGCACGCATGACAGAACATGACTTGCAATTATGTGAACCTGATCAATACTAATATTTTTTTGGTGTGCGCGCTGCATTTCTGTTATATGCTCTCATTTCTATATATACACCTCGAAAATATTCTTATGTACGGCATCTTCAAAATGAAGATGTGCATATTACAATGTTGCTCATACATATATGTCTTGTCCTAAGCTCTAATTACTGTCACAATGATGTATTGTTCATCAGCGATGTGTGAAATTAATTGCTCGTGCAAACTTTTCAACAAAGTGACTGGAAAAGACATTCATTTCTTTTCAGTGGGACTTGTCCTCATCTCCAGGGCATGCCATCAATCAGTCCTTCCTGTCATTTGGTGCACTACAGATCAGTGGCGGGCTGAGACTGGGAGCCATAATGATCTCTGGAATATCCAGAATAGCGGGTTTGAGGGCGGGTATCTTGTTTTCATTTTATTATTTTTGTATTGTTTTGTTTAAAGTTTAATGAAAGTTTTCATTATGGTTTTCTTGTAACTGTGGTCTTCACAGTTGAAGAGAGATGGAAGAAGCTATTCCTTTGTGATACCAAACCAGCCTGACGGGGTGCGGAGAATGTGTCATACACTTGTGGTAACAGGTCAGAAGCTTACTTATTTTATTTTGTTTTCTCACATATTTTATTGCTCTTGGTTTATATGTGGGGATTGTTAAAGTACAAATATAATGCTTAAAAATGATAAATTACCGTTTATGCTCTCGATAACTAATTTTTCCATAGAAATGATGACAAAGGCATATATAAAACAATACTCTCCCAGAAAGTGCAGGAGAATTTAGGAGGCCTTTCTTAGACTTCTGAGAGTATAGAACAGTCTCCAGTTCTGGGGGCTTGATGATGCAAATCGAGGTCCATCGCGTCAACATGGCCACACTCTGCTGCACAGTGCCATAACTTGTGGCAGACTGGAGCCACAATGTTACAATCTGCAGTGCCACCTCCTACACTTTGACAAATGCCTCCTTGAGGAAACATTTAAATAGTAAGTGTCACCTAAAAGATATTTATACGAGTTACTCAAGTGTAACTACTATAAATGTACAGTAATCCAAAGGAATCAGTTATTGGATGGTTTTATTTTAGAGTCACAAAGACATACAAAGAAATATGGCCATTTAACCCATGGAGAATGCAGTCATAATACCAGCAATCAGGACCCTGACAGCCAGAATCCAGACACATCCCAGACGTAATTACAGGGGTTGGGGTTAGGCACTAGGGGTAGGATTAGGGTTAGTCTGTGGGGATGGTTAGGGGTAGGCTGCAGGGATTGGGGAGGATAGTGTTAGGATTAGGGGTAGAGGTAGAGAAAAAATGGATCCCGACTGCTGGGTTTTCGTACCCAACCCTCTATGGGTTTGTAAGCCTTAGACACACCGGGGCTTAATATAAACAATTCATAATGGTGCTATATGCATAAATGAGCTAACCCAAACAAACCAATCACACAATACCAGTCATTTGCCTACTGCAGTTTAGTAAATAAAAGCAGAATTCTGATAAGGTAACCACACATTTGTGCATGGCAGCATTTTATTCATTATTAGTGTATTAGTGTATCAGATGATATGTTGACAGCCACCTTTGGTTAACTGTGGTAGCATACACAATGCTATGGATGGTGATTTGTAGTTTGATTTGTGTGGCAACAGTTCTTGAACTATTTAACAGCCTATGGGGTATATGCAATTGCGGTCGAATTCCCGAAATTGTCGAATTTCGGGTCATTTTCGACCAAAAAAAAAAATTCGCCTATGCAATTCAGTGCTTTCCGACCAAAAAACGGACTTTCAAAATTCGACTTTTTGAAATTCGAATTTTTGCAAATTCGACTTTTCTGCAATGATACAAGTGCTGCAATTCGACCAAAGCATATTCAATTCAAGTTTGGAAATTCGACAGCAGTGCTTTTAGACAGCAAATTCGTCATTTTCAATCCGCCACACTTTGGAGGGTGAAAACAAATAAAAAAATTTTAAACATGTTTTTTTTTTGTGTTTTTTTTTTTGGGAATAGCAGATCTATTTATATTAGAAGGGATTAGGTACTTTTTTTTTTGGGAGGCACAAATATTATTTATATATTTTTTAAAATATTATTTTTTTTTTATTGCTGGAACGGTAAAATCCTAAAAAAAAATGGCGTGGGGTCCCCCCTCCAAAGCATAACCAGCCTCGGGCTCTTCGAGCTGGTCCTGGTTCTAAAAATGCGGGGGAAAAATTGACAGGGGATCCCCCGTATTTTTAAAACCAGCACCGGGCTCTGCGCCTGGTGCTGGTGCCTAAAATACGGGGGACAAAAAGCGTAGGGGTCCCCCGTATTTTTAACACCAGCATCGGGCTCCACTAGCTGGACAGATAATGCCACAGCCGGGGGTCACTTTTATGCCGTGCCCTGCGGCCGTGGCATTAAATATCCAACTAGTCACCCCTGGCCGGGGTACCCTGGGGGAGTGGGGACCCCTTCAATCAAGGGGTCCCCCCCCCCAGCCACCCAAGGGCCAGGGGTGAAGCCCGAGGCTGTCCCCCCCCATCCAATGGGCTGCGGATGGGGGGGCTGATAGCCTTTTGTGATCATGAAAAGAATATTGTTTTTTCCAGCAGTACTACAAGTCCCAGCAAGCCTCCCCCGCAAGCTGGTACTTGGAGAACCACAAGTACCAGCATGCGGGAGAAAAACAGGCCCGCTGGTACCTGTAGTACTACTGGAAAAAAAATACCCAAATAAAAACAGGACACACACACCGTGAAAGTAAAACTTTATTTCATACGTCGACACACACATACTTACCTATGTTCACACGCCGACATCGGTCCTCTTCTCCATGTAGAATCCAGGGGTACCTGAAAATAAAAGATCAATATACTCACCTCAGCCATGGTCCAGAGATAAATCCACGTACTTGTAGAAAAAAACAAAACGCAAATACCCAACCAAACGGACTGAAAGGGGTCCCATGCTGACACATGAGACCCCTATCCCCGAATGCAGAGAGACCTGTCAGTGACAGCTGTCACAGAAAGGTCTCTAAAGCCAATCAGGAAGCGCAACTTCGTTGCGCTCATCTGATTGGCTCTGCGCGTCTGAGCAGACAGCGCATCGCACAGCCCAGTCCATTATATTCAATGGTGGGAACTTAGCGGCTAGAGGTGAGGTCACCCGCCGGTCAGCGGCTGACCGCGGGTTAACCCCACCGCTACCCGCAAAGTTCCCACCATTGAAAGTAATGGAGCGGCTTTGCGATGCGCTGTCACAGCACAGACAGCGCACAGCCAATCAGATGAGCGCCACGGAAGTAGCGCTTCCTGATTGGCTGAAGGGACTTCAGTGACAGGAGTCACGTGATGTCCCGGGATTCGGGAGAAAGGGGTCTGATGTGAAAGCATGGGACCCCTTTCTTAGTCCGGTATGGATCGGTGTTCGTTTTTTTGTTTTGCCAAGTACGTGGATTATCTCTGGACCTGGATGTACCTCTGGACGCTGGAAGGTGAGTATAATTTTTTCACAGGTACCTCGGATCGTCGGAGACCGTGGCAGTCGGCGTGTCAACATAGGTAAGTATGTGTGTGTCGGTAGTGTGTAATAAAGTTTTACTATCAAGGTGTGTGTGTACTGTTTTTATTTGGGTATTTTTTTTCCAGTAGTACTACAGGTACCAGCGGGCCCGTTTTTCTCCCGCATACTGGTACTTGTGGTTCTCCAAGTACCAGCTTGCGGGGGAGGCTTGCTGGGACTTGTAGTACTACTGGAAAAAACAATGTCTTTTTATTATCACAAAAGGCTATCAGCCCCCCCATCCGCAGCCCATTGGATGGGGGGGGGGGGCAGCCTCGGGCTTCACCCCTGGCCCTTGGGTGGCTGGGGGGACCCCTTGATTGTAGGGGTCCCCACTCCCCCAGGGTACCCCGGCCAGGGGTGACTAGTTGGATATTTAATGCCACGGCCGCAGGGCACGGCATAAAAGTGACCCCCGGCTGTGGCATTATCTGTCCAGCTAGTGGAGCCCGATGCTGGTGTTAAAAATACGGGGGACCCCTACTCTTTTTGTCCCCCGTAATTTTGGCACCAGCACCAGGCGCAGAGCCCGGTGCTGGTTTTAAAAATACGGGGGATCCCTGCCCAATTTTTCCCCTGCATTTTTAGAACCAGGACCAGCTCGAAGAGCCCGAGGCTGGTTATGCTTTGGAGGGGGGACCCCACGCCATTTTTCCCCCCGGGTTTTTCCCGTTTTTACCCGTTTTTTTAAATCGCGGCAAAATCCGCCAAATCGGCCGATTTTCGCCCGCGATTCTGGCGAATCCGTTTTTCATTGAATATGGTGAATTCCGGAAGCCACCTTCCGGAATTCACCTGTCGAATTAAGTCGAATTAAAAAACGGCGAAAAATTGCCGCGATTCGCCGTGAATTGCATATACCCCTATATCTGGTTTCATGTGCTGTACTATATTTGTCAGCATACCACCATATTCCTAAATAAGTCATTCATTTGCAACAAACTCAAAGCAAAAGAAAATGATATTATGTCAAATGAAAAGGCTACATTGCACATTTTTTTCACATTCCCAAAATTGTGCTTTTGGCCTAATTATTGTTTTAATTTAAACTCACCCTAATATCACTACACAGTATCTTTCAAAACACAGAGTTGTTCTCTTAGAAACTCCCTGTAGGCTCTTGGTTAATAGGTTATATTTCTACACCACGGCTGAGTAAGTCTCATTGGTCCATGAAACTATTTGAATTTATTAAGTAAAGAGTTCTAGAATAAATGTTGGAAATTCTATGAATGTCACAAAGGTTGGTCACAAACGAAATTAGTTTGTTGGCCAGCCGTCACTGTAGATCCTTGGTTAGTGACATCCACAAGGTTAAAAAGGGAGAAATTCACAAAGCTTACAGATATTGGCCAAGTTTCCAGTACTCTTGCAGAATGGTGATAAGTAATGGGACTTACCTTTCACTGATTACTGCGGCACTTGTCATACTGTAACTCTGAGCAGTTTTGGTAGCAATGGTTTTTTCTGAAAAGAATTAGAAAACAAGTCATAAATCTGCAAAACACAATAGAATAATCCCTTTATTTGTTAAAGGAAGGCACAGATGTATTGTTTCTAATGAATTTAGTATCTGGCATTAAAAATAATTATGTGGTAAAAAGCAATGGGATGAACTTGACGTTTGTTACCTCGGTACTCGGTAAAGATGTCGGCTGTCTGGATCCCGGCAGCCGGTATACTGACACCCATCAGAATACCGATGCCGAAATCCCGAAAAGGTTAAATCACAGACACCGGAACCCCTACAGCCAACATCCCGAACGTGAGAATAGCGGTAGGGTAAGACACCACCCTGGGAGGTTAGGGTTAGGCTGCGGGGAGGGGGAATTAGGGATAGGCACCACCGGGGGGAAGTTAGGTTTAGGCACTAAGGGCGGAGAGTTAGGCTTAGGCTGCGGGAAAGGGAGTGCTAGGTTTAGGTTACAACGGGGGGAGGTTAGGGTTAGGCTGCGGAAAGGGATGGTTAGGGGTTACGGCAGTGATGGCTAACCTTGACACTCCATCTGTTGTTGAACTACACATCCCAGCATGCCCTGCATCAGTTTTAGCATGGCCAAATAACAATACTGTAGCAGGGCATGCTGGGATGTGTAGTTCAACAACAGCTGGAATGTCAAGGTTAGCCATCACTGGGGTAGGGGGACAGGGTAGAACATACCTAGCTCACCCCTGTCGGGATTTTAATTGTTGGGATGCTGGCGTTGGTATTCTGAATGCCGGCATCCCAAACGCTGGTAAATTATACCCAATCCTGTTACCCGCAAACCCCTTTTTTTGTATTACAAACACTGGTTGCTAGATAGTTACATACTCATGCAATGTAAGTAAATGTGCTCATAGGCGTGCGCAGCACATATTATTAGGGGGTGTACCGTCGGAGGGGTGTGTCTAGCACCGCCTTTTGGGCATGTTTAGCACCATCTATTGACGGTCAACGCAATATAAAATATCCACCCTTGTACCAATCCTAATAAAGCAGATACATTGTCAGATGTTGTGGTGTGCACCAAACAAACACCCCTGATGGCACTCACTGCAATTACACTGCTCCTCCTCAGCCTGGTCTGGCTCCCCCGCTCTTTCCCACGCAAGCTGCAGCAGCTTACTTACAAGTCAGTCACTCACTGACACTGACAGTCGCAGACTAGTACTGCTGCTGCTGGAAAAACGAGTGATGTGTCAATGTTGCTGCTGACCGCCTGCCAGTATTGAATTTGTCTTCTTAAGAGGAACGCTGGCTGCATGCTGATCCTCATCAGTGGCTGGCGTTGGCATAGCATAGAAGGAGAGAGGTGGGCATGTGGCGGGTGGGCGTACGAGCAGCATGACGTAATCACATCACGCTGTTTTTGTACATGGAGGTGGAGCTGGGAGTTTGAAAGCGGGTGGCAGTGGCATCCGGTCAGTAATGCAGTCCTGACAGGGTGCAGCGCAGAGGGGACAGTATTCAGCCTGCTCGGCGATCGCTGCATCAGGCATGTGAGATCTGGGTGCCAGATATTAGGGGGTGCCTGTGCGCACCAGGCACCCCCCCCCTGCGCACACCTATGAATGTGCTGACTGTGTGTAGAATTATTTGTAGAAGGATTTATTTCCAGGGGAAAAAAATGGTACTTAAGCAATGATTTTAAAATTTTCAGTGACATTTTCTGGAATGTGTCATCATTAACACACTACTTTGCTATTACATATTGTGAGGCCAGAGGTTTAATCTGAAAGTCAAGAAGGTTACCGAATGACAAGTATATACAAATACCACTTTGCTGGGATTATGTGCAGGAACTATCATGCCTGCAGTGCATTAAAACCATAAGTATCAGCGGTAGTGGCAATAGTTTACAAATAATAGTTACATTCACATGTCATCAGATAATCCTCTGCCTTACGGCACTGAGAGAGAATTAGGAGTTGGAGAAGAAAGAGGAGGATATTCTCACCAGAGCTTGCAGTTACACCCATTGTCCTGACAACGCTAGCATTCCATGTCCTGACAGCACCTAGCAGTTATACAAAGCAGAGAGATACAATAAAAGTGTTTAGACACTAACACTTCATCTGTACATCAACCAGGTCATAAGGATGAATGTAGAATGATGTCACCCACACAACACCTGCTTCAATACAATATTAAAATGTGTGAGTAGAAATGGGGCAAATCACGGAACACTCAGGTTTAAACATTCTTTTCTGAAACGGTTACAGATATAACTACAGCAGGCGACGATAAATTTTGTCCACAACAGTAGATCAGTTAGTAAATGACTAGATAAGGCCACAGTTTATAAAACAATTCACCTCCAAGTGTACAAAGAAAATTATTATTATAAACGGATCCCATTTAATGGTGTGTACACAAGGTGAGATATTTACTTACGATTTTGACTATCTAGTCAAAACCGTAAGAAAAGTTAGTGCAGATCGCAAGGTGAAAGTCACCTTGCGATGCCGGTGCGCAGTTGGCATCGCAAGCATAGGTAGACTGTGCAGGCAAGTCAATTTTGACTCTCGTAGAAAAGATAGTCAAAAATGACACTTAGCCAAAATCGTACATAGGGGGGTCATTCCGAGTTGATCGCTCGCTAGCTGTTTTTAGCAGCAGTGCAAACGCTATGCCGCCTCCCACTGAGA
The DNA here is from genome assembly GCF_028390025.1 of Pseudophryne corroboree. Lineage (NCBI taxonomy): Eukaryota > Metazoa > Chordata > Amphibia > Anura > Myobatrachidae > Pseudophryne > Pseudophryne corroboree. The sequence goes on from NC_086445.1 coordinate 917,265,706, forward strand.
GTGTATTTTAGCTTAGCAGAAGTGCGAACGAAAGGATCGCAGAGCGGCTACAAAATTATTTTGCGCAGCTTCAGAGTAGCTTCAGACCTACTCAGCGCTTGCGATGACTTCAGACTGTTCAGTTCCTGTTTTGACGTCACAAACACGCCCTGCGTTCGCCCAGCCACGCCTGCATTTTTCCTGGCACGCCTGCATTTTTTCGAACACTCCCTGAAAACGGCCAGTTGACACCCAGGAATGCCCACTTCATGTCAATCACTCTGCGGCCACCAGTGCGACTGAAAAGTTTCGCTAGACCTTGTGTGAAAATACATTGGGTGTTGTGAAAGTACGTCGCGCGTGCGCATTGCACTGCATACGCACGCGCAGAAGTGCCTTTTTTTGCATCCTCGCAGCGCAGCGAACATTTTCAGCTAGCGATCAACTTGGAATGACCCCCATAGTCCGTATCGCAAGCACGGTCATTATGTGCTTGCAATGCCGACCTAGCCCCTGTCGCATAGTGAGAATCGGGGTTAGCCCGAATCTCACCGTGTGTATGCACCTTAAGAGCGGCTACGGTTTGGCTGTATAGGCTACTTTCAGCTGTACTGTGTAATGCCGCTGAACGATATGAATGACAAAGTTCAGCAATAGCTGCAGCACTGGACGGCTGCACAAATAGGTCACTTTCTAATTTACTAATCTTCATGTTAACATCCCAGAATTTTCATCTAAATCATCAGCTACAGATGTGTTGTTTCTTTCACCGACAAGAACATGACTGATAGCTCCAGTAATTATGTAGGATTTACTCAACGATGGTTAGCTAGCTTCTAATGAAACAAAATATGTGGTGACTAAAAGAGGAATGTAAAACAATAGAACTAGTTACAGAATCGTGTCCTGAACAGGAAGATAAAAAATAATATTAAGGAATATCAAACCGGGGACCAGTATGACTCCATAACTAATTAGGACTATTAATGAGTGTACTGTGTATGTTTGTAGAACATAATTTGTGAAATTGGATTTCACCAAGATACAGCCCATATCCAGTATAGCACCCCATATTTGGGATCCTGACCCATAGCTTCAAATCCACTTCCTTAGAACTGGGAAAAAAACTGTGCAGTCATGCCAAATATATAACCATAACAACATTTTTTTATTTTGACATAAAAAAAGCAAATACAGGTTGAGTATCCCTTATCCAAAATGCTTGGGACCAGAGGTATTTTGGATATCGGATTTTTCCGTATTTTGGAATAATTGCATACCATAATGAGATATCATGGTGATGGGACCTAAGTCTTAGCACAGAATGCATTTATATTACATATACACCTTATACACACGGCCTGAAGGTCATTTTAGCCAATATTTTTTAATACTTTGTGCATTAAACAAAGTGTGTCTACAGTCACACAATTCATTTATGTTTCATATACACCTTATACACACAGCCTGAAGGTCATTTAATACAATATTTTTAATAACTTTGTGTATTAAACAAAGTTTGTGTACATTGAACCATCAAAAAACAAAGGTTTCACTATCTCACTCTTACTCAAAAAAAGTCAGTATTTCGGAATATTCCGTATTTCGGAATATTTGGATATGGGATACTCAACCTGTAATATAGTTAGACAAGACATAAAAGCATTTTGGCCAATAGACTGACTCTACGGACAGAATTCAAATGTTTATCCGCCAGTAGCCACTAGATATTGCCCAAACGAAGCTTTTCAATTGTAGCTCCATTCGGACACGCAATGGCTGCCGGCGTCTGCATTTCAGCTCGCATCCCCCAGGCGTGGCAAGTTGAAATGCATGAAAAGTTAACCATTTGGGCGCCCAAACTGCACTTTTCACGATCATGCCCAGCACTTTCATAGGGTTTAGCTGCTTTACGCGGCTAAACCAGACCTCTATGGACGAGATCAGTGCGAAAACCAGAAACAATTGAATATCGCGATCTCCTGTCACTTTAGACGGAAGATTGGGCACGATAATCAATTGAATATCGATCTATGTATGAACAGCTGGATATGTTGAAGTGGGAGATCACATTTATAAATGTATTCGCATGACCTCACCTTGTGTAGTACTTTGCTTTGGGGACATTTCCAGGGGACTCTTGGGCTCCGGTGTTTGGGCACGGAGGTTGCCATTGGGGGTGCTGGAGTTAGCCTCTCCACATCCTTTTGTTACTGCGGTGACAGGCATGTGTGGCTTTCTGACAGACACTGTTGGCGAGTGCTCCTGCGTTGGAAGGGTGGGGGCAACCGAGACGGCATCTGCTGAATGAGACAGGAAAGGTATTAGGTATAAAGCACTGTTTAATAATGCCAAAACCATTCAAACGGAGCACAATGGTGGCACATATGCTTGATATATACACACACACACACACACACACACACACACATTGATGTGTCTGAGTGACGAAACGCGTTGGGTGTACCTCCATTGACTCTCCACTTTTTAAAAAGATAAGCAGCACTCTTTTATCCGATATTTTACTATATATTGCCTTTTATTATATGTAATTTTTTAGCAATCCTTTTATCTGTTATTAGTTAATAGCATACGTCCTCCGGCTTTTAACCCACCCTGATAGTAATTATAGTTGGTTTTATATTATATCCTTTTTTTATTATTGCATAAATAAATATATTGTTATTTTATACGTATCCAGTAAATCCAGTAAGTCTCCTCATATATATCATATTTTACTAGACACCGTTGGTCGCTGAAACCCTTATCGCCCCTTTTTTGCATATATATATATATATATATATATATATATATATATATATAAGCAAATGGTATAAGGGTTCTGGCGACCACCGGTGTGTTAAAAATATGTATCAGTCCATGTATATAATAAAATAAAATATACAAATTTATTTGGTACAGTTGAAATACAAATAGAATAATAATAAAATGTGTAATGCTAGACAAAATATATATTTTTAAAAAATTTGGGGGGAGGGATGGATTGTGTACTAAAAACACATATACAAGTTTCTAGGACCAAAAAGTTTACAGCAATAAATATATAAATATATAAGTAAAAAATGTTCGCTAACTAAAATAAATAATGGAGAGTCTTAACTTTGAGGTAGAGGGTCACAGAGGGAGAGCCCAACGCGTTTCGTCCTGATGACTTCTTCAAGGGGTACTGGTGTGCTGGGATAGGGTCTCTATATATACCCTCTACCATCAGTCAGTAATTACTGATGTCACTTCCTGTCTCAGAACAGGTCAATTGTTTGTATCTAGATCTCTTGCTTCCTATTGTTATGTGTGCAGCAGCTGCAAATCTGTCAGTTCTGCTTTCTGCATTGATTAGCACCTGGATCCCTATACATACATACACACATACACACACACACACACACACATATATATACATACATAAAAAATGTTTTCTTTTTTTTAAGCATTTATATAGGAGGAGTATTACTATCCTGCATGAATAACTACAACACCCAAATCCTATGTCATGTTTTAGGAGCAATTCAGAAGCATGTGCATCAAAATAAAAAAACAGAATAGTATATAAATATATAATACACCTCTATGGTAATATTCAGATTATTAACTTCCTATCCCACCAGCATTCATTAAATACCTACCAGGCAGAGGTCGGTGTCCGTTTTCGACAACTGGATTGCTGACTGGTTTTGTAGCATCCACATCGATGTGCGCCTCTGGCATCACGCTCTGCCAAGGAAGTGAACCAGAGATAACGTAAATCTGCCACCTTGCTGAAGATTAGCAATCACATTTAAAGCATAAGGGTTCAGATTATGTCAGCCTGAATAATAGGAGGATTTTAGAGGCTTAGAAGTAAACAAAACAGTTTCACACTGGATGGCTAGCCAGAGCTTTAGGAGACTTTACCAGGCAAAGTGGAGGGATTAAATGAGAACTACTCTCAAGTCAGATACAGATTACCATTAGTTACATCAATGTCAAGATCATTAGAACACTCAGAGCGAGTCTAATACAGTGTATATAATATATATATTATACATACATACATACATACACACACACACACACACACACACACAGTATTAGATAGATATATCTATCTATGTGTGTATTGCGTGACCGGTGTGTGTATCGCCACACTGCGGGCTCGGTGGTAACCTGCGTTCGCCATGGGTTCTATTCCCACTCTATGGGAATAGTCCCTGTTGGTCGGCATGACCGTCGGGATTGTGAGGGGGCGAGATGCAGGGGGAGGCAATGTGACCGGTTTGTATGTGTGTATGTATATACACATATATTATATATACATACATACACACACACACACACACACACACACACACACACACACACACACACCTATATATCTACCTATAGAATCCTGTTCTTAATTAGGTCATCACGCTCATTTGCAACAAGGTGGGAGGGAGTGGGGCAGCCGAGGTGATCCTGACGATGCCAGGCCCATTTACTAGTATTTACAAACGCACACTCTCTGACGAAGTCCATCGTGACAAAACGCGTAGGGCGTGGCCCGGCGTGAAAGAGCTAACGACTGTGGTGAGACTGCTGACGGTTACTGCTCGTGGTATTATCCACTTACTATCTAAATATCAAATGTTTATACCTACGGTGGTTGAAACCGCCGCTTTTGGTACATGATTTATGACCTAGTGCTTGTAAAGAACGCTAGAATAAATTTTATTTTAAACTGATTGATGCACTATGAGGCGCCCCTTTTTATTCTCCTTTGAGAAAAAAAATAATAAAAAATAATAAATAAATAAATATATCTATATATATATCTATCTACCTATACACACACACACACACACACACACACACACACACACACACACACATATATACACACACACACACACACACACACACACACACACACAGTATAAAACTCTCTCGTACATATATAAAAAAATATATATATTTATTTGGTCATCACTGTAGTGCTCAAACCCATTCATCAGAACCCAAAAGCTTAAAATAGATAGCTCCCAGGCAATGTTGCAATGTCCACAGAGTATTTAACTAAGTAGCCTGCTCTTTTACTTCATTTGACCAGATTACCTGCCAAATATGAAACCATCTTGCCTATCAACTTTCATGTTATAAAAGCAGTTATCTAGGAATTTCCATGAATGTTTACAAGCAATCACCCTTGGCTCACCCTTACCCGTTCTTGGCACAAGGTCAAATACAATAAGCAAAAAAACAACTATATAATAGAGCAAAAATAAAAATTACACCTTTAATACTTACCCAATTCTGTAGATAGCTTTCAATAGCTTGTCCCCCATAGCCAGCACCATCTTCAGATAGCATTAGCCATTGTAGCCTATGGGTTACCTTTTCCCAGGAAAGTTACTGGGAGCACATGCACCCAGCAAAAGGATTTTTATAAACGGTCCAAATATACATTTGTTTATTTTTCAATAGGCCCCTAATGTACATAAAATTGCAGAGCCACATAAAACCACATCGACGGGGGCCATTCCATGCCCATCCCAGTGAAATCATACAGGAAATCATTGCAATCAGTAACATTTCTGTATTCCATTGTAACAAAACAAGAAATGCAACATAGTTGTCTAGTAAAGGCCCGATTCAGAGTTGGACCCAAGTCCAGATATGTGGATACACGTGGCATATTTTAGTAAACTGTGCAGGTTCCTGCATCAAGCATACGCACCTTCACAGAGGCTCCATATGTGGAAGGCTCTCTGTGTCTAATACAGACTTTTCTGGGTGTCAACCAAGCAGTTAGCTTTGCCACGGCATGCAAGAGTGTGGGAGTGCCACAGGAGCGTGATAGACATGTAGCCAGACTACTGCGCTATTCTGTGGAATGCGTATGACGAAGGGACATTTGTTTCTAATTGATCTCTTGTGCCTTGCATGGGGCTGGTGTAAGAAACAATACTAAGGACAACTGTGGACACAAAAATACAGGCCTGGACAACCCTGCGCAAACCAAATACGAAAACCGGCGCTCCACCTTATATATTACTTGTCTAGGAACCCCCCCCGGGTATCCATGTATGTAAATAGAGGTATTTTGCAGACGGCACTGACAGGACATTCACAGTAGTTGAAATAAATATGACTATTTATGGGAGTCATTCAGAGTTGATCGCTCGCTGACAATTTTCGCAGCGCAGCGATCAGTTAAAAAAATGGCAAACCTGCGCATGCACCGCAATGCGCGTCGTACGGGTACAAACCGCATCGTTGCTGTGCAATGCTTCTAACGAAGAATCCATTCGCACAACAGACCGCAAGGAGATTGACAGGAAAAGGGCATTTAGGGGTGTCAACTGACCGTTTTCTGGGAGTGGTAGGGAAAACGCAGGCGTGTCCAGGTGTTTGCAGGGCGGGTGTTTTGACGTCAATTCCGGGACCGGGCAGGCTGAAGTGATCGCAAGGGCTGAGTAAGTTCAGACCTACTCAGAAACTGCAAAACACTTTAGTCCCACCCGGCTGCACATGCGATTGCACACTTGCAAAGCAAAAATACACCCCCATGGCCGGTGACTATGCGTTTCCACGGGTGCAAAAAGTAGCTAGCGAGCGATCAACTCGGAATGAACCCCTATATAATATCTGACACGTACGTGGGCCAATATTTACTACAAATCCGAGTTTGTTCGATTTGTGTTTTTTTTTCTAAGTCCCAACACGGGAATTCACTAAGCACAAATCTCGGCAGTGTTTGGGCTATTCGTAATGGTTTGATTGGCAAAGTTCAGAAATACGAATGAATAGACCATCGGTCAAACGCGGCTGTTATTTCATACAACACGGGTATTCACTATTCATTCGTATTTGGGTGTTAGTCTCTGAGTGCTCAAGTGCGGGTGTATTTTTTTGCGAATCGTTAAAAAAAGCAGCAAAAAAATAGACCTGCTTTTTCCAGTCGAGTTTGAATAACCATGCACGGATCAGTGAGATCTGTGCATGGTTATCTATGGGAAAGGGTCTGTTTACTGTAAAAACTGGGGGAAAAATTTGCGGGTGATCCCCCCTCCTAAGCAAAACCAGCCTCGGGCTCTTTGAGCCGGTCCTGGTTGAAAAAATATGGGGGAAAAAATGACAGGGGTTCCCCCATATTTTAACAACCAGCACCGGGCTCTGAGCCTGGTCCTGGTGCCAAAAATACGGGGGACAAAAAGCGTAGGGGTCCCCCGTATTTTTAACACCAGCACCGGGCTCCACTAGTCAGAGAGATAATGCCACAGCCGGGGGACACTTTTAATGCTAGGGCCGCAGGGACCTATATAAATGACTAACTAGTCACCCCTGGCCGGGGTACCCTGGAGGAGTGGGAACCCCTTAAATCAAGGGGTCCCCCCCCTCCAGCCACCCAAGGGCCAGGGGTGAAGCCCGAGGCTGTCCCCCCCCATCCAAGGGCGGCGGATGGGGGGCTGATAGCCTTGTGAAAAAAAAATAGAATATTGTTTTTTGTAGCAGTACTGCAAGTCCCAGCAAGCCTCCCCCGCAAGCTGGTACTTGGAGAAGGGTCGGTCCACTTCTCCAAGTAGAATCCAAGGGGTACCCGTCGTGGCACTCTCCTGATTGGCTGTGCGCTCCTGTAGTGTGATTGAGGCTGCGCACTGAAGATACAATGTAGCGCATAGGCACTCCATTGTATCCAATGGTGGGAACTTTGCAGTCAGCGGTGAGGTTACTCGCGGTCAACCGCTGACCGCAAAGTTCCCACCATTGGATACAATGTAGTGCCTATGCGCTACATTGTATCTCTGCCGTGCGCAGCCTGACTGACAGCTCAGGAGCGCACAGGCAATCAGGAGAGTGCCACGACGTGGCGCTCCCTGATTGGCTGAAGGGACCCTCTTTGACAGGAGTCAGGGGGGGTCCCAGCAGTCGGAGAAAGGGGTCCCATGTGTAAACATGGGACCCCTTTCAGTGCGTGGTTCGGGTTTTTCGGTTTGTATTTTTGCCAAGTACATGGATTACAAGCTCAGAAGAGGACTGATCTACACTGGATTTTTGTGAGTATAATTTTATTTTCAGGTACCCCATGGATTCTACTTGGAGAAGTGGACCGACCCTCGTGTGAACATAGGTAAGTATGTGTGAATGTAGGTGTGCATGTATGTAATAAAGTTTTACTTTCAAGTTGTGTGAGTTCTGTTTAAATTTGGGTATTTTTTTTTTGAAGTACTACAGGTACCAGCGGGCCCGTTTTTCCACCGCATGCTGGTACTTGTGGTTCTCCAAGTACCAGCTTGCGGGGGAGGCTTGCTGGGACTTGCAGTACTGCAACAAAAAACAATATTCTTATTTTTACACATGGCTATCAGCCCCCCATCCGCAGCCCTTGGATGGGGGGGGGGGGGGGGGGGGGGGACAGCCTCGGGCTTCACCCCTGGCCCTTGGGTGGCTGGAGGGGGGGACCCCTTGATTTAAGGGGCCCCACTCCTCCAGGGTACCCCGGCCAGGGGTGACTAGTTAGTGATTTAATGCCAGGGCCGCAGGGACCTATATAAAAGTGTTCCCCGGCTGTGGCATTATCTCTCTGACTAGTGGAGCCCGGTGCTGGTGTTAAAAATACAGGGGACCCCTACGCTTTTTGTCCCCCGTATTTTTGGCACCAGGACCAGGCGCAGAGCCCAGTGCTGGTTGTTAAAATATGGGGGAACCCCTGTCAATTTCCCCCCCATATTTTTGCAACCAGGACCGGCTCAAAGAGCCCGAGGCTGGTTGTGCTTAGGAGGGGGGACCCCATGCAATTTTTTTCTTGATTTTTAACACTTTAATTTGTTTTTTAAAGGTGCACAATGAAGCCCTGCACGGATCTCACAGATCCGGCCGGGATTCCTTGTGTTTTGTAAGGCAGTGTTTTACTCATCACTCCCGTAAAACACTGCCTGACATTACGAATCACATCGACATCGGAAAAGACGAACTCGGCAGCTTAGTAAATGACCGTATCAGGATTCAAAAAGTTGCAGTAAAAATAAGAATTTACTTACCGATAATTCTATTTCTCATAGTCCGTAGTAGATGCTGGGAACTCCGTAAGGACCATGGGGAATAGCGGCTCCGCAGGAGACTGGGCACAAAAGTAAAAGCTTTATGACTAGCTGGTGTGCACTGGCTCCTCCCCCTATGACCCTCCTCCAAGCCTCAGTTAGGATACTGTGCCCGGACGAGCGTACATAATAAGGAAGGATCTTGAATCCCGGGTAAGACTCATACCAGCCACACCAATCACACCGTACAACTTGTGATCTGAACCCAGTTAACAGTATGATAAACGTAGGAGCCTCTGAAAAGATGGCTCACAACAATAAACAACCCGATTTTTGTAACAATAACTATATACAAGTATTGCAGACAATCCGCACTTGGGATGGGCGCCCAGCATCCACTACGGACTATGAGAAATAGAATTATCGGTAAGTAAATTCTTATTTTCTCTGACGTCCTAGTGGATGCTGGGAACTCCGTAAGGACCATGGGGATTATACCAAAGCTCCCAAACGGGCGGGAGAGTGCGGATGACTCTGCAGCACCGAATGAGAGAACTCCAGGTCCTCCTCAGCCAGGGTATCGAATTTGTAAAATTTAGCAAACGTGTTTGCCCCTGACCAAGTAGCTGCTCGGCAAAGTTGTAAAGCCGAGACCCCTCGGGCAGCCGCCCAAGATGAGCCCACTTTCCTTGTGGAATGGGCTTTTACAGATTTTGGCTGTGGCAGGCCTGCCACAGAATGTGCAAGCTGAATTGTACTACAAATCCAACGAGCAATCGTCTGCTTAGAAGCAGGAGCACCCAGCTTGTTGGGTGCATACAGGATAAACAGCGAGTCAGATTTTCTGACTCCAGCCGTCCTGGAAACATATATTTTCAGGGCCCTGACTACGTCCAGCAACTTGGAGTCTTCCAAGTCCCTAGTAGCCGCAGGTACCACAATAGGCTGGTTCATGTGAAACGCTGAAACCACCTTAGGGAGAAATTGAGGGCGAGTCCTCAGTTCTGCCCTGTCTGAATGAAAAATTAGGTAAGGGCTTTTATATGATAAAGCCGCCAATTCTGAGACACGCCTGGCTGAAGCCAGGGCTAACAGCATGACCACTTTCCATGTGAGATATTTCAATTCCACAGTGGTGAGTGGTTCAAACCAATGTGATTTTAGGAGACTCAACACTACATTGAGATCCCAAGGTGCCACTGGAGGCACAAAAGGAGGCTGTATATGCAGTACCCCTTTGACAAACGTCTGAACTTCAGGCACTGAAGCCAGTTCTTTTTGGAAGAAGATTGACAGGGCCGAAATTTGAACCTTAATGGACCCTAATTTTAAGCCCATAGATAGTCCTGTTTGCAGGAAATGCAGGAAACGACCCAGTTGAAATTCCTCTGTAGGGGCCTTCTTGGCCTCACACCACGCAACATATTTCCGCCAAATGCGGTGATAATGTTTTGCAGTTACATCCTTTCTGGCCTTGACCAGGGTAGGGATGACTTCATCTGGAATGCCTTTTTCCTTCAGGATCCGGCGTTCAACCTCCATGCCGTCAAACGCAGCCGCGGTAAGTCTTGGAACAGACAAGGTCCCTGCTGGAGCAGGTCCTTTCTGAGAGGTAGAGGCCACGGGTCCTCCGTGAGCATCTCTTGAAGTTCCGGGTACCAAGTCCTTCTTGGCCAATCCGGAGCCACGAGTATAGTTCTTACTCCTCTCCTTCTTATGATTCTCAGTACTTTGGGTATGAGAGGCAGAGGAGGGAACACATACACTGACTGGTACACCCACGGTGTTACCAGAGCGTCCACCGCTATTGCCTGAGGGTCCCTTGACCTGGCGCAATATCTGTCTAGTTTCTTGTTGAGACGAGACGCCATCATGTCCACCTTTGGTTTTTCCCAACGGTTTACAATCACGTGGAAGACTTCTGGGTGAAGTCCCCACTCCCCCGGGTGGAGGTCGTGTCTGCTGAGGAAGTCTGCTTCCCAGTTGTCCACTCCCGGAATGAACACCGCTGACAGTGCTGTCACATGATTTTCCGCCCAGCGAAGAATTCTTGCAGCTTCTGCCATTGCCCTCCTGCTTCTTGTGCCGCCCTGTCTGTTTACGTGGGCGACTGCCGTGATGTTGTCCGATTGGATCAAAACCGACTGACCCTGAAGCAGAGGCCTTGCTTGACTTAGGGCATTGTAAATTGCCCTTAGTTCCAGGATATTTATGTGAAGAGACGTTTCCATGCTTGACCACAAGCCCTGGAAATTTCTTCCCTGTGTGACTGCTCCCCAGCCCCTCAGGCTGGCATCCGTGGTCACCAGAATCCAGTCCTGAATGCCGAATCTGCGGCCCTCTAGAAGATGAGCACTCTGCAACCACCACAGGAGAGACACCCTTGTCCTTGGAGATAGGGTTATCCGCTGATGCATCTGAAGATGCGATCCGGACCATTTGTCCAGCAGATCCCACTGAAACGTTCTTGCATGGAATCTTCCGAATGGAATCGCTTCGTAAGAAGCCACCATCTTTCCCAGGACCCTTGTGCATTGATGCACTGACACTTGTCCTGGTTTCAGGAGGTTCCTGACTAGCTCGGATAACTCCCTGGCCTTCTCCTTCGGGAGAAACACCTTTTTCTGGACTGTGTCCAGAATCATCCCTAGGAACAGTAGACGTGTTGTTGGAATCAGCTGCGATTTTGGAATATTTAGAATCCACCCGTGCTGACGTAGCACCACCTGAGATAGTGCTACTCCGACCTCTAACTGTTCCCTGGACCTTGCCCTTATCAGGAGACCGTCCAAGTAAGGGATAATTAAGACGCCTTTTCTTCGAAGAAGAATCATCATTTCGGCCATTACCTTGGTAAAGACCCGTGGTGCCGTGGACAATCCAAACGGCAGCGTCTGAAACTGATAATGACAGTTCTGTACCACAAACCTGAGGTACCCTTGGTGAGAAGGGTAGATTGGGACATGGAGATAAGCATCTTTGATGTCCAGAGACACCATATAGTCCCCTTCTTCCAGGTTCGCTATCACTGCTCTGAGTGATTCCATCTTGAATTTGAACCTTTTTATGTAAGTGTTCAATGATTTCAGATTTAAAATCGGTCTCACCGAGCCGTCCGGCTTCGGTACCACAAACAGCGTGGAATAATACCCCTTTCCCTGCTGTAGGAGGGGTACCTTGATTATCACCTGCTGGGAATACAGCTTGTGAATAGTTTCCAATACTGCCTCCCTGTCGGAGGGAGACGTTGGTAGAGCAGACTTCAGGAACCGGCGAGGGGGAGACGTCTCGAATTCCAATTTGTACCCCTGTGATACTACCTGCAGGATCCAGGGGTCCACTTGCGAGTGAGCCCACTGCGCGTTGAAATTTTTGAGACGGGCCCCCACCGTGCCTGAGTCCGCTTGTAAAGCCCCAGCGTCATGCTGAAGACTTGGCAGAAGCGGGGGAGGGCTTCTGATCCTGGGAAGAGGCTGCTTGCTGCAGTCTTTTTCCTCTTCCTCTGCCCCGGGGCAGAAATGAGTGGCCTTTTGCCCGCTTGCCCTTATGGGGACAAAAGGACTGAGTTTGAAAAGACGGTGTCTTTTTCTGCTGAGAGGTGACCTGGGGTAAAAAGGTGGATTTCCCAGCCGTCGCCGTGGCCACCAGGTCCGATAGACCAACCCCAAATAACTCCTCCCCTTTATACGGCAAAACTTCCATATGCCGTTTTGAATCCGCATCACCTGACCACTGTCGTGTCCATAAACTTCTTCTGGCAGAAATGGACAACGCACTTACTCTTGATGCCAGGGTGCAAATATCCCTCTGTGCATCTCGCATATATAGTAATGCATCCTTTAAATGCTCTATAGTTAATAATATACTGTCCCTATCCAGGGTATCAATATTTTCAGTCAGGGAATCCGACCAAGCCACTCCAGCGCTGCACATCCAGGCTGAGGCGATTGCTGGTCGTAGTATAACACCAGTATGTGTGTATATACCTTTTAGGATATTTTCCAGCTTTCTATCAGCTGGTTCCTTGAGGGCGGCCGTATCAGGAGACGGTAACGCCACTTGTTTTGATAAGCGTGTGAGCGCCTTATCTACCCTAGGGGGTGTTTCCCAACGCGCCCTAACCTCTGGTGGGAAAGGGTATAATGCCAATAATTTATTAGAAATCAGCAGTTTTTTATCGGGGGAAACCCACGCTTTGTCACACACCTCATTTAATTCATCTGATTCAGGAAAAACTATGGGTAGTTTTTTCACACCCCACATAATACCCTTTTTTGTGGTACTTGTAGTATCAGAAATGTTCAAAGCCTCCTTCATTGCCGTGATCATGTAACGTGTGGCCCTACTGGACATTACGTTTGTCTCGTCACCGTCGACACTGGAGTCAGTATCCGTGTCTGGGTCTGTGTCGACCATCTGAGGTAACGGGCGCTTTAGAGCCCCTGACGGTGTTTGAGACGCCTGGACAGGCACTAACTGATTTGCCGGCTGTCTCATGTCGTCAACAGTTTTTTGCAAAGTGCTGACACTGTCACGTAATTCCTTCCATACGACCATCCAGTCAGGTGTCGACTCCCTAGGGGGTGACATCACTATTACAGGCAATTGCTCCGCCTCCACATCATTTTCCTCCTCATACATGTCGACACAATCGTACCGACACACAGCACACACACAGGGAATGCTCTGATAGAGGACAGGACCCCACGAGCCCTTTGGGGAGACAGAGGGAGAGTTTGCCAGCACACACCAGAGCGCTATATATATGCAGGGATAACCTTATATAAGTGTTTCTCCCTTCTATAGCTGCTGTATATGTATTTTCTGCCAATTAGTGCCCCCCCTCTCTTGTTTTACCCTGATTCTGTAGCAGGACTGCAGGGGAGAGTCAGGGAGCCGTCCTTCCAGCGGAGCTGTGAGGGAAAATGGCGCTTGTGTGCTGAGGAGATAGGCTCCGCCCCCTTTTCGGCGGCCTTTTCTCCCGCTTTTTTTTTTTAGGAAAACTGGCAGGGGTTAAATGCATCCATATAGCCCAGGAGCTATATGTGATGCATTTCTTTATTCATATAAGGTTTAAAACATGTTTTATTGCGTCTCAGGGCGCTCCCCCCCAGCGCCCTGCACCCTCAGTGACCGGAGTGTGAAGTGTGCTGAGAGCAATGGCGCACAGCTGCAGTGCTGTGCGCTACCTTATTGAAGACAGGAACGTCTTCTGCCGCCGATTTTTCCGGACCTCTTCGCTCTTCTGGCTCTGTAAGGGGGCCGGCGGCGCGGCTCCGGGACCCATCCAGGCTGAACCTGTGATCGTCCCTCTGGAGCTAATGTCCAGTAGCCAAGAAGCCCAATCCACTCTGCATTCAGGTGAGTTCGCTTCTACTCCCCTTAGTCCCACGATGCAGTGAGCCTGTTGCCAGCAGGTCTCACTGAAAATAAAAAAACCTATTTAAAACTTTTACTCTAAGCAGCTCTGGAGAGCTACCTAGCATGCACCCTTCTCGGCCGGGCACAAAAATCTAACTGAGGCTTGGAGGAGGGTCATAGGTGGAGGAGCCAGTGCACACCAGCTAGTCATAAAGCTTTTACTTTTGTGCCCAGTCTCCTGCAGAGCCGCTATTCCCCATGGTCCTTACGGAGTTCCCAGCATCCACTAGGACGTCAGAGAAATGCACCCGATACCATTCGAGTTCAAACACCCTTAAAAACGGCTAAAACAAGAATATTAGTAAATATACCCCCGTGGTTTCTATTGGTGGTAGGCTTGGCGACCTTTGTTTCACACCAGCCGGCCTGGGATTGGAGTGAGGTCTCTGGCGGTGTCGCACTGTGATGAAGTCACTGCTCCGCACTCGGCGCTGGGATTGTTTGATACGTGGGTGAGTATGTTATGCATTTAAGTCTATTTGTTGCTTTTGTACTTTGATCACTGAGGAAAGTCGTAATAAAAGGATGACTGAAACATTGGATATGATATAAACCAAGGGTCCTCAAGGCACCTCTCAATGGCCCAGGTTTTAAGTATATCCATGCTTGGCCACAGGTGACTTAATTAGTTCCTGTGTCAATTTGATTTAACCATCTGTGTTGAGCCGTGGATATACCTAAAACCTGGACTGCTGGGGTGCCTTGAGGACCGCATTTAAGAACATCTGATATAGACTGTTGGTCATATTTATTTCAACTACTATGAATATCTTATATATATTTAACGAGACAGAGAGCAGTTGGATGATTTAATAACACACTCCATGTGAATTCATGTCATAGTCCTGTAAATGTTTGTTCGTTAAGTTTTCCTTACATGCTAATGGTGTAATAATGTTGGAGTAAAACAAAACCTTGGAATGTAGAAATGGGCTCTACAGTATACTGGAAGATGTCAATGTTTTGAATCCAAGCAACACAATGTAGTTTATATACATTTCAAATAGAAGGTAGGAGTGTTAAACATCTGTTTCCTTACCAATGTGAAAAGGAGGTAATGCAGGATTGTATACAAAAGGCTAGTAACAAGTACCTACTAGCACCATCACGCTGTACGACACAGGGGAGGCCAAACAAACCCGATGTTATCACAGAAAGGTATAACGTAATATGTAGTTGAGAAGCAGATTCCCAAAGAATGTAGTGGGTGTGAACAGAGATGTCCTTGAGAAGTTCTGCATTTTATTTTATTTTTAAAGTGCTTATTAAGCACACAGACTACATAGATACTCTTCAAAAGCCATGTGTACATACAAGCATGTATTAAGAAAGGTTAACATAATGAACATAAACCATTAATCCATGAGATGCTTCACAATGTCTGGCAAACAAAAATTATTACAGACAGTAATGGATTCTCTATCACGATAATGGTTCCAATCAAAGTGTCTCAAACGCCGCCATAGCAATCCAGGTTTTAAGGATAACCATGCTTGAGGACAGGAGACTTAATTAGTACCTCAGTCAATTTGATTTAACCTTCTGGACTCAAGCATGGATATCCTTAAAATCTGGACAGTAATGGCAAAGTTTGGGAACTTCTGGTTCCAATAATACGCGATAACGTTCAAGCTCTTCACACTTGCCATAAGGAAGTAGTGATAGACTTTTTATATGCGGATTCTGACGGGGTGTACAAAGTGGAATGGTCGTCTCACCCACTGGAATCCATGATCATGCCAGTGTGTAAATGACATAGTAGTACAATACACAAGCTGAATAAGACATATGAAACAACTGGAATATTTTGTGTACACACGTGAGATATTTTCTTTCGATTTTGACTATACAGTCAAAATCGCAAGAAAAGTTAGTGCAGATCGCAAGGTGACTTTCACATTGCGATCCCGATTCGATCCCGATGCGCAGT
This sequence comes from Pseudophryne corroboree, assembly GCF_028390025.1. Lineage (NCBI taxonomy): Eukaryota > Metazoa > Chordata > Amphibia > Anura > Myobatrachidae > Pseudophryne > Pseudophryne corroboree. The sequence continues at coordinate 917,282,053 of NC_086445.1, forward strand.
CCCGCCAGGCCGGCATCGCAAGAAAAGAGACTGTGCAGGCAAGTCCTTGCTAGATCGGTGTACTATCTAGTTCATCTCACATGTCAAATGACATCTTACATAAGCCAAAATCTCACATAAGCCAAAATCGTAAGCACACATAGGTGGTCATTCCGAGTTGTTCGCTCGTTGCCGATTTTCGCAACGGAGCGATTAAGGCAAAAATGCGCATGCACTAAGTAATTTAGCACAAAACTTAGTAGATTTACTCACGTCCGAACGAAGAATTTTCATCGTTGAAGTGATCGGAGTGTGATTGACAGGAAGTGGGTGTTTCTGGGCTGAAATTGACCGTTTTCTGGGAGTGTGCGGAAAAACGCAGGCGTGCCAGGATAAAACGCAGGAGTGTCTGGAGAAACGGGGGAGTGGCTGGCAGAACGCAGGGAGTGTTTGTGACGTCAAACCAGGAACGAAACGGGGTGAGCTGATCGCAGTGTAGGAGTAAGTCTCGAGCTACTCAGAAACTGCTAAGAATTTTCTATTCGCAATTCTGCTAATCTGTCATTCGCAATTCTGCTAAGCCCGGCATGTCCAAACTGCGGCCCTCCAGCTGTTGTGAAACTACATATCCCAGCATGCCCTGACACAGTTTTGCTGTCAGAGAATGCTAAAGCTGTGTCAGGGCATGCTGGGATGTGTAGTTTCACAACAGCTGGAGGGCCGCAGTTTGGACATGCCTGTGCTAAGCGAAGATACACTCCCAGAGGGCGGCGGCCTAGCGTGTGCAATGCTGCTAAAAGCAGCTAGCGAGCGAACAACTCGGAATGAGGGCCATAGTCCGTATCTCAAGAAAAGTTAGTCAAAATCTGTGCTATCTGGGCTCCGGGGAGTTCATGGGAAATCGCAAGTGAAAATCGGGCATAGCAAGGATCTCACCGTGTGTACACACCCTTATACCCCTTTTCCACTAGCTCAAAAAACACGGGTAAATGCACGGGGGCGCGCATTTACCCGTGTTTTTGGCAAGTGGAAAAGGGTAAACCCGGATCAAGTGACCCGTGAATCCTACCCGGCTATTTACCTGGGTAGGACACGGGAATGATCCGGGTAGGGTGTAGTGTAAACGGGAGCCGTGTCGATGCGACACGGCTCCCGTTTACACTGTATGGATGGGCGGCGCTGGGAGATCATGTGATCTCCCTGCGCCGCCCCTGCCGTGTAGCTAGAAGCGTCACCAACCCGGCATATGCCGGGTTGTGACTGCTAATGGGAAAGGGACCGAGCACGGGTCGCAGCAGGGGGCAGCTCCCGTGTCAGGCTCCCGGCTGCGACCCGTGCTCGTAGGTGTAAAAGGGGTATTAGAGAGGAGAGATTTCACTATTAAAAAGTGGCAGTGGAATGCCAGGTTAATGCTGAACAGGTTGGGTATGTGTTACCGGCTGATCAGCAACCCGACACCGGTATCCCGGGCACGGAATGGCGGCAGGCTCGATGGCAAGCTGCGCTCACCACAGGTTCTATTCCCACTCTATGGGTATCGTGGACACCCACGAGTGGGAGTAGTCCCTGCTATTTGGCATGCCGACTGTCGGGATTAGGAGGGGTCAGGGATGCCGGTAATGTGACCGGCGGTCTCCTTACCACCGGTCACATAACTGCATCCCAGCTGAACAGTGTGTTCTCCTCTCAGAGATGAGATCTTAGTGTCTTTTTCATCTGGCAGGGGACCAGGCAACACTGGCTCTCTTCTGCACTTACCTCAATAATGAAAATTTTAATATCAAGCTGAGTTTCAATCGGACGATGGAGTCGGACAATGGCTAACTTTCTAGATTTTGAAATTTATATTAATAAAATAGCGTCCACTGTATACACTAACCCCAAGGATTGCAATACTTATATTAGTACCCAAAGTAATCATCTTCCAAAGCGGCTTGTTCCTAGGGGACAGTTTACACGTCTAAGATGTAAAAAAGGTTCCTTGACAAAGACCTCGAGTGGTAGAAACCCGTTAAATAGAGTGCAGGGATTTATACTTTAGGCTAATTCACGTTATTTATTATTTAGAATTCAGAGTTTTCGGCCGACCCAGACCCCTTGATATAATATACCTGACATATACATCTGCCTGGATACCCCATTTTTAATGTATAGTTGTATGTTACATTTTTGTTAAACATTTTTCATCAGTCCACATTCATCATCATTCATTCAAATGACTGGTCTGAGGGCATAATGAAATCTACGCTCACCAAAGAAACCCAGGTGTGAGGATTTCTGCTCTATGTGGAGTGAGTATAGTAAGCTTCATCTGTGAATATACAATAGAAGATTGAATATATGCCGATTCGAGTCTGTACTGGCTAGAAGGACTGCAGTTAACTAAAGATACCATTATATGTGGAATCTGCACAATTTTCTTATGAGTTGGGTACGCACTATTAGCATAAATGGAATGAAAGTGCACTTCTGTGGTGGCTTCCATGGTTACTCATAGAAATACTATACTATGATATGATTTTATTTTTTTCATACAGTATATGCATTGATACTATAAAACTTCATTGGGAGATTGGCCATCCATACAGAAAAAGTCCGAACGAGCATCAGTGGGCAATTAAGTATATATAATCCTGACTGTTTTATTGAACATTGACAATATATCTGGACTTTATTGTAAGGATCACACTGGGCGCCTATACTTGGTTAATCTTTTATTAATATAAATTGCATATAAGGGTAAGGGGGACCTCACTTATCCAGGTGTCAGCATAGGTGTTTTTGCTCCTTGGGTGTCCGCTGCTTCATACCATTTATTTAAAAATAAAAAATAAAAAAAAAATCTGTTTCCGATCTAAATGAAAAAACAAGAAGAAAAAAAATGCACACACACAAAAAAAAAAAAAAAGCGACAAGTGTTTACAGTTGCAAGAGGATGCTAAATAAAATGAAACCATAATACAGGAAACTATATTCTGATCTTATATACGTTTGTTATATTCTCTTTACAGTGCTCCTCAAAAAGGAATTATGCACTTGTACATTTCTTATAGAAGTAAGAAAATGCTGTACAGAGATATTGATGCGCTTATTGGCTATTGCCAGCTTTCGAGGTTACGTAGGTCCTGCTGTCAATCACAGTATTAAGTCATACAGCAAACTACAGGTTTCAAGCCTGGAACTGCCACCTGCTACATATTAAATGCTCTACAAACCTGTCCTCTCAATTATTTGAATAACACTTTAAGTCCACAGATGCTTCCACCTATGAAACATGCTGTAGTCATTCTTCAAATAGTGACATGCTGCCAAATACAGGCTAATAATAAGATAAAACCCCACAAAGAAGGCTGCATAGCTGAGCGATGGAAGAATGCCTCGCCAGTCATTACATTATACACAGAGCTCCACACATTAGAGAATATTAAACCCACATACATAACTGGGATAATTGTTTTCTTTGTTCCACCACCACAACATGAATAACTATAACGATCAGTATCTTAATCAAAATCACTAGGCTGCTTAATTATGCTACAAACAGTAACAGGGACAATTTCAAAACAAGAGCCAGCTCATTAATGAGTGAACTGCAAGCCCTGTATGAAGAGTATCATTGTCCGTGCTCTGCAGAAAGGGCAGCTTTCACCATCATATTAGCTTTCAGCCTGCAGCATTGAGAAAGGTTTCAATTTCCATGCCAGTCCTTTGTGGCTTTGTAATAGTAGCTCAAGCGGTCAAATCTAATGATGGTATATAAACACAACTACAACCACTGAGGCACGGAGGGAAAATACAACCATTTAAATATAATGCAAAAAAATATTTTATTCAAAATGTATGGGGTATAATATGTAGGTATACAAATGGCATACAAAGTTTTCTATGCAATGGCTTGAAAACGAAGAGATAGCTAGACAGGCAAACTTGTAGGAGTCGCACTCGTTTCAAAAATAATGCTGGTGCCGGAAAGTCCATGCCTCCCAGATCCCATATAGGTTCAGTAAAACACTGATAACCAACACAACAATGAAGTATATAGAGTGCATCAGGAATGTATTCACAGCGCTTCACTTTTTACACATTTTGTTATGTTACAGCCTTATTCCAAAATGGAATAAATCCATTTTCCCCCTAAAAATTACATAAGTAAGTATTTACAGCCTTTGCTCAATACTTCGTTGATGCACCCTTGACAGCAATTACTGCCTCAAGTCTTTTTGAATATGATACCACAAGCTTGGCACACCTATCTTTGGCCAGTTTCAACCATTCTTCTTTGCAGCACCTCTCAAGCTCCATCAGGTTGGATGGGAAGAGTCGGTGCACAGCCATTTTCAGATCTCTCCAGAGATGTTCAATCGGATTCAAGTCTGGGCTCTGGCTGGGCCACTCAAGGACATTCACCGAGTTGTCCTTAAACCACTCCTTTGATATCTTGGCTTTGTGCTTAGGGTCATTATCCTGCTGAAAGATAAACCGTCGCCCCAGTCTGCGGTCAAGAGTGCTCTGGAGCAGGTTTTCATCCAGGATCTCTCTGTACATTGCTGCATTCATCTTCCCTCTAACCTGACTAGTCTCCCAGTTCCTGCCACTAAAAAACATCCCCACGCTTCACTGTAGGAATGGTATTGGCCTGGTGATGAGCGGTGCCTGGTTTCCTCCAAACAGGACGCCTGGCATTCACGCCAAAGAGATCAATCTTTGTCTCATCAGACCAAAGAATTGTGTTTCTCATGGTCTGGAAGTCCTTCAGGTACATTTTTGCAAACTCCGGGCGGGCAGCCATGTGCTTTTTTACTAAGGAGTGGCTTCTATCTGGCCACTCTTCCATACAGGCCTGATTGGTGGATTGCTTCAGAGATGGTTGTCTTTCTGGAAGGTTCTCCTCTCTCCACAAAGGAATGCTGTAACTCTGACAGAGTGACCATCGGGTTCTTGGTCACCTCCCTAATATTACTGTAAGAAAAATAAGTGTTAATTGTCCTTTATAATACCACTTTTGCGCTAGAAGATCCACAACCCTAAGCATTTATATAGATTACCTATAGTATATCTACTGGTAACCTACTGAGGTATTTTGGGAGTATACCTCGTTCCTCACAGCAGCAATAGTGTGACAGGCACCCTTATTTGAGCGCAGAACCCCTATTCCGCCTATCATTGAGGTATAGTGACAGAGGGGTCTATTCATGAAGCAGTGAAAGTATGGAGAAGTGAGCCAGTGGAGAAGTTGCCCATGGCAACCAATCAGCAGTGACGTAACATTTATAGTTTGCATACTATACAATTGTACGGAGCAGCTGACTGGTTGCCATGGGCGACTTATCCACAGGTGCACTTCTCTACTCTTTTCACTGCTTCATGAATAGACCTCAGAAATTGCTAGAGTGAAAATTCTTGTCCGGGATCAGCCTGCAAGAGCTCTGTGTTAAATTGTTATAGGTCTTCACTCACCGCTGTGATATTTCTGATTTTTCCAACTCCCCATTTCCCCTCTCTGACCACCACTTGCTCTCCTTTAACCTATCTCTCTCGACTTCCCCATCTCTACCTCCTAAGGCTACCATCACTAAGCGTAACATTGAAGCTATTGACACCACATTCCTTTCCTCCTTGTTTGACTCGCTTCTCTCTCCTATTCTCTCTCTCTCATGCCCTGAACAAGCCACTTCCACATACAATGCATCCCTTACTTCTGCTCTTGACTCTGTTGCTCCACCAACCACTATTCACCCTCGCAAATTAACACCTCAACCCTGGCACACCAAATGCACCAGATATCTGCAAAAATGCTCACGTACTGCTGAGCGACACTGGAGGAAATCACGCTCTAAGGCAGACTTTCTCCATTTCAAACTTATGCTCTCAACTTTCAGTGCTGCCCTTTCTCTTGCTTAACAGTCATACTTCAAGAACCTCATCTCCTTCCAGTCTTCCAACCCCCGGCGCCTCTTTACCACTCTCAACTCACTCCTCTGCCCACCTCCACCTCGTCTCCCTTCCTCACTCTCTGCTCTTGACTTTGCCACTTACTTCACATCCAAAATTGACTCCATACGTCAGGACATCACATCACACCAGACCATCAGTAACCAGCCTTCTCCCATCCCTTACCAACCCTCCCCATCCCTCGCACCAACTCTGACATCTTTCTCCCATGCATCTGGAGAGGAAGTCACGGCCCTCATTCGTTCCTGTCCCCTCACCACCTCCCCACTTGACCCTATCCCCTCCCACCTCCTCCGCTACCTCTCTCCTTCTGCTTGTTCCCATCTTTCCCACCTTCTCAATCTCTCCCTCTCATCAGGCACTGTCCCCTCTGCCTTCAAGCATGCACTCATCTCTCCTATTCTTAAAAAAACCTACCCTTGATCCAAACACTCTCTCCAACTACCGACCCATCTCTCTCCTCCCTTTTGCCTCCAAACTCCTTGAGCGTATTGTCTACAACCGCCTTACTTCCTTTCTTTCCTCACACTCACTGCTCGACACATTCCAGTCTGGCTTCTGTCCTCTCCACTCCACTGAAACTGCCCTTACAAAAGTATGCAATGACCTCCATGCTGCTAAATCTAAGGGACACTACTCTCTACTTATTCTACTGGATCTCTCTGCTGCTTTTGACACTGTGGACCATCCTCTCCTACTGCAAATCCTTCACTCCATTGGTCTGCGTGACACTGCCCTTTCTTGGCTGTCCTCCTACCTTTCTGACCGTTCATTCTCTGTCTCCTCTTATGACTCTGCCTCCCCCTCACTTCCACTAACTGTAGGGGTACCCCAAGGTTCTGTCCTTGGTCCTCTACTCTTCTCTCTCTACACGTCCTCACTAGGTAAGCTCATTAGTTCTTTTGGTTTCCAATTTCATCTCTATGCTGATGACACTCAAATCTATCTTTCCTCTCCAGACCTCTCCTCACTCGTATCTCCAACTGTCTCTCTGCTACCTCTTCCTGGATGTCCCAGCGCTTTCTTAAACTTAACATGTCTAAGACCGAGCTGATCATCTTCCCTCCCTCCCGCATAACCTCACCTCCTACAATCTCATTATCTATTGATGGCACTACTATCTCCTCTAGCCCCCAAGTGCGCTGTCTTGGAGTAATCCTTGACTCCTCCCTCTCCTTCAAACCACACATTCAGCACCTCTCACAAACCTGCCGTTTTCATCTAAAAAATATTTCCAGGATCAGACCCTTTCTGACCCAGGATGCTACTAAGACTCTTATCCACTCACTGGTCATCTCCAGACTGGACTACTGTATTCTCCTCCTAACTGGCATTCCTGACAAATACCTCTCTCACTCATTGCTGCTGCGCGGCTCATCTTCCTCACCAAACGCACTACGTCCACCTCTCCTCTCTTACAAGACATTCACTGGCTCCCCTTCCCTTTCAGAATCCATTTCAAGCTTCTCACACTTGCTTACAAAGCCCTCACCCACTCCTCTCCCATCTACATCTCTGACCTTATCTCCCTTTACACTCCCACCCGTCCTCTTCGCTCTGCTAATGTACGCCGACTCTCCTGCCTACGGATTACTTCCTCCCACTCCTACCTCCAAGATTTTTCACGTGCTGCACCACTTCTCTGGAATTCCCTACCTCTCCCCCTCAGACTCTCCACCTCTCTACAAAACTTCAAACGGGCTCTCAAGATCCACTTCTTCACCAAACCCAGCCAAATCTCATCCTAAACCTCTGTTCCATGCTCTATGTACCCCATCTGTCTCACCCCTGTCTGTCTACCCTCCCCTTTAGAATGTAAGCTCTCACGAGCAGGGCTCTCTTCCCTCATGTGCTTATCCTTTTCTTACTTTAATAATATTCAACTGCACCAAATCCAGCAGTCTTCTGCCACCTGATACTTATTCCAGTGTCATCTGCTGATGTAGCTATGTTTATTTACCCTGTACTTGTCCTATATTGTCAACTGTAAGTTGCTGTTTTCCTGCTTGATTATTTATGTACTCTGTAATTGGGCGATGCGGAACCCTTGTGGCGCCATATAAATAAAGGATAATAATATAGTAATTCAGCTACGAAAAGCATTGATCAAGAGATGTTAATTACCAGGAAAATATCGCAATCAATAAATAGGCCCTATAGCAGTGGTTCTCAAACTGGGTGCATCAAAACACTTGTAGAGGTGCCTTGGATTGGTGGTCCAGGACCATTTAATTATTTATGGTCAATGTGACAGGCAAAACCAGTTCCAGTGGCTGTCGATCATAAAATGTGGACAAACAAAAGCAAATCCTGTCCCTCACCACACAGTTGAACCTAAGGATATCATATAAAACACAATTAACTTAAGTTTTCTTTCTAAATTTTTCAATTACAAGTTTTTGGCCTAGGGTTTAGGGGTGCCGTAAATAAAATGATGATAGTCTAAAATGGCATGAATGAAAAAACATTTGGGAACCACTGCTTTATAATGAGTAGTAATTCTTTTTACAAAAAGTAATTTATAGCATGGGGTTAATAGTCTGCGTACGTTTAAGTTTAAAATTTGTGGTAATGGACAAAGGTTGTAGAGAAAAAGATGAAAGTGCTAATATAACAGAAAAACGAATGCAAAGAACATAATGAATTATACGAACACATTCAAATCTATTTTTCATTTCTGCAACTCTATGTGTAACCTATCTGTACTCACAAGAAATGAGACAGCAGATCCAGTAACTCACCAATAGACAAAAGTCTTGCACAACTTATCTCCATCAGAAGATGTTCAGCCAGGAACATTCTGTACTAGTTCACATCAGTCTGTTCAGCTAGTGTGACTGTGCCCGATTATTTCTTCGTCCTCCCACACAAGTTTTACTACCATAAACCTAGTCTAAGAAGCTCCTACACCATTGAAAATAATAATATTTACATGTATTTTCCTTATAACATCATCTGTACTAACGCATGTCCAATGTTTCTTCTCAAGCACTTTCAATTAACTCTTAAAATTAGGCCAATCTTTTGCCTAAAGTTCTTAGAGCTTATTTAACGTCTTCTGAATTCTGCAAGAACATCATCAGAGATGTGACCCACAGGCACTGAAAAACGCTAGAACTACTGCTACGTGGAAGTTTAAACGCTGTCAGCGGCGTTCAGAAGCATTAAAGCGCAGTAAAATATGCCTTAACGAGTGCAGTTTGTTTTTACCCTTAAGGATTGGGGGACATGTACTAAGCAGTGATAAAAGTGGAGAAGTGAGCCAGTGGAGAAGTTGCCCATGGCAACCAAACAGCTGCTCTGTATACTTTTATAGTGTGCAAACTATAAATGTTACGTCAACGCTGATTGGTCGCCATGGGCAACTTCTCCACTTGCATCACTGCTTAGTATATCTACCCCTAATGCTTCTTTCAGACCGCAAATGCCGGATCCTACCCGGTAAGACAAACGTGTACTTACCGGGTGGGATCCGGCATTTGCGCTCCGCTGCTGGCTTTCCGACCCGGCAATATACCGGGTCGGTTGCCATAACAGCGGAGAGAGCAGCAGCAGCAGGGGCGGGGGTGGAGGCGGCGCCGGGAGATGAGCTCATCTCCTGCGCCGCCTCTCCCTATGCTGTGAATGGGAACCGTGTCGCATCGACACTGCTCCCATTCACACCGCACCTGACCCGGTAATCAACCCGGGTAAAACCCTTCTTTTTTACCGGGTTGAATTACCGGGTCAGGCGACCCGCTAAAACGACCAAGGACCTTTCACATCGCACACTGACCCGGGTCGACACGGCAATATGCCGTGTCGATACCGGGTTATTTGTGCGATGTGAAAGGGGTATTACTTTCAGAGTTGTAGGATGGCATGAAGGTCTTGGTCTGGTTTACCAATTAGTAGATACATTCACAGCACTGAACAAGGACACAAAGTTCCAGGGATATTTCTTTACTGAGCAGATCGCGAAGCACACTATGCATGGGACGGTCTATGGTAATCTTGCTGCACTATAATTCCCCACATGGATGTTTGCGAAATTGGTTACTTATTTGAAAAAAAAAAAAAAAAAATTAAATAAAAATATTACAACACTTCTCAATAAAAGTGATATTAAGGTGAACTGAAATATGGACGCAACCAGCGTTTATAAACATCTAACCAACAATGCAAGTTAAGTACAGGATTAAATCACTTTTTAATTCACATCTAATCAGTATGAACCTAATCTTTGGAGAAAATAAGAATTTACTTACCGATAATTCTATTTCTCGGAGTCCGTAGTGGATGCTGGGGTTCCTGAAAGGACCATGGGGGATAGCGGCTCCGCAGGAGACAGGGCACAAAAAAGTAAAGCTTTACTAGGTCAGGTGGTGTGCACTGGCTCCTCCCCCTATGACCCTCCTCCAGACTCCAGTTAGGTACTGTGCCCGGACGAGCATACACAATAAGGGAGGCATTTTGAATCCCGGGTAAGACTCATACCAGCCACACCAATCACACCGTACAACTTGTGATCTAAACCCAGTTAACAGTATGACAACAGAAAGGGCCTCTTAAAGATGGCTCCTTAACAATAACCCGAATTAGTTAACAATAACTATGTACAAGTATTGCAGATAATCCGCACTTGGGATGGGCGCCCAGCATCCACTACGGACTCCGAGAAATAGAATTATCGGTAAGTAAATTCTTATTTTCTCTATCGTCCTAAGTGGATGCTGGGGTTCCTGAAAGGACCATGGGGATTATACCAAAGCTCCCAAACGGGCGGGAGAGTGCGGATGACTCTGCAGCACCGAATGAGAGAACTCCAGGTCCTCCTTTGCCAGGGTATCAAATTTGTAAAATTTTACAAACGTGTTCTTCCCCGACCACGTAGCTGCTCGGCAGAGTTGTAATGCCGAGACCCCTCGGGCAGCCGCCCAAGATGAGCCCACCTTCCTTGTGGAGTGGGCTTTTACAGTTTTAGGCTGTGGCAGGCCTGCCACAGAATGTGCAAGTTGAATTGTGTTACAAATCCAACGAGCAATCGACTGCTTAGAAGCAGGTGCGCCCAACTTGTTGGGTGCATACAATATAAACAGCGAGTCAGATTTTCTGACTCCAGCCGTCCTTGCAATGTATATTTTTAAGGCTCTGACAACGTCCAACAACTTGGAGTCCTCCAAGTCGCTAGTGGCCGCAGGCACCACAATAGGTTGGTTCAGATGAAATGCTGATACCACTTTAGGGAGAAAATGCGGACGAGTCCGCAGTTCTGCCCTATCCGAATGGAAGATTAGATAAGGACTTTTATAAGATAAAGCCGCCAATTCAGATACTCTCCTGGCAGAGGCCAGGGCTAGTAACATAGTCACTTTCAATGTGAGATATTTCAAATCCACCTTTTTCAATGGTTCAAACCAATGGGATTTGAGGAAATCTAAAACTACATTTAGATCCCACGGTGCCACCGGAGGCACCACAGGAGGCTGTATATGCAGTACTCCCTTGACAAAAGTCTGGACCTCAGGGACAGAGGCCAATTCTTTTTGGAAGAATATTGACAGGGCCGAAATTTGAACCTTAATGGATCCCAATTTGAGACCCATAGATAATCCTGATTGCAGGAAATGTAGGAAACGACCCAGTTGGAATTCCTCCGTCGGAACCCTCCGATCCTCGCACCACGCTACATATTTTCGCCAAATGCGGTGATAATGTTTCACGGTGACTTCCTTCCGTGCCTTAATCAAGGTAGGAATGACTTCTTCTGGAATGCCTTTCCCTTTTAGGATCTGGCGTTCAACCGCCATGCCGTCAAACGCAGCCGCGGTAAGTCTTGAAAAAGACAGGGACCCTGCTGTAGCAGGTCCCTTCTCAGAGGTAGAGGCCACGGTTCGTCCGTGAGCATCTCTTGAAGTTCCGGATACCAAGTCCTTCTCGGCCAATCCGGAACCACTAGTATTGTTCTTACTCTTCTTTGCCGTATGATCTTCAATACCTTTGGTATGAGCGGCAGAGGAGGAAACACATACACTGACTGGTACACCCAAGGAGTTACCAGTGCGTCCACAGCTATTGCCTGTGGATCTCTTGACCTGGCGCAATATTTGTCCAGTTTCTTGTTGAGGCGAGACGCCATCATGTCTACAATTGGTCTTTCCCAACGGTCTATTAACATGTTGAAGACTTCTGGATGTAGACCCCACTCTCCCGGATGAAGATCGTGTCTGCTGAGGAAGTCTGCTTCCCAGTTGTCCACGCCCGGGATGAACACTGCTGACAGTGCTATCACGTGATTCTCCGCCCAGCGAAGAATCTTGGCAGCTTCTGCCATTGCACTCCTGCTTCTTGTGCCGCCCTGCCTGTTTACATGGGCGACCGCCGTGATGTTGTCCGACTGAATCAACACCGGCTTTCCTTGCAGGAGAAGTTCCGCCTGGCTTAGAGCATTGTAGATTGCTCTTAGTTCCAGAATGTTTATGTGAAGAGACTTTTCCAGACTCGTCCATACTCCCTGGAAGTTTCTTCCTTGTGTGACTGCTCCCCAGCCTCTCAGGCTGGCGTCCGTGGTCACCAGGATCCAATCCTGAATGCCGAATCTGCGGCCTTCTAATAGGTGAGCCTTCTGCAACCACCACAGAAGTGACACCCTTGTCTTTGGTGACAGGGTTATTCGCAGGTGCATCTGCAGATGCGACCCTGACCATTTGTCCAACAGATCCCTTTGGAATATTCTTGCATGGAATCTGCCGAATGGAATTGCTTCGTAAGAAGCCACCATTTTTCCCAGGACTCTTGTGCATTGATGTACTGACACTTTTCCTGGTTTTAGGAGGTTCCTGACCAGATCGGATAACTCCTTGGCTTTTTCCTCTGGAAGGAAAACCTTTTTCTGAACCGTGTCCAGAATCATTCCTAGGAACAGCAGACGAGTTGTCGGGATTAAATGGGATTTTGGAATATTCAGAATCCACCCGTGTTGTCTTAGCACCTCTTGAGATAGTGCTAAAGCTGTCTCCAGCTGTTCTCTGGACCTTGCCCTTATTAGGAGATCGTCCAAGTATGGGATAACTAATACGCCTTTTCTTCGAAGAAGAATCATCATCTCGGCCATTACCTTGGTAAAGACCCGAGGCGCCGTGGACAATCCGAACGGCAGCGTCTGAAACTGATAGTGACAGTTTTGAACAATGAACCTGAGGTACCCCTGGTGTGCGGGGTAAATCGGAACGTGTAGATACGCATCCTTGATGTCCAAGGATACCATAAAGTCCCCTTCTTCCAGGTTCGCTATCACTGCTCTGAGTGACTCCATCTTGAACTTGAACTTTTTTATGTAGAGGTTCAAGGACTTCAGATTTAGAATAGGCCTTACCGAGCCATCCGGCTTCGGTACCACAAATAGAGTGGAATAATACCCCTTTCCTTGTTGTAATAGGGGTACTTTGACTATCACCTGCTGAGCGTACAGCTTGTGAATGGCTTCCAACACCCTCTCCCTTTCGGAAGAGACGGTTGGTAAGGCAGACTTCAGGAAACGATGAGGAGGATCCGTCTCTAATTCCAACCTGTACCCCTGAGATATTATCTGCAGGATCCAGGGGTCTACCTGCGAGTGAGCCCACTGCGCGCTGTAATTTTTGAGACGGCCCCCCACTGTCCCCGAGTCCGCTTGAGAGGCCCCAGCGTCATGCTGAGGTTTTTGCAGGAGCCGGGGAGGGCTTCTGTTCCTGGGAAGGAGCTGCCTGTTGGTGTCTCTTCCCTCTTCCTCTGCCTCGTGGCAGGTACGACAAGCCCTTTGCTCTCTTATTTTTGTAGGAGCGAAAAGGCTGCGGTTGAAAGGTCGGTGCCTTTCTCTGTTGGGGAGTGACTTGAGGTAAAAAAGTGGATTTCCCGGCAGTAGCCGTGGCCACCAAGTCTGATAGACCAACTCCAAATAACTCCTCCCCTTTATACGGCAAAACCTCCATGTGACGTTTTGAATCCGCATCGCCTGTCCACTGTCGTGTCCATAAGGCTCTTCTGGCTGAAATGGACATAGCACTCACCCGAGATGCCAGTGTGCAAATATCCCTCTGTGCATCACGCATATAGATAAATGCATCCTTTATTTGTTCTAACGACAGTAAAACATTGTCCCTATCTAGGGTATCAATATTTTCAATCAGGGATTCTGACCAAACTACTCCAGCACTGCACATCCAGGCAGTTGCTATAGCTGGTCGTAGTATAACACCTGCATGTGTGTATATATTCTTTTGAATAACTTCCATCTTTCTATCTGATGGATCCTTAAGTGCGGCCGTCTCAGGAGAGGGTAACGCCACTTGTTTGGATAAGCGTGTGAGCGCCTTGTCCACCTTAGGGGGTGTTTCCCAGCGCGCCCTAACCTCTGGCGGGAAAGGGTATAATGCCAATAACTTTTTTGAAATTATCAACTTTTTATCAGGAGCAACCCACGCTTCATCACACACGTCATTTAATTCTTCTGATTCAGGAAAAACTGTTTGTAGTTTTTTCACACCATACATAATACCCTGTTTTACGGTATCTGTAGTATCAGCTAAATGTAACGTCTCCTTCATTGCCAAAATCATATAACGTGTGGCCCTACTGGAAAATACGTTTGAATTTCTACCGTCGTCACTGGAATCAGTGCCCGTGTCTGGGTCTGTGTCGACCGACTGAGGCAAAGGGCGTTTTACAGCCCCTGACGGTGTTTGAGGCGCCTGGACAGGCATTAATTGATTGTCCGGCCGCCTCATGTCCTCAACTGACTGTTTAAGGGAAGATAAACCATCACGTAATTCCACAAATAAAGGCATCCATTCTGGTGTCGACCCCCTGGGGGGTGACATCTGCATATTTGGCAATTGCTCCGCCTCCACACCAATATCGTCCTCATACATGTCGACACCACGTACCGACACACACCGCAAACTCACAGGGAATGCTCTAATGAAGACAGGACCCACTAGCCCTTTTGGGGAGACAGAGGGAGAGTCTGCCAGCACACACCACAAAGCGCTATATATACAAGGGATATCCTTATATTAAGTGCTCCCTTATAGCTGCTTTAATATATATATATATAGCCATTAATGTGCCCCCCCTCTCTGTTTTACCCTGTTTCTGTAGTGCAGTGCAGGGGAGAGACCTGGGAGCCGTTCTGACCAGCGGAGCTGTGACAGAAAATGGCGCCGTGTGCTGAGGAGATAGGCCCCGCCCCTTTTTCGGCGGGTTCTTCTCCCGCTATTTTTCCAGTCAGGCAGGGGTTAAATATCTCCATATAGCCCCTATGGGCTATATGTGAGGTATTTTTAGCCTTGTATAAGGTTTATATTTGCCTCTCAGAGCGCCCCCCCCCAGCGCTCTGCACCCTCAGTGACTGCCCAGTGAAGTGTGCTGAGAGGAAAATGGCGCACAGCTGCAGTGCTGTGCGCTACCTTATGAAGACTGAGGAGTCTTCAGCCGCCGGTTTCCGGACCTCTTCACGCTTCAGCATCTGCAAGGGGGTCGGCGGCGCGGCTCCGGGACCGGACTCCACGGCTGGGCCTGTGTTCGATCCCTCTGGAGCTAATGGTGTCCAGTAGCCAAGCAGCAAATCCACTCTGCATGCAGGTGAGTTTACTACTTTCCCCCTAAGTCCCACGTTGCAGTGATCCTGTTGCCAGCAGGACTCACTGTAAAGAAAAAAAACCTAAACTAAACTTTCTCTAAGCAGCTCTTTAGGAGAGCCACCTAGATT
Organism: Pseudophryne corroboree; assembly: GCF_028390025.1. Classification (NCBI taxonomy): domain Eukaryota; kingdom Metazoa; phylum Chordata; class Amphibia; order Anura; family Myobatrachidae; genus Pseudophryne; species Pseudophryne corroboree. The sequence goes on from NC_086445.1 coordinate 917,297,711, forward strand.
GCACCCTTCTCGTTCGGGCACAAAATCTAACTGGAGTCTGGAGGAGGGTCATAGGGGGAGGAGCCAGTGCACACCACCTGACCTAGTAAAGCTTTACTTTTTTGTGCCCTGTCTCCTGCGGAGCCGCTATCCCCCATGGTCCTTTCAGGAACCCCAGCATCCACTTAGGACGATAGAGAAACATACATCTACAATCTTCCTGCAATTATTAGAAACATGCGTAAAGAAAGCAAAGAAGCGAAGAAAACTATCTAGAAGTCATAATAACTTATGTTTATATAACGTAGAGCTGGTGAGATTACCTCATGAAGACATGGACCCCACAGCTGGTTCACCTCACATATCATCAACCCCCTACTGCCAACGCAGGACAGGAGGTACGTTGCACAAATGATTACCGTACAGAGCTATAGGGGTATATGCAATTGCGGTCGAATTCCCGAAATTGTCGAATTTCGGGTCATTTTCGACCCAAAAAAAAATTCGCCTATGCAATTCAGTGCTTTCCGACCAAAAAACGGACTTTCAAAATTCGACTTTTTGAAATTCGAATTTTTGCAAATTCGACTTTTCTGCAATGATACAAGTGCTGCAATTCGACCAAAGCATATTCAATTCAAGTTTGGAAATTCGACAGCAGTGCTTTTAGACAGCAAATTCGTCTTTTTCAATCCGCCACACTTTGGAGGGTGAAAACAATAAAAAAAAATGTTAAACATGTTTTTTTTGGTGATTTTTTTTTTTAGGAATAGCATATCTATTTATATTAGAAGGGATTAGGTACTTTTTTTTTTTTGGGGGGGAGGCACAAATATTATTTATATTTTTTTTAAATATTTTTTTTTTTTTTTTTTATTGCTGGAACGGTAAAATCCTTAAAAAAAATGGCGTGGGGTCCCCCCTCCAAAGCATAACCAGCCTCGGGCTCTTCGAGCTGGTCCTGGTTCTAAAAATGCGGGGGGAAAATTGACAGGGGATCCCCCGTATTTTTAAAACCAGCACCAGGCTCTGCGCCTGGTGCCAAAAATACGGGGGACAAAACGAGCAGGGGTCCCCCGTATTTTTAACACCAGCATCGGGCTCCACTAGCTGGACAGATAATGCCACAGCCGGGGGTCACTTTTATGCCGTGCCCTGCGGCCGTGGCATTAAATATCCAACTAGTCACCCCTGGCCGGGGTACCCTGGGGGAGTGGGGACCCCTTCAATCAAGGGGTCCCCCCCCCCCCCAGCCACCCAAGGGCCAGGGGTGAAGCCCGAGGCTGTCCCCCCCCATCCAATGGGCTGCGGATGGGGGGGCTGATAGCCTTTTGTGATAATAAAAAGATATTGTTTTTTCCAGTAGTACTACAAGTCCCAGCAAGCCTCCCCCGCAAGCTGGTACTTGGAGAACCACAAGTACCAGCATGCGGGAGAAAAACGGGCCCGCTGGTACCTGTAGTACTACTGGGAAAAAAATACCCAAATAAAAACAGGACACACACACACCGTCGACAGTAAAACTTTATTTCATACGTCGACACACACATACTTACCTATGTTCACACGCCGACATCGGTCCTCTTCTCCATGTAGAATCCACGGATACCTGAAAAGAAAAGTTCAATATACTCACCTCAGCCATGGTCCAGAGATACATCCACGTACTTGGCAAAAAAACAAAGCGAACACTCGCTCCATGCCGGACTGAAAGGGGTCCCATGCTGACACATGAGACCCCTTTCCACGAATGAGACCTGTCAGTGACAGCTGTCACATAAAGGTCTCTAAAGCCAATCAGGAAGCGCAACTTCGTTGCGCTCACCTGATTGGCTGTGCGCGGTCTGAACTCAGACAGCGCATCGCACAGCCCCGTCCATTATATTCAATGGTGGGAACTTAGCGGCTAGCGATGAGGTCACCCGCCGGTCAGCCGCTGACCGCGGGTTAACCCCCCCGCTAGCCGCTAAGTTTCCACCATTGAAACTAATGGAGCGGCTTTGCGATGCGCTGTCACAGCACAGACAGTGCACAGCCAATCAGGTGAGCGCCACGGAAGTAGCGCTTCCTGATTGGCTGAAGGGACTTCAGTGACAGGAGTCACGTGATGTCCCGGCATTCGGGAGAAAGGGGTCTGATGTGAAAGCATGGGACCCCTTTCTTAGTCCGGTGGATCGGTGTTCGTTTTTTTTTTTTGCCAAGTACGTGGATTATCTCTGGACCTGGATTTACCTCTGGACGCTGGAAGGTGAGTATAATTTTTTCACAGGTACCTCGGATCGTCGGAGACCGTGGCAGTCGGCGTGTCAACATAGGTAAGTATGTGTGTGTGTCGGTAGTGTGTAATAAAGTTTTACTATCAAGGTGTGTGTGTACTGTTTTTATTTGGGTATTTTTTTTCCAGTAGTACTACAGGTACCAGCGGGCCCGTTTTTCTCCCGCATGCTGGTACTTGTGGTTCTCCAAGTACCAGCTTGCGGTGGAGGCTTGCTGGGACTTGTAGTACTACTGGAAAAAACAATATCTTTTTATTATCACAAAAGGCTATCAGCCCCCCCATCCGCAGCCCATTGGATGGGGGGGGGGGGGACAGCCTCGGGCTTCACCCCTGGCCCTTGGGTGGCTGGGGGGGGGGGGGACCCCTTGATTGTAGGGGTCCCCACTCCCCCAGGGTACCCCGGCCAGGGGTGACTAGTTGGGTAGTTAATGCCACGGCCGCAGGGCACGGCATAAAAGTGACCCCCGGCTGTGGCATTATCTGTCCAGCTAGTGGAGCCCGATGCTGGTGTTAAAAATACGGGGGACCCCTACTCTTTTTGTCCCCCGTATTTTTGGCACCAGCACCAGGCGCAGAGCCCGGTGCTGGTTTTAAAAATACGGGGGATCCCTGCCCAATTTTTCCCCTGCATTTTTAGAACCAGGACCAGCTCGAAGAGCCCGAGGCTGGTTATGCTTTGGAGGGGGGACCCCACGCCATTTTTTTTTCCGGGTTTTTCCAGTTTTTTAAAATCGCGGCAGAGTCCGCCAAATCGGCCGATTTTCGCCCGCGGTTCTGGCGAATCCGTTTTTCATTGAATATGGTGAATTCCGGCAGCCACCTTCCGGAATTCACCTGTCGAATTAAGTCGAATTAAAAAACGGCGAAAAATTGCCGCGATTCGCCGTGAATTGCATATACCCCATAATCTGATATCCATTATCCTACGGTGGTCTGTATCACTTCAGCATCATGATATCTTCAGCATAAACTTTGACCATACGACCAAATTTACATCTAATATATTTAACAAGATAATAGGATGCACATGGAAATTACAAAAGTATCAATTTAAAAAAAAAAAAAAATTAGTATTGGGAATTTTATACCTTCAATTATAAAATCATTTTAATTTTAAAACTGGGCATAAACTATACAATTATTGGTCCAATCTGGTCAATTGTAATAAACATCTGGTAATGTATGGGAGCAAATAACAATTGACCAAATAGCTCACAAGATTTAACAAATTTGTCTGAAGAAAAGTATTTGTCCATACTGCCGCAGAGAGATGCAACATAACTTACATCTACAGCAGAGGTTCCCAAACTGTGTGCCGTGGCTCCCTGGGGTGCCTCGGGACACTTGCAGGGGTGCCCTGGTTTGGTGGTCCAGGAACAATTCAAATTATTCATGGTCAATATAATAGGCAAAACCAGTGCTGGTGGCTGCCAGTCATAAAATATGTGACCAAACAGAAGCAAACCTTGTCCTTCACCACACAACTGACCCTAAGGATGACATATAAACGCAATCTACTTAATGTAATATTTCTTTCCAAATTTCTCAATAAGAAATTTTTGGCCTAGGGGTGCCGTGAAAAAAATTCTGATATTCTAGGGCGCTGTGATTCAAAAAAGTTTGGAAATCACTGATCTACAGTATAATCTCCAAACACTTCTGTTATTTCCCGCATTTACTTATCACATACCAGCTCACGATAACAAAACACTGCTGTTCCCGGATGTGCAGTGCACAGGTAGAGTAGACACAATCTAACTCACAGAGCAGTATATAAGCAACACTACACACTGAAGACGTCAGCATGTTCACTTCCTTCACAAACTCATTATGGAGCTCTAAAGAGGCCATAATCTTCCATGACTACAAGAATGGTATGTGACAGTAGGAGAGTACTGACTGACTGCGAGCTGCTTTTGGGGAGGAAGTACCATCCCGAACCACTGCGTTTGAGGAGTTTGCAATTTTCGGTGTGGGAGATGGTCCCTGGAAGACTAAGAGCGCTGTGGACAACTTGTGTCCATTGTCACAGAGGACAACGTTGTTGGTGTATGGGCTATAGTTGTGGTAAGCACCAGGGTGACCATGGCCCAGTTAGAGAAGGAGATAGGCATCTCATCAGGGATCCATCCACTTGATACTCTATGAAAAGAATGGCATGAGCAAGGTTTCTGCATGCTGTGTCCCCAGTCAGCTAACCCGACAGCAAAAGGAGGATTGGGTGACATGGTGCCGCAAAATGCTGACCAAGTTTGATGGTGGTCGCTCAAACTCTGTGTGGGAGATCATCAGTTGCGATGAACCCTGGGATCTACAGATTCAACCAAGAGAACAGTCGGCCCAGTGAACACCAGTCAGAAGCGCGCCACCACAGCAGTTCCGACCTGAGAGCAACATGGCCAAGCAAATGGTAGCTGTTTTTGTAGCCAAGACTGGACATGTAGCTACCGTACCACCTGTGCAGCAGTGCAGTCACTGGGGACTGGTACACCAACCAGTGTTGGAAGCCATTTCCAGGTGACGTACAAGAACTCGTGTTGCCCTTGTCCATCACAACAATGCACCGGCCCACAAGTCCAGGAAAGTGGTTGATTTTCTGGCCCATAAACACATCTAGGAGCTTGGTCATCCACCATACAGTCTATACCTGGCCCTGTGCAACTTCTTTGTGTTCCCACAAATCAAGCGCATGATGCGTGGGATTTGTTTTGGGTCACTGGAAGCTGCAGTGGAGACCTTTAACCAGCATGTAGAGGACATACCTGCTTTGGACTGGTCCATCTGCTTTACCAAGTGGTTTGAGTGCATGCAACTTTGCATAGATTGCTCTAATGAATACTTAAAAAAAATGTTTTTGTAAATAATACTTTTTGTGCATCCAGAAACGTACACACACACACACACACACACACACACACACACACACACACCTCAGAAGTATTACAAAAAATAAGAATTTACTTACCGATAATTCTATTTCTCATAGTCCGTAGTGGATGCTGGGAACTCCGTAAGGACCATGGGGAATAGCGGCTCCGCAGGAGACTGGGCACAAAAGTAAAAGCTTTAGGACTACCTGGTGTGCACTGGCTCCTCCCCCTATGACCCTCCTCCAAGCCTCAGTTAGGATACTGTGCCCGGACGAGCGTACACAATAAGGAAGGATTTTGAATCCCGGGTAAGACTCATACCAGCCACACCAATCACACCGTACAACCTGTGATCTGAACCCAGTTAACAGCATGATAACAGAGGAGCCTCTGAAAAGATGGCTCACAACAATAATAACCCGATTTTTGTAACAATAACTATGTACAAGTATTGCAGACAATCCGCACTTGGGATGGGCGCCCAGCATCCACTACGGACTACGAGAAATAGAATTATCGGTAAGTAAATTCTTATTTTCTCTGACGATCTAGTGGATGCTGTGAACTCCGTAAGGACCATGGGGATTATACCAAAGCTCCCAAACGGGCGGGAGAGTGCGGATGACTCTGCAGCACCGAATGAGAGAACTCCAGGTCCTCCTCAGCCAGGGTATCAAATTTGTAGAATTTAGCAAACGTGTTTGCCCCTGACCAAGTAGCTGCTCGGCAAAGTTGTAAAGCCGAGACCCCTCGGGCAGCCGCCCAAGATGAGCCCACCTTCCTTGTGGAATGGGCTTTTACAGATTTAGGCTGTGGCAGGCCTGCCACAGAATGTGCAAGCTGAATTGTACTACAAATCCAACGAGCAATAGTCTGCTTAGAAGCAGGAGCACCCAGCTTATTGGGTGCATACAGGATAAACAGCGAGTCAGATTTCCTGACTCCAGCCGTCCTGGAAACATATATTTGCAGGGCCCTGACTACGTCCAGCAACTTGGAGTCCTCCAAGTCCCTAGTAGCCGCAGGCACCACAATAGGCTGGTTCAAGTGAAATGCTGAAACCACCTTAGGGAGAAATTGAGGACGAGTCCTCAATTCTGCCCTGTCCGTATGAAAAATTAGGTAAGGGCTTTTATAGGATAAAGCCGCCAATTCTGAGACACGCCTGGCTGAAGCCAGGGCTAACAGCATTACCACTTTCCAAGTGAGATATTTTAAGTCCACAGTGGAGAGTGGTTCAAACCAATGTGATTTTAGGAACCCCAAAACTACATTGAGATCCCAAGGTGCCACTGGAGGCACAAAAGGAGGCTGTATATGCAGTACCCCCTTGACAAACGTCTGAACTTCAGGCACTGAAGCCAGTTCTTTCTGGAAGAAAATCGACAGGGCCGAAATTTGAACCTTAATGGACCCTAATTTTAGGCCCATAGACAGTCCTGTTTGCAGGAAATGTAGGAAACGACCCAGTTGAAATTCCTCTGTAGGGGCCTTCCTGGCCTCGCACCACGCAACATATTTACGCCAAATCCGGTGATAATGTTGCACGGTCACATCCTTCCTGGCTTTGATCAGGGTAGGGATGACTTCATCCGGAATGCCTTTTTCCTTCAGGATCCGGCGTTCAACCGCCATGCCGTCAAACGCAGCCGCGGTAAGTCTTGGAACAGACAGGGTCCCTGCTGAAGCAGGTCCTTTCTTAGAGGTAGAGGCCACGGGTCCTCTGTGAGCATCTCTTGAAGTTCCGGGTACCAAGTCCTTCTTGGCCAATCCGGAGCCACGAGTATAGTCCTTACTCCTCTCCTTCTTATGATCCTCAGTACCTTGGGTATGAGAGGCAGAGGAGGGAACACATACACTGACTGGTACACCCACGGTGTTACCAGAGCGTCCACAGCTATTGCCTGAGGGTCCCTTGACCTGGCGCAATACCTGTCCAGTTTTTTGTTGAGGCGGGACGCCATCATGTCCACCTTTGGTTTTTCCCAACGGTTCACAATCATGTGGAAGACTTCTGGGTGAAGTCCCCACTCCCCCGGATGGAGGTCGTGTCTGCTGAGGAAGTCTGCTTCCCAGTTGTCCACTCCCGGAATGAACACTGCTGACAGTGCTATCACATGATTTTCCGCCCAGCGAAGAATCCTTGCAACTTCTGTCATTGCCCTCCTGCTTCTTGTGCCGCCCTGTCTGTTTACGTGGGCGACTGCCGTGATGTTGTCTGACTGGATCAGCACCGGCTGACCTTGAAGCAGAGGTCTTGCTAGGCTTAGAGCATTGTAGATGGCCCTTAGCTCCAGGATATTTATGTGGAGTGATGTCTCCAGGCTTGACCACAAGCCCTGGAAATTTCGTCCCTGTGTGACTGCTCCCCAGCCTCTCAGGCTGGCATCCGTGGTCACCAGGACCCAGTCCTGAATGCCGAATCTGCAGCCCTCTAGAAGATGAGCACTTTGCAACCACCACAGGAGAGACACCCTTGTCCTTGGTGACAAGATTATCCGCTGATGCATCTGAAGATGCGACCCGGACCATTTGTCTAGCAGATCCCACTGGAAGGTTCTTGCGTGGAATCTGCCGAACGGGATTGCTTCGTAAGAAGCCACCATCTTTCCCAGGACCCTTGTGCATTGATGCACTGAGACTTGGCCTGGTTTTAGGAGATTTCTGACTAGTTCGGATAACTCCCTGGCCTTCTCCTCCGGGAGAAACACCTTTTTCTGGACTGTGTCCAGGATCATCCCTAGGAATAGGAGTCGGGTAGTCGGGATCAGCTGAGATTTTGGAATATTGAGAATCCAACCGTGCTGGCGCAGCACTATCTGAGATAGTGCTACCCCGACTTCCAACTGTTCCCTGGATCTTGCCCTTATCAGGAGATCGTCCAAGTAAGGGATAACTAAAACTCCCTTTTTTCGAAGGAGTATCATCATTTCGGCCATTACCTTGGTAAAGACCCGGGGTGCCGTGGACAATCCAAACGGCAGCGTCTGAAACTGATAGTGACAGTTCTGTACCACAAACCTGAGGTACCCTTGGTGAGAAGGGCAAATTGGGACATGTAGGTAAGCATCTTTGATGTCCAGAGACACCATATAGTCCCCGTCTTCCAGGTTTGCAATCACTGCTCTGAGTGACTCCATCTTGAATTTGAACCTTTGTATGCAAGTGTTCAAGGATTTTAGGTTTAAAATTGGTCTCACCGAGCCGTCCGGCTTCGGTACCACAAATAGTGTGGAATAGTACCCCTTTCCCTGTTGTAGGAGGGGTACCTTGATTATCACCTGCTAGGAATACAGCTTGTGAATGGCATCCAATACTGCCTCCCTGTCTGAGGGAGACGTCGGTAAAGCAGACTTTAGAAAACGGCGAGGGGGAGACGTCTCGAATTCCAATTTGTACCCCTGAGATACCACTTGAAGGATCCAGGGGTCCACTTGTGAGTGAGCCCACTGCGCACTGAACTTCTTGAGACGGGCCCCCACCGTGTCTGCTTGTAAAGCCCCAGCGTCATGCTGAGGACTTTGCGGAGGCGGGGGAGGGCTTTTGTTCCTGGGAACTGGCTGTTCGTTGCAGCCTTTTTCCTCTCCCTCTGCCACGGGGCATAAATGAGGCGCCTTTTGCCCGCTTGCCCTTATGGGGCCGAAAGGACTGCGCCTGATAATACGGCGTCTTCTTAGGTTGAGAAGCTACCTGGGGTAAAAATGTGGATTTTCCAGCAGTTGCCGTGGCTACCAGGTCTGATAGACCTACCCCAAATAACTCCTCTCCCTTATAAGGCAATACTTCCATGTGCCTTTTAGAATCCGCATCACCTGACCACTGCCGCGTCCATAAACCTCTTCTAGCAGAAATGGACAGCGCGCTAACTCTTGATGCCAGTCGGCAAATATCCCTCTGTGCATCACGCATATATAGAAATGCATCCTTCAAATGCTCTATAGTCAGTAATATACTGTCCCTATCTAGGGTATCAATATTTTCAGTCAGGGAATCCGACCACGCCAGGCCCGCACTGCACATCCAGGCTGAGGCGATTGCTGGTCGCAGTATAACACCCGTGTGAGAGTATATACATTTTAGGATATTCTCCAGCTTTCTATCGGCAGGTTCCTTTAGGGCGGCCGTATCAGGAGAGGGTAGTGCTACCTGTTTAGACAAGCGTGTGAGCGCTTTATCCACCCTAGGGGGTGTTTCCCAACGTGCCCTATCCTCTGGCGGGAAAGGGTACGATGCCAATAACCTTTTAGGAATTATCAGTTTTTTATCGGGGGAAACCCACGCCTCATCACACACTTCATTTAATTCCTCGGATACAGGAAAAACTACAGGCAGTTTTTTTCTCACCAAACATAATACCCTTTTTAGTGGTACTTGTATTATCAGATATATGCAATACATTTTTAATTGCTTCAATCATGTAACGTGTGGCCCTAGTGGAAGTCACGTTTGTCTCATCATCGTCGACACTGGAGTCAGTATCCGTGTCTGTGTCTGCCATTTGAGGTAACGGGCGTTTTAAAGCCCCTGATGGCGTTTGAGACCCTTGGACAGGCACAAGCTGAGTAGCCGGCTGTCTCATGTCGTCAACTGTCTGTCGTAACGAGCTGACACTATCACGCAATTCCTTCCATAAGCTCATCCACTCAGGTGTCGACTCCCCAGGGGGTGACAACTGTATAATAGGCAATTGCTCCGCCTCCATCTCATTTTCCTCCTCAAACATGTCGACACAATCGTACCGACACACAGCACACACACACAGGGAATGCTCTGATAGAGGACAGGACCCCACTAGCCCTTTGGTGAGACAGAGGGAGAGTATGCCAGCACACACCAGAGCGCTATATATAAACAGGAATACCACTATAAAATGTGCTTTTCCCTTTATAGCTGCTGTTAGTATCAAAACTGCGCCAAATTAGTGCCCCCCCTCTCTTTTTTACCCTTTTCTGTAGTGCAGGACTGCAGGGGAGAGTCAGGGAGACGTCCTTCCAGCGGAGCTGTGATGGAAAATGGCGCCTGTGTGCTGAGGAGATAAGGCCGCCGAGAAGGGGGCGGAGCCTTTCTCCCGCTTTTTTGTAAGTTCTGGCAGGGGTTAAAATACATCCATATAGCCCTGGGGGTTATATGTGGTGTATTTATGCCAGCCAAGGTGTTTTACATTGCTGCTCAGGGCGCCCCCCCCTAGCGCCCTGCACCCTCAGTGACCGGAGTGTGAAGTGTGCCTGAGTAACAATGGCGCACAGCTGCAGTGCTGTGCGCTACCTTGTTGAAGACTGATGTCTTCTGCCGCCGATTTTTCCGGACCTCTTCTTGCTTCTGGCTCTGTAAGGGGGCCGGCGGCGCGGCTCTGGGACCGAGCTCCGAGGCTGGGCCTGTGTTCGGTCCCTCTGGAGCTAATGGTGTCCAGTAGCCTAAGAAGCCCAATCCACTCTGCACTTCAGGTGAGTTCGCTTCTTCTCCCCTTAGTCCCTCGATGCAGTGAGCCTGTCGCCAGCAGGTCTCACTGAAAATAACAAACCTAAAACTAAAACTTTCACTAAGAAGCTCAGGAGAGCCCCTAGTGTGCACCCTTCTCGGCCGGGCACAAAAATCTAACTGAGGCTTGGAGGAGGGTCATAGGGGGAGGAGCCAGTGCACACCAGGTAGTCCTAAAGCTTTTACTTTTGTGCCCAGTCTCCTGCGGAGCCGCTATTCCCCATGGTCCTTACGGAGTTCCCAGCATCCACTAGGACGTCAGAGAAAATACTTTAAATATAGGTTTTGGAAACCTGTGCCTTTTTGTTCTGAACTTATGACCCCCCCAGAGGAATGCATAAAAAGCCTTGGAGAGTGATAAAGTACCAACCAATCAGCTGTACTTTTTCAAACACAGCTTGTAACGGGGCAGTTAGGAGCTGAGTGGCTGGTACTTTATCTTTCTCTAAGGCTTAGTACATCACCCTCCCCCATACCAGTATGCTTTTCAGACCATCTTGACAGCCATAGGCTACCTACCACTGATATATGCAAAAACATAAAATCATCTGAACCCTTTTGGGCCGATTCAATTGCTCTATCCCCTACGAATGTCACTAGATAGCGCCTGATGGAGCAATTCAATTACTGATACATTCACACGTGAAATCCCATGGGGGGGGGGGGGGGATTTCCGTTTTTGAGCATGTCAGAAGTAATGGACGCCCAATAAGGGCAACAACTGAATTGCTCTGACTGTCACCAAAAACTTTGGGAGACCATAAAACAATTGAATCGTCCCCTTTGTATTAATTACTTTCACGTATTTTGTGTTATCTTCAGAATATCTGACAAAATGTCTTCACGACGGCCAGCATGAACATTTAGTCATTATTTACCAGTCTTCTAAACCTGACCTCCAACAGTTTGCATGACAGGTTCAATTTAAAAGAGCGGAGTTCACAAAAATGGAAAGGGAGACATATTTACGTTGGTAAGTGGTTCCAGGATAACCTTTGAACATTCATGTAAAAATACTCCTCTGATTAAGCTTCAGACTGTCACAATGTGCCCCGTGTCCAACAAATAAATGTATCTCTGTGGGTGTTATCTGGACAAAGCATTCCACAGAGATCCATCCTCCCATTGACACTTCTGTTTGGAAAACTGCCCAGCATCTGGAGCCAGACTCTTCTGTCTATGCGACTATACCAGCCTCCATGTCATCACTCACGAACAATCCCACATGGCCTTATAGGAATGTTTATAGATATATATACATATCTTTGTATCGTCACAAAATCACTCATTTTAAAATATATATTTTTTAAATATAAATAAAAAGGACAATTACAAAAAAAAAAATAAGATTTTAAACCTACCGGTAAATCTTTTTCTCCTAGTCCGTAGAGGATGCTGGGGACTCCGTAAGGACCATAGACGGGCTCCGCAGGAGACATGGGCACTGTAAAGAACTTTAGATGGGTGTGCACTGGCTTCTCCCTCTATGCCCCTCCTCCAGACCTCAGTTAGAGAACTGTGCCCAGAGGAGACGGACAGTACGAGGAAAGGATTTTTGTTAATCTAAGGGCAAGATTCATACCAGCCCACACCATCCACACCGTATAACCTGGAATATACGCAACCAGTTAACAGTATGAACAAAACAGCATCAGCCAAAGACTGATCTCAACTGTAACATAACCCTTATGTAAGCAATAACTATATACAAGCCTTGCAGAAAAACGTCCGCACTGGGACGGGCGCCCAGCATCCTCTACGGACTAGGAGAAAAAGATTTACCGGTAGGTTTAAAATCTTATTTTCTCTTACGTCCTAGAGGATGCTGCGGACTCCGTAAGGACCATGGGGATTATACCAAAGCTCCAGACCGGGCAGGAGAGTGCGGATGACTCTGCAGCACCGATTGAGCAAACATAAGGTCCTCATCAGCCAGGGTACCAAACTTGTAGAATTTTGCAAAAGTATTTGCACCCGACCAAGTCGCAGCTCGGCAAAGCTGTAACGCCGAGACGCCTCGGGCAGCCGCCCAAGAAAAGCCCACCTTCCTAGTGGAATGGGCCTTTACCGAATTTGGTAACGGCAATCCAGCCGTAGAATGAGCTTGCTGAATCGTGTTACAGATCCAGCGAGCAATAGTCTGCTTAGAAGCAGGAGCGCCAACCTTGTTGGCTGCATACAGGATAAATAGTGCCTCTGTTTTCCTAACCCTAGCCGTCCTGGCTACATACATTTTTAAGGCCGACTACATCCAGGGACTTGGAATCCTCCAAGTCATTCGTAGCCACAGGTACCACAATAGGTTGGTTCATGTGAAACGATGAAACCACCTTAGGCAAAAATTGAGGACGAGTCCATAATTCTGCTCTATCCACATGGAAAATCAGATAGGGGCTCTTGTGCGACAAAGCCGCCAATTCGGACACCCGCCTTGCAGATGCCAAGGCCAACAACATGACCACCTTCCAAGTGAGAAATCTTAACTCAACCATTTGAAGAGGTTCAAACCAGTGAGATTTTAGGAACTGTAACACCACGTTAAAGGTCCCATGGTGCCACTGGAGGCACAAAAGGAGGCTGTATGTGCAGCACTCCCTTTACAAAAGTCTGGACTTCTGGGAGAGAAGCCAATTCCTTCTGAAAGAAAATTGATAGGGCCGAAATCTGTACCTTAATGGAGCCTAATTTTAGGCCCATATCCACTCCTGTCTGTAGAAAGTGGAGAAAACGGCCGAGTTGGAAATCTTCCGTAGGAGCATTCTTGGATTCACACCAAGATACATACTTTCTCCATATACGGTGATAATGTTTCGCCGTCACTTCCTTCCTAGCCTTTATCAGAGTAGGGATGACTTCTTCCGGAATGCCTTTCCCAGCTAGGATTCGGTGTTCAACCGCCATGCCGTCAAACGTAACCGCGGTAAGTCTTGGAACACGCAGGGCCCCTGTTGCAACAGGTTCTCTCTTAGAGGAAGAGGCCACGGATCCTCTGTGAGCATTTCCTGAAGATCTGAATACCAGGCCCTTCGAGGCCAATCTGGAACAATGGCCCTCATTCCGAGTTGTTCGCTCGTTCTTTTTCATCGCATCGCAGCGATTTTCCGCAAACTGCGCATGCGCAATGTTCGCACTGCGGCTGCGCCAAGTAAATTTGCTAAGAAGTTTGGTATTTTACTCATGGCATTACGAGGTTTTTTTTTTTCGTTCTGGTGATCGGAGTGTGATTGACAGGAAGTGGGTGTTTCTGGGCGGAAACTGGCCGTTTTATGGGAGTGTGTGAAAAAACGCTGCCGTTTCTGGGAAAAACGCGGGAGTGGCTGGAGAAACGGGGGAGTGTCTGGGTGAACGCTGGGTGTGTTTGTGACGTCAAACCAGGAACGAAACTGACTGAACTGATCGCAGTGGCAGAGTAAGTGTCGAGCTACTCAGAAACTGCTTAGAAATTTCTATTCGCAATTTTGAGAATCTTTCGTTTGCAAATTTGCTAAGCTAAGATTCACTCCCAGTAGGCAGCGGCTTAGCGTGTGCAATGCTGCTAAAAGCAGCTTGCGAGCGAACAACTCGGAATGAGGGCCAATGAGTATTGTCTGTACTCTTTTTCGTCTTATGATTCTCAATATCTTTGAGATGAGTGGAAGAGGAGGGACCACATAGACCGACCGAAACACCCATGGTGTCACCAGGGCGTCCACTGCTACCACCATTTTCCCCCAGTACTCGAGTGCATTGATGGACCGACACTCTTTTCGGTTTTAACAGGTCTCTGACCATGTTCTGGAGTTCCTGGGCTTTTTCCGTTGGGAGAAAAACCCTCTTCTGTTCTGTGCCCAGAATAATTCCTAAGAACGATAGTCGAGTTGTTGGAACCAACTGTGACTTTGGTAGATTTAGAATCCAGCCATGTTGCTGCAGCACTCCCAGGGAGAGCGCCACGCTTCTCAGCAACTGATCTCTCGATATCGCTTTTATCAGGAGATCGTCCAAGTACGGGATAATTGTGACTCCCTGCCGGCGCAGAAGCACCATCATTTCCGCCATTACCTTGGTGAAAATCCTCGGTGCCACGGAAAGCCCAAACGGCAACGTCTGAAACTGGTAATGACAGTCCTGTACAGCGAATCTTAGGTACGCCTGATGAGGGGGATATATGGGGACATGAAGGTATGCATCCTTTATGTCCAGTGACACCATAAAATCCCCCCCTTCCAGGCTGGAGATTACTGCCCGGAGCGATTCCATCTTGAATTTGAACTTTTTCAAGTACAGGTTTACGGATTTTAAATTTAGAATGGGTCTGACCGAGCCATCCGGTTTCGGGACCACAAATAGGGTTGAATAGTACCCTTTTCCCTGTTGAACCCGGGGAACCTCGACAACCACTTGTTGTTGACACAATTTTTGAATTGCCGCTAAAATTATCTCCCTTTCTGGGGAAGAAGCTGGTAAAGCCGATTTGAAAAACCGGCGAGGAGGCACGTCTTCGAATTCCAGCTTGTAACCTTGGGATACAATTTCCATCGCCCAAGGATCCACGTCTGACTGAACCCAGACGTGGCTGAAGAACCGAAGATGTGCCCCCACCGGCGCAGACTTGCGGTGGATTTAGTAGAAGCCGGGGAGGACCTCTGCTCCTGGGAACTAGCCGTAGCCGGCAGTTTTTTCCTTCTACCCTTACCTCTGGCGAGGAAGGAAGAGCCCCGACCTCTTCTGGACTTATGCGACCGAAAGGACTGCATCTGATATTGCGTCGTTTTCTTTTGCTGTGGGGAAACATAAGGTAAAAAGGTAGATTTACCCGCGGTAGCTGTGGAAACCAGGTGCGCGAGACCTTCCCCAAATAAATCCTCACCTTTGTAAGGTAACACTTCCATATGCTTCTTTGAGTCGGCATCACCCTATCTGGGTATCAATGTCAGCTGACAAGGTATCTGTCCAAGCTGCTACCGCACTACAAACCCAAGCCGATGCTATTGCCGGTCTGACCAAAGCACTCGTATGTGTATAAATTGATTATAAGGTAGTTTCCGGTCTGCGATCAGCAGGATCCTTGAGGGCTGCTGTGTCTGGAGACGGCAGCGCCACCTTTTTTTGACAAGCGCGTTAACGCCTTGTCCACTCTGTGCGAGGATTCCCACCGTAACCTGTCCTGTGCAGGGAAAGGATACGCCATAAGAATTCTTTTGGGAATCTGCAGTTTGTCTGGAGTTTCCCAAGCTTTTTCAAATAACGCGTTCAGCTCATGAGATGGGGGAAAGGTTACCTCAGGTTTCTTTCCCTTAAACATGTGTACCATCGTGTCAGGGACAGAGGGGTCATCTGTGATATGTAAAACATCCTTTATTGCAATAATCATGTAATTAATACTTTTGGCCTCTCTTGGGTGTAACCTCGCATCATCGTAGTCGACACTGGAGTCAGAATCCGTGTCGGTATCAGTGTCTACTACTTGGGACAGGGGACGTTTCTGAGACCCTGAAGGGCCCTGTGACACAGTCAAAGCCATGGACTGACTCCCTGTTCTATCCCTGGACTCTGCTTTGTCCAATCTCTTATGTAATAAAGACACATTTGCATTTAAAACATTCCATATGTCCAACCCATCCGGTGTCGGCGTTGCCGACGGGGACACCACAATCATTTGCTCCACCTCCTCCTTAGATGAGCCTTCCGCTTCAGACATGCCGACACACACGTACTGACACCCCCACACACTCAGGGATATATTTATATGGAGACAATTCCCCACTAAGGCCCTTTGGAGAGACAGAGAGAGAGTATGCCAGCACACACCAGCGCCACCTGACTCTGGAAACAGAATTCCCAGTTAAACAGCGCTTTTATACCAATATATGTATATACACTCACTGCGCCAATCTAATGTGCCCCCCCCCCCCTCCCCTCTTTTTTGCCCTCTGTCACCGTGTTCAGCAGGGGAGAGTCCGGGGAGCCAGCTTCTCTGCAGTGTGCTGTGGAGAAAATGGTGCTGGTTAGTGCTGGAAGATCAAGCCCCGCCCCCTCAGCGGCGGGCTTCGGTCCCGCTCAAATTCACAATAATGGCGGGGGATTATCTTATATACTGCCTCCCCAGTATATCTATATACTTTAGCCAGTCCCAAGAGGTTTAATATTGCTGCCCAGGGCGCCCCCCCTGCGCCCAGCACCCTTCTGCCCGCTGTGTGTGGAAGCAATGGCGCGCAGCGTTACCGCTGCGCATTACCTCAGAGAAGATCTGAAGTCTTCAGCCGCCTTAGAAGTCTTCTTTCTTCTGATACTCACCCGGCTTCTATCTTCCAGCTCTGTGAGGGGGACGGCGGCACGGCTCCGGGACGAACGGCGAGGGTGAGACCTGCGTTCCGACCCTCTGGAGCTAATGGTGTCCAGTAGCCTAAGAAGCAGAGCCTATCACTTAAGTAGGTCTGCTTCTCTCCCCTCAGTCCCACGATGCAGGGAGCCTGTTGCCAGCAGTGCTCCCTGAAAATAAAAAAACTAACAAAATTATTTTCAGAGAAACTCAGGAGAGCTCCCCTGTAATGCACCCAGTCTCCTCTGGGCACAGGATCTGAGGTCTGGAGGAGGGGCATAGAGGGAGGAGCTAGTGCACACCCATCTAAAGTTCTTTATAGTGCCCATGTCTCCTGCGGAGCCCGTCTATACCCCATGGTCCTTACGGAGTCCCCAGCATCCTCTAGGACGTAAGAGGGGGGAAAAAATCAAATTAAGGGAGGATGGATAACTTAATGTTTATAACATAAGCAGATGGGTATGTATTTTTAAGAACATGAATTAACATTTCCCCTGCAATAAACATTTAATAAGTCACTAGAAAACTATATAGCTGCAGATTGTTGTGTAAAGAACCAAACAAAAATAGTTACCAGCTTTGATCAGTCCAGCGCTATTTAGACTACTGAAGCAGATGCATCAGGGGTTCCTAAAGTACTCCCAACAGGTCATGTTTTCTGGATTTCTTTAAACATGCACAGCTAAGTTAATCTATTTTGCTGAGTCAGTAATTATCCCAACTGTTTCCACAGACAAAAATCCTGAAAACATGACATGTTGGGGGTGTATGGGTTGTTGGGTCGACCCAACTTAGGTCGACACGCACATGGTCAACCACTGAAGGTCGACATTGCCATTAGGTCAACATGCATTAGGTCGACATGTACTAGGTCAACAGGTCAAAAGGTCGACATGAGGTTTTTGACTGTTTTTGGTGTTGTTTTCTCAGTAAAGTGATGGGGAACCCAAATTAGTGCACCGTGTCCCCTCGCATGTGCCTCGCTCCGCTACTGCTTCGCTTGGCACAGATTACCGTTCCAATCGTAGTCCACGTGGATCGTTAAGTATGAAAAAATCCAAAAAATGAAAGGAAAGAAAAAAGTGAAAAACCCATGTCGACCTTTTGACCTGTCGACCTAACGGCCATGTCGACCTAAGTTGTGTCGACCCAACGACCATAACCCTGTTGGGGTACTCGAGTATTGGAGTTGAGAACCAGTATCTACAGCATTTGTGTTATTCTGCGCCAATATTATGAATATCTCCATATTTTGCAGTGACACTCCAATAATAAAAGCATACTGAGGTAGGCAGACATTACAAAAACCATGAAAGCGTGTGTGTCGGAGACTTTGAATGTACGAAGGCCCATGTTAGAATGTACTGAAAAGGAAAACAGACCCCACCCAAAATACATGCTCTTAATAATTAGTTTGAATACATAAAACAAAAATATCTGGCAGTATGGACACTAAAAGGAACAAACAGCATATTGATTGAGACTACCTGCACTGACCCTACACCAGTGACAGCAGGCTCTATTTTCACTCGGTTGGTGGTGTGGATCCATCAACCGATTGGGAATACCAGGGTTGTGTCTGGAATCCGTCCGTCGGTAATATGCTGGCATTTTACCTGCATCCCTCTCGGATACATCAAATCTACATAAAAGTGCCAGCCTTTGAAATAATACTACAATTTATCAGATGCAACAAAAGGAGATGGTTGCAGAATGCTAACTGATGAGAGTTGGAGCCAATAAGGCAATGCGTTCATGCCAGGAGAAACCCAGTAATCAAATTATCATGAACGCGGATACACAGCAAACACTAACTTCCTTCCAGAGAAGCAGGACAAGCTCTAGGTGATGATCTCACCCAAACACAAAAACACAGTGGGCAATACTCAATTGTTATATCGCTCCCGATCTCCTATCTAAAAATTGACAGAAAAACGTGAAGCGGTATTCAATTGTTCTTTTATTAACGTGCATATCACACCTAGAAGTGTGGTGTTAAGCCGCGCAAAGCGGGACTTTTTCGTGGTCACAATTCAATTGTGTTTGGGCGTCCATGCACTTCGCGCATGTTGAGCCCAAACAGACAGGGTTTAGCCGTCTAAAACCACTAAACCCATCTAAAATTCCTGCGTTGGGCGTCCAAACTCCCTTTTGGATGCCCAAAGTGCCGAGTTTCAACACATTTTTACTCGCACCTCTGGAGGCTGCGAGAAAAATGAGGCAACAATTGAATTGCTGCCAATTATGTCGTTTAAAAGGAAAGGCTCTTTCCTTAGCAATAGTGATGCCAGTTACTGGAATATACACATTGGGAATGTACAAATTTCAAACATAACCAAATGTTTATCAGGGCAAAGTGATGCAAGCGATATATTGTAATGCTACAATCACACATGTACATACATTTGTGACAAGTTTACCTAAACATACACTACAGTAATTAACAACAGCTGCAAAGATTAATGTTGTACTATTACTAGTATATCACTACTCCCATTACACAAATATACAAAACAGTGACGTGCTGTGTGTCTATATAGATTAAGGATCGCTGTTTGCATGAACAGACCAAAAAAAAAAAAAAAAGTTTAGCATGCAGTAAAGCACAA
Source organism: Pseudophryne corroboree (assembly GCF_028390025.1). Classification (NCBI taxonomy): domain Eukaryota; kingdom Metazoa; phylum Chordata; class Amphibia; order Anura; family Myobatrachidae; genus Pseudophryne; species Pseudophryne corroboree. The sequence continues at coordinate 917,317,226 of NC_086445.1, forward strand.
TCCTTTGTGTTTGCAATCTCTCATTAATGATTAACTGTCCCGTCCTCTTGCGTGCAGGGTCGGCATCGCACTCAGCTATCTTATTTGGAAATAAGTCTTTAGCAATTTATAGACGGGCTCCAACGCTGGCGTTTATGTCATAACATTCATAAGTGCTGTGTTGAAACTGCAAGTCTCCCAGGCAAAGAAAACAATATATTAATACTGCTCTTCCAAAGCCTCACAAAGCATCTTAAACCCTCAAGTGTAAATACTCTCATCACATTCTGACTTAACACTGGACAACGCAACATATTTCTGGGTGAAGGCAACTTGATGGGACAGCACAATTTGGAACAGGCCGTTGGTAGGCAGAATACATGGACACCAATATATTCAGTTAATAGTACAAACTTATCACAAAATCTCTTTAATTTCTTTTAAAAAAATGGTAAATTAAATAGTTTTTTACGATACCTCTAAGTATCAATGACCTTTACAATGTCTAAATGGAAAATGAATGTTTGCAAACATAGTAAATCAACAAGCAGCTCTGTTATTCACTAATTAGCCAAGTGATAACAGTGTTGCATATACAGATGTGTTCTCAGTCAAACCAAACAGCCCTCTCAGGGTTCTGGATCGTGGGTGACTGCCTTGCAGAGCACCTTTCTCGCTGAAAATGTGTGCCTTATTCGTATAAATAAAACAACTGGGAAACACAAACCTACTTTGCTAAATTACACTGATCAATTGGATGTGCGAGATTTGTATATCTGTGCGCAGAGGAGTCTGAATCTGTATATAACGTGCTGCAGTGCAGCAGTTACTGCTTTTTTTCACCCAAGTTCCATTGTGCTTCATATGAGACTTTGTATAAGTGTAAAATTAATTTGTGTGTTGCTACAGTCAAGGCAAAGTGTCTCCAGTACATGGAGTGGTGTTTCGATGCATCTGCGATGTGAATAAGATACAACATTTTAAGAAAGAAAGATGGTACGCTACAATTTAGAGCATCAGTAGTACCGGGCATCACACGGCATGTCATATACGCATTACACACCGCACAAATAACCCGGTATCGACCCGGTATATTGTCGGGTCAACACGGGTCGCTGTGCGATGTGAAAGGGCTCTTGGCGAATTCCTGGGTCGCCTGAACCGGGTATTCAACCCGGGAATAAAGCAGCGTTATTCCCGGGTTGAATACCGGGTAAGGGGCAATGTGACCAGGTTGCCGGGTCGGTGCGGCCCGGGACCCGTTCACTACATAGTGAGAGGAGGCGCGAAGATAAGCTCATCTTTATATTGCCGGGTCAGGGAGCCAGTTGTTAGGGTCAAATGCTGGGTCCTAACCGGTAAGGACCCGTTTCCAATTACCGTCTGGGACCCGGCATTTGTAATGTGAAAGAGGTAATATAGATGCCAGGTGTATAAGGACGCAACTATATTATAGGCAAAGGCAATTACAACATGACAGCATTTAGTTGTGCTATAGAAGGAGACCTATAGGAATGTGAAAAACACACATGCACAACTTATGGTTTTTCAATGCCATCCACAGCCAGCCCTAGGCATAGGTAGCATAGGTAAATGCCCAGGGGCATCTGACAAGCCTGGGGCATCTGAGCAGGATGGACATCACCGGTAGACATCAAAGAAGTTAAGAATGGTGGCTGGAGAGACACTTGTGTGGACTAGGCCGATGTCTGCAGTGATTCAATCATGTTGTCTGAGATATTATATACACTGCTCAAAAAAATAAAGGGAACACTAAAATAGCACATCCTAGATCTGAATGAATAAAATATTCTTAAAAAATACTTTGTTCTTTACATAGTTGAATGTGCTGACAACAAAATCACATAAAAATTATCATTGGAAATCAAATTTATTAACCCATGGAGGTCTGGATTTGGAGTCACACTCAAAATTAAAGTGGAAAAACACACTACAGGCTGATCCAACTTTGATGTAATGTCCTTAAAACAAGTCAAAATGAGGCTCAGTAGTGTGTGTGGCCTCCACGTGCCTGTATGACCTCCCTACAACCCACACAAGTGGCTCAGGAAGTGCAGCTCATCCAGGATGGCACATCAATGCGAGCTGTGGCAAGAAGGTTTGCTGTGTCTGTCAGCGTAGTGTCCAGAGCATGGAGGCGCTACCAGGAGACAGGCCAGTACATCAGGAGAAGTGGAGGAGGCCGTAGGAGGGCAACAACCCAGCAGCAGGACCGCTACCTCTGCCTTTGTGCAAGGAGGAACACTGCCAGAGCCCTGCAAAATGACTTCCAGCAAGCCACAAATGTGCATGTGTCTACTCAAACTATCAGAAACAGACTCCATGAGGGTGGTATGAGGGCCCGATGTCCACAGGTGGGGGTTGTGCTTACAGTCCAACACCGTGCAGGACGTTTGGCATTTGCCAGAGAACACCAAGATTGGCAAATTCGCCACTGGCACACTGTGCTCTTCACAGATGAAAGCAGGTTCTCACTGAGCACGTGACAGAGTCTGAAGACGCCAAGGAGAACGTTCTGCTGCCTGCAACATCCTCCAGCATGACCCGTTTGGCAGTGGGTCAGTAATGGTGTGGGGTGGCATTTCTTTGGGGGGCCGCACAGCCCTCCATGTGCTCGCCAGAGGTAGCCTGACTGCCATTAGGTACCGAGATGAGATCCTCAGACCCCTTATGAGACCATATGCTGGCGCGGTTGGCCCTGGGTTCCTCCTAATGCAAGACAATGCTAGACCTCATGTGGCTGGAGTGTGTCAGCAATTCCTGCAAGATGAAGGCATTGATGCTATGGACTGGCCCGCCCGTTCCCCAGACCTGAATCCAATTGAGCACATCTGGGACATCATGTCTCGCTCCATCCACCAATGCCACGTTGCACCACAGACTGTCCAGGAGTTGGCGGATGCTTTAGTCCAGGTCTGGGAGGAGATCCCTCAGGAGACCATCCGCCACCTCATCAGGAGCATGCCCAGGCGTTGTAGGGAGGTCATACAGGTACGTGGAGGCCACACACACTACTGAGCCTCATTTTGACTTGTTTTAAGGACATTACATCAAAGTTGGATCAGCCTGTAGTGTGTTTTTCCACTTTAATTTTGAGTGTGACTCCAAATCCAGACCTCCATGGGTTAATAAATTTGATTTCCATTGATAATTTTTGTGTGATTTTGTTGTCAACACATTCAACTATGTAAAGAACAAAGTATTTAATAAGAATATTTCATTAATTCAGATCTAGGATGTGTTATTTTAGTGTTCCCTTTATTTTTTTGAGCAGTGTATATCAGTTTGCACTATTTTAACAATGTTCTGGAGCTGGAAAGACACAGGGGGGTGGGGCTGTGTAGGATGGGGAGCACAACACATTGGCGAAGAGTAGAATAGTACCTTGAGGCCACGCCTTTCCGTGAGACCATTGGTGGGGGGGGGGGGGGGGGGGGGAGAGAGTGGGTTCACCAGATAAAATCTTATTTAGGGCAGCTAATATCTGCAGAGATCGGTATAGCTCGCCAATCTGTTTGCAAAATAAATTAAAGTGAGTGAGTGAGTTTGTGAGTGAATGAGGCTGAGTCAGTAGCAAGTTTAACCACACACAACATTTAAATATAGCTAAAATGATCTCTGAAATAAAGAGCCATGATACCTAGGAAGAACTAAGTGAGCGCTGCCATGATTCAACTTTACATTATGATTAAAAAATAAATAATACGCCCCTTTTTCAAACAGTAATATAATGTCTGACCTCCACTCTAATCAGGACACAAGACTGGGAGTCTACCTATAATTCTTCATTATTCTAAAGGAATAAAAACGTTTGCGACATGCATTAGTAGTTTGATAAGAAATCTACACTAGACATTTTGTATTATTTCTGGAAAAGTGAAGCAAGTTAATATTTAAGCATAAAAACTACAGATAAGACCTAGAGGCTCATAACTGAACGTCATGGTAGGAAATGGCTAGTGACTTCACTAGAGTTAAACAGCAGCCAGCACTTGCACCTGTGTTCGGGCCAAGTTGAGCAGCCAGAATCTGAAAGACGGTGCTGCACACAAGTGATGGTAAAGGTGGGTAGGGGGTAATTGAAACAACAGGTTTCCACATCATACCAGTTTATAGCTATGTAATAAAAGTGGTGATAAAAATGATGTCACCATGTTGGCACCCACCATTGTACTTCACCAGACCCCATCCTGCTTATCACCTCCCCTTATGCCTGCGTGAACTGGTGCTTGTTCCACAAATCTTTTCCCCCAGACCGGCAGACACAGGCAACGCCTACAACAAAAACTAGTGCTTAATATACACAGCATGAATTTGTCACTAAAGTGTAAAGAACCATAGTGTGACTATATACGGAAACCTTTGCACTCCTTGTAAATTTACAGCTGCTTTAGTGCGGTACAAAATAGTTTTCCAGATCATAGTGGGTGATTGTACTGTATACCATATTATCAAAACAGGAGGAGGACCACTGTTTCTAGGTTTCATGACAAAAGGTCAGAAGAATGATAAAAAGTGAGAGGAATAGTAACACTTTCTACAGCACATTAGTACTTGCTGTGGGGCCCTCAAGACAGAGGGTTCAGAGCACAGATCAGAGTGAGCCTTCTGAGCACCTTTGTGTTTCCCCTTGTACACCTGCCCATACCATATCTCACTTTTATCAAATTCTCATTGACAGCTCAGACTGTCTCCTTGGGTTTTAACCACGCACGTCTACATGATCGGGGCCAGGAGTGTGGAGCCAACGACTTTAAATCGCCAAAAATCTTTAAATTGGCAAGTTTATTCTACGAATACCCGTGCTGTAGAGACACAATACAAACGGATCACAAGATGGTTCCTTTGGTTGGTTGCACATGGGTATCACCAACATTTGCTGAAGAGGTTTATCATTTATTGGATCTCTGCTCCACGTTTGTTGGGACTGTCCCACATTCTGACCCTACTGGGACACAATGCTCAGCAGAAACCTTGTGAAGCAATATCATCAGATCTCATCTTCTGGATTCCACCAGTCCCTACTGCCCATCGCAAAATATAAAAAGGACTCATTTGAAACATAAGCATAAGAAGATATTCCAGTAGTACATTAGCAATCTTTTTCTCCAACCATTTCAGACTTTCCAAGAATGACTTCTGTATGGATAGGTGTGTCAAACGATTATTTGACCTTTCGACATACCTGGCTTAGAAGGCTCAACTTTAAGTATTCTGCCTCTTGCAAGTCCCATTTTCCTTCCCTTCTCCTAACCTTCTCCTGTCCACCTCACCCTTAGCTACAATCTCAATGCTCTGTTTCCTAGAGGTCAAATGCTGCTACTGAAAATGAGACTTTGCTGGTCCCACAAGCCTCACGGTCTACTAATGTTTATGGTAGTAAGTAATTTCTGTACTTGCCTTTTTTCCCCTCTTTCTTCGTCCACTAGCTCACTTTATATATTTGATAACTATTAGGCCTGTTAATAGCCTGTTTACTCTGGTCCGAGGCCTGCAGTTTTATCATCTTCCTCGGCTTTTTTTATGTTAACTGTGTTTTGTCAATTATTGATGTGATCTGCCATGTAACTTACTTTCAGACTTTTTTTTTTTCTCTTTTAAGGGTCTATTCATGAAGCAGTGAAAAGTTTGGGAGAAGTGTGCCCATGGCAACCAATCAGCTGCTCTGTATAATTGTATAGTATGCAAATTATAATTGGTACTTCAATGCTTCGATAAAGGTTAATAAAATAAATGTATGTATTTTTTTTTTGGGGGGGGGGGGGGTTTGTAACATTTATAAATAGAACACGGTGGTACACAACACAGACAAAAACAGGCCATCACATAACTACAAATCACCACATGATACACAGCACAGTCAGATACCATACACATATGTGCCACTTAACATACTTTAGGACTACATTTGTTCCTCTGTATTGACCTTCCATTACATTCCTTAGCTGTGATCCATGTTGACTTACAGCCATAGCTCCCAAAACTTTCTATACTATTTGGATTCAAGACAGCAGTACCATTGGATGCTATATTTCTCCTTTGTAACTCTGCCTTAAAGCTTAAACCTTCTGTACAGAACTGGGATACACCACAGACAGCTGTGCTACAACATATATGCGTATCTGTGCCAAGTGGGGATAGGAGTGACATTTTACACCCTTGCCAGGCAGCAAAACATCTATGTACAACCTCCGGGAGGGTCAACTGAAGTTACCCAATGCTTGGGGCCAAGGGTTTCCCTGTTCTAATTCAGTGTTTCAAGTATGCATTGGCAAGATAAAAAAATAAATTGTGGCGAGGGACTTTATTCCTTCAGCATTCTCATTGTTTCAGTGGGCCTGCAATGAGCACTAGCCAGACATAGAACAGCACAATGTTTCATAGCAGGTCCAACATCACGGTTTATCACAGCATTTGAACACTAAGGTATATGTCTGCAGCGGGGTACACTGGTATTCCACAGGGAATAACATCATGGTGTAGAGTTTAGAGTTGGATCTTTATCCGAGCACCAACAGGTAAAAGCTTTGACTGTTCCCAGGATGCACTGCACCGCCTCCTCTATAGCCCCACCTCCAGGCACTGGAGCCCAGTTTGTAAGTTGGTGCCTGCAGTGCAGGTCCCTAACAGGGGGGGCTGCGCTAGGCAGCCCTAATAAGAGCTTTTTAAGAAGAAAGAAGACTTCAAGGACAACAGCACAGGCACTAGATGCTGTGTATGTCATGTTGACATTCTGTGCTGTGGCTCCATTACCTCCCCCAGCGGCGCTGCATACTCCCGCGCCCTGGTTGCCAGGTACTTGCAGCGGAGGCGCTCTGATCATCAGGCACACATCACCACCGCTGCTGCTCTCCTGGATCGCGTAGCCGCACTTCAGGGAGGAGATAAGAGGGTCCACAAGGTGGGACCCGCCGAAATCGCAATCTGGTCGCGGTCCCAGGAGACGGACCACACCACTGGCGTTGACACTGTGGCCGTGCAGGGACCCCACTATATCCACCAGGGCAGGGAACAGAGGTCGGATTTACTAAAATCCGTTTATGATAGGCCAGTGGTGAAGTCCAGCAGAAGGGATAAGGCGCTGACCTGTAGTCCCTCCCCCAGCTCCAGGCGCCATCTACAGCAGGCGTTCCCGCCCTGGAGCTGCCTCTCTCTCTGCCCCTCACTCCCTGTCGGTGTTTGGGCGCCTTTTCACAGAGCTGCGCTGATCCTGGGACTGCTGGGCATCGTCTCCTCTGTAAAGCCGCCTGTCTCATCAGCGCTGCGCATTTACAGGACACAAGTATTCTACATGTCGTTTAGACAGCATTAGTTAAGAACAAGTGTATTGCTATACGAATATTTAGTACATTTATTCTGTGATATACATCCAGTGTTTAGTGCATTGCTATATCTGTATACATACATTTCTTTATGTAGTATTACTAGTCCAGTGCAGTTTTATTTTTTATATGTAATAATTTCTGCATTGTACCTGTGACTGTGTGTACCTATAGCTGCTGTGTGGATTCTATTCTGTGTATCACACATATTGCTATCACTATATTCTGTGCCCTGGGGGTCTAAGTGTGTCAGGGTCTCATATACCATATAGTGTTCCACTGGATATACTGTTTTGTATTATTCACTTTGTGTTTTAGTCACCTTATACCACTTAAATCCTCTGTTTGTGCTCTGCAATTGTGGTCACAAATCTTAGGTTTTTTTTGTCAGGTACTGTGTTTTTCTGGCTATAATGTACCGATACGCCCTAAGGCTATATTCCCAATAGCGTCTGCTATACAGGGCAGGAAATCCGCAGACGCTCCTACATCATGCAGTACTGGCATCACGGATTTACCTGAGGAAGTGATTTCTGCTGAGGGTTCAGGTACTGGGTGTTCTGCACCCCCTAGTCAGCCCGCAGCACCTGTGGCAGATCTACCTTGGGCTGCATTTTCAAATATGCTGACTACGCTTGTAACAAGACATACGCCCCCTGTGGGACCTCCTGTGCCATTACAGCCACATATTGTCCCTGTAGTTAATCCACTATGGACGGATACTTTGTTAACCCAGTTACAGCAATTAAATCACTCCTTGGTTAAACAAAAACCTAACCCTCGTCCTACTGGGACTAAAGGGTCATCTAAGCGGGCCATTTCTTCCTCACAATCCACTAATATTTTGGATGATTCTTCCGATTCGGATGGGGAATATACTGATCCATCAGTTGCCGATACTGCTGCTTCGGATTAACTTTCTACAACACAGGTTGATGTTCCTGACCTAGTTGAGGCTATCAAGCCAATTCTTCAGATTGATGAGGAGATTGACCCTCCTGATAGGTCTAAGAAATCTGATAAATTCAAACGTCAGAAGGTTAGTCTTACCACATTCTGACCATTTAATTGACATATGTCAGGAATCCTGGTCTTCTCCAGGAAATAAATTTTCCTGGTCTAAAAAGATGCTAGCTCGTTACCCTATCTCTGCGGAGCTGAGTAACAAGTGGGAAACCCTGCCACCAGTGGACTCACATGTAGCCCATCTTGTGGGGTCATCTACTCTGCCTGTCACCACTGTCACCTCTTTGAAGGACCCGACGGATAAGTGTGTGGATGGTTGCTTGAAGTCTATTTACACTCTACAGGTGATGTACATAGACCCACTATGGCAGCCTCTTGGGCTGCAAAAGGCATTGAAGCATGGGTTCAAGTAATTGAGGAAGAGCTACCTCTGAATTTTTCTGGCACTGCCAGACAATATCTGTACTATATTACCACAGCCTCCCACTATATTCAGGAGGCGGCCTCTGATACAGGCGTTATGGCGGCTAAGGCATCTACTACGTCTATCCTTGCTCGTCGGATTCTGTGGTTACGGTCCTCGTCGGTGGACCTGGACTCTAGGACGACCTTGGAAGTACTCCCTTTTAAAAGGGAGATATACTATTTGGACATGATCTGAACAAGATTGTGACCGACTTGGCGTCTGCCAAGACTGCATTTCTCCCAAGTACTAATCCTTCGGTTCCGAAGTCTAAGAGTACTACTTTTCGTTCCTTTCGACCTCCAGGTAAAGCAAAGGGTCAGGTGTACCCGAGACAGGCTCGCACTTCCAAGTCCTCTAAGCTCAAACCTAAACGTTCTTGGGCCGCCCTTCAGCCTGCTTCCAAACCGGACAAGCCTGCTGCATGACAGGGAGGGCCTTTCCCTGGGGGACCCCAGGGTGGGAGGCCAACTTCTGCAGTTCACCCAAGTATGGTTAAAGACCACTTCGGACGCCTGGGTGCAGGAAGTGGTCTCTAACGGGTATGCGCTCTCTTTCAAGAGACGTCCCCTTTGCCAGTTTTGCTCAACAGTTATCCCTTTGGATACGTTAAAAGCACATCCCTACATTTGGTTGTCCAATCCCTCCTGGAAACAGCAATGATAGTGACGGTGCCTCTGTCTCAGAGAGGTAGGGGATACTATTCGACGCTGTTTCTAGTTCCGAAGCCGAATGAATTGAAAAAAATTTGTGAGGGTGTCCAAATTCCGTATGGAAACTCTGCGCTCTATTGTACTGGCTTTGGACCCCAAGGACTATATGGTATCCCTGGATATACAGGATGCTTACCTACACATACCTATTGCCATGTCGCATCAGCAATATCTATGGTTTGCTATTGGCAACCTACATTAATCAGTTCCAAGCCCTGCCTTTCGGACTGACCACGGTTCCTCGGATCTTCATCAAGGTCATGGCGGCCCTTCTCCGCCGTCAGGGTATCAGGATCCTGCCATATCTGGACGACTTGTTGATCCTGGCGAACTCCCCAGAAGTCCTCCTCATCTGGAACGGACGGTCCAATTCCTAAAAGCCCACGGGTGGCTCATCAACTGGAAGGAATCCTCACCGGTCCCTGCTCAGAGCATGGTGCACCTGGGGGCATTACTGGACACACACAACCAACATTTGTTCTCGTCTCCAGAGAAGGTCCTGAAACTTCAGGACAGAATCAGATGCTTCCGCTCTCGCCAGAGAGTGTCGATACACTCGGCGATGCAAGTACTAGGCCTCATGGTGTCTGCTTTTGACATGGTAGAGTATGCACAATTTAATTCCCGCCCTCTGCAGAGGTTAATCCTTTCCAAGTGGGACAGCCTTCCTCACCGGATCAGGTCTCAAGTGATCTCCTTGACTCCAGAGGTTCGTCTGTCACTGAGATGGAGGCTTCAGGACCAACAATTGAGCAGGGGTCGTCCCTCCTGGATCTCCAACTGGGTCCTCCTAACGACAGATGCCAGTCTGTGGGGTTGGGGTGCGGTGTTGGAGCAGCATTCTCTCCAGGGTCGGTGGACCAGGGAGGAATCTCTCCTCCCTATAAACATTCTGGAATTGCGGCCAGTGTTCAGTGCGTTGACACTGGCCCTGCCTTTCGTACAGAACAGGCCTGTTCAAGTACAATCAGACAACGCCACCACGGTGGCGTACATAAATCATCAAGGTGGCACTCGAAGCCGCATGGCAATGATGGAAGTGTCAAAAAAATCTTCGATGGGCAGAACGCCAACTGCTAGCAATGTTCATTCCGGGGGTCTTCAACTGGGAAGCGAATTTCCTCAGTTGTCAGGACGTACATGCCGGGGAGTGGAGTCTTCATCCGAAGTTTTTCCAACTCCTTGGCCCTCATTCCGAGTTGATCGGTCGCAAGGCGAATTTAGCAGAGTTACACACGCTAAGCCGCTGCCTACTGGGAGTGAATCTTAGCTTCTTAAAATTGCGACCGATGTATTCGCAATATTGCGATTACTAACTACTTAGCAGTTTCAGAGTAGCTCCAGACTTACTCTGCCTGTGCGATCATTTCAGTGCTTGTCGTTCCTGGTTGACGTCACAAACACACCCAGCGTTCGCCCAGGCACTCCCACCGTTTCCCCGGCCACTCCTGCGTTTTTTCCGGAAACGGTAGCGTTTTCAGGCACACGCCCCTGAAACGCCGTGTTTCCGCCCAGTAACACCCATTTCCTGTCAATCACATTACGATCGCCGGAGCGATGAAAAAGCCGTGAGTAAAAATACTATCTTCATAGTAAAGTTACTTGGCGCAGTCGCAGTGCGAACATTGCGCATGCGTACTAAGCGGATTTTCACTGCGATGCGATGAAAAATACCGAGCGAACAACTCGGAATGAGGGCCCTTGTACACAAGTGGGTTCTACCAGACGTAGACCTGATGACGTCTCGACACAATCACAAGGTTCCGGTCTTCGGAGCAAGGACAAGGGATCCTCAAGCAGCGTTCGTGGATGCACTGGCAATTCCATGGAACTTTCGGCTGCCATACGTGTTCCCTCCAGTGTCACGCCTGCCCAGGGTACTACGGAAGTAAAGCAATAAGGAGGAATACTGCTTCTAGTCGCTCCAGCGTGGCCCAGACGGCATTGGTTCTCAGACCTGCAGGGTCTCTCGATAGAGCGTCCTCTTCTACTTACTCAACGCCCAGACCTCCTCATTCAGGGCCCTTGTGTTTACCAGGACCTGGCAAGACTGGCTTTGATGGCGTGGCTCTTGAAGCTTCACTCCTGAGCGCCAAAGGATTTTCTGAAGCGGTTATTCAAACTATGTTGAAGGCCAGCAAACCGGCTTCTGCACGGATTTATTATGGGGTCTGGAATTCTTACTTCACCTGGTGTGCTGCTAAGAATTACGATGCATACCAGTTTGGTACTTCCAGACTTCTGGCTTTTTTGCAACAAGGCCTGGATTTAGGACTTCGTCTGGCCTCCCTCAAGGTTCACATTTCTGCCTTGTCGGTGTGATTTCAGCGAAAAATTGTATCTATTCCTTACGTTCATACATTCACTCAGGGTGTACTACGGATTCATGTCCCTCCTCATGACTCCCTATGTCCCTCCTGTAGCTCCAAGGGATCGGTCTGCTGTTCTTAATGCCCTTCAAGAGTCTCCGTTTGAACCTCTTGAGTCTGTGGACCTTAAATGCCTTACGCTTAAGGTCATTTTTCTGTTGGCTATTGCCTCTACTAGGAGAGTGTTGGACTTAGGCGCTTTGTCCTGTCGTCCACCCTTTCTGATTTTTCACCGTGGCCGGGCAGTTCTTAGAACTCTCCCTGGTTATCTACCTAGGGTGGTGTCATCTTTCCACTTTAACCAAGAGATTGTGTTTCCGGCCTTTAGCTCTCCTGGTTTGTCCTCCAAAGAGCGGTCTTTGGATGTGGTACTGGCTCTCCGTATATATGTAGAAAGAACTGCCTCTATCAGAAGATCAGATTCTCTTTTTGTACTTTTTGGTTTTCACAAACATGGCTGGCCTGCGAATAAGCAGACCTTGGCCAGGGGATCCGGTCTGAAGATCGACACTATCTAGGTCAACAATGTTTAGGTCGACAGGGTTGGACGGTCGACAGGTCAAAATGTCGACATAAGTTTTTCACATTTTTTTTCTTTTTTTGAACTTTTTCATACTTAACAATCCACGTGGACTACGATTGGAACAGTAATCTGTGCAGAGTGAAGCGGTAGCGGAGCGAGCGCTCACCATGCGAGGGGACACGGTGCACTAATTGGGATTCACGGTCACTCTATGAATAAAACGACACACAAAAAACAACAGCCTCATGTCAACCTTTTGACCTGTCGACCTAGAAACCCTGTCGACCTTCCAACCCTGTCGACCTAGTGACTGTCGAACTATAGTGGTAGACTTAAACACTATCGATCTAATGATCCACAACCCGTGGCCAGATGGATTAGAATGGAGATTGCACCAGCTTATGCGCAGGCTGGACTCCAAGCTCCCGCTGCTATCAAGGCCTATTCTACTCGGTCTGTTGGACCTTCTTGGGCGGCCCGCCGTGGCGCGTCCACTGAACAACTGTGCAAGGTGGCTACGTGTTCCTCAGTGAACACATTCATCAGGTTCTATGCCTTTGATACTTCCGCCTCCCAGAATGCTTTCTTTGGACGCCGGGTTCTTGTGCCCGCTACAGTGCATCCCCTTCCATGAGGAACTGCTTTAGGACATCCCCGATGTTATTCCCTGTGGAATACCAGTGTACCCCGCTGCAGAAAATGAGATTTATTGTAAGACTTACCATTGTTAAATCTCACCCTGACGCACTTAGCTTCTTTGGGTTTGTATGGCATTAGCCGCTGGTCCCTTCTCCTGTCGTGAGAATGTGGGTCTATGTGACTAACATCTACCGTCTCTCTTACCTGCTACTGCACTGGTTAACAAAACTGAGCTCCAGTCCCTGGAGGCAGGGCTATAGAGGAGGCAGTGCAGTGCATCCAGGGAACAGTCAAAGCTTTAGCCTATTGGTGCCTCGGATCAAGATCCAACTATACACCCCGATGTTATTCCCTGTGGAAACCAGTGTACCTCGCAGAAAGAGATTTAACAATGGTAAGTTCTTACCATAAATCTCCTTGTTACACCACGTGAGTTAGACAGTCACAAGATTCTGGTGATTTAGGGGAACATTTACTAAGCAGTGATAAGAGCGGAGAAGTGAGCCAGTGGAGAAATTTCCCCATCAACCAATCAGCAGCTCTGAATCATTTTATAGTATGCAAATTATAGATGTTACTTCAGTGCTGTTTGGTTGCCATGGGCAACTTCTCCACTGGCTCACTTCTCCGCTCTTATCACTGCTTAGTAAATGTACCCCTTAGGCTCTACGTCTAAAGTGCTATTTGTTTGAATAGATAAAACAAGATCGTTTATGCATTTTATAATATTCCCCATGACAAATAAGTCTGTGGTACACATGAGTATTTAAAGTGAACACTGGACTGACCAAGCCCACTGACCCAACTCAAGAGGAGATACTGATTCCATATCTGTCCAGCATGTATGTCTATCTGCCTGGGTGCTTAGGTGCACTGGAAGTACATTGAGCATAAGGTTCATTGGAGTGTGACATATTTTGTAGACGATCAAAATGTCAAATGTTCTGAATGTCGATATTCAGTCTTGACACTGACATGTTGAAATTGTGAATGTCGACAGTCAGCATGTTGACAATGTGACTTCAGACTGAATTTTACCCTAAACCTACTGTAATCGCAGCCTCATGCCAAGCCTAACCTAACTCTATCACAATGTAACACTAACCCCAAAGTTGGGCGTCGAGATTGAGGATGTTGACATTATGTAAGTATTGACATTCTAGACGTAGATAAAGTGACTGCATACTGGCTCAATTTTCCCTATTTATAGTGACTGCTTTGTTGCATTAAATAAGATATGAACACAGTTCTGACAGGATGTACAGGGCTATACAGAAGACAAATCTAAAATAAATCCTACATCAAAAACCAACAAACAGTGTGGCTTGGTACAAGGTTTGCAATATGCTAAAGATTCAATAAAAGGTTCCCAGAAAAAAAAGTTAAAATTTCTATATAATATTAAAATATATATATATATATATATATATATATATATATATATATATATATATATATATATATATATATATATATATATATATAAGCTTTGGACGGACCGGCACTCGCCCCTCAGTAAATGACACCCCGGTGCCTTCTGGAATAAATGATGCAGACGCCTCGTTCAAACAGCAGCGGCACTCGTGGGATTTGTAGTCAAAACAAACGTGTATTTCACATCAAATAGCCTTTATATATATATATATACACACATATATACACACACACACACACACACACACACACAAAAAACCCAGCACTTACCAAAGTAAGCTCACTTATCCTCAACAATTCAATAAATAAATGATGGGGGTTTGGTTAGTGGATTACCCTGCTTTTGTGGTGGAGAGTGCTGTGTTACATGCACCCCACCCTGTGAGTGGTAAGTGCATAGCTGTATCCCGCTTCTGGGGTGGCGAGTGCTGTGGTTTTCTCTCTGTGTGTATACGATGGGGTTAATCTATGGTTAACTCTTATTAATCGTGGCCACTAGCTTTCTCATGCACCCCTGTGTGGACTCTATTATCCTAAACCTGTCTCAGCTGTTCCTTAGCAATCATCTCTGAGCCAGTGCAAGGTGACTAGTGTACCTTTAAAAGCCATAAATGGTGTGGCAGGTACACATTAAATCTAGCAGGCAGATGATGTGTGTAACAGCAGTGAAGTGGTCAGGTTTTAAGACTCTGCATGAAGGTGGGGTACCTTGGAGATCGGTGTGCAGGCTTCCGTGCATTGGCCAATCCACTAACTAAACCCCCATCATTTATTTATTGAATTGTTGAGGATAAGTGAGCTTACTTTGGTGAGTGCTGGGTTTTTTGTTTGTATTTATTTGAGCGATGTGGTCATGAGCTACATGCACCCCGCCCTGTGAGTGGTAAGTACAGTTGTGTACCCTGCTTTTGTGGTGGAGAGTGCTAAGAGAGTGGTAAGTGCATAGCTGTACCCCGCTTCTGGGGTGGCGAGTGCTGTGTGTGTGTGTGTGTGTGTGTGTGTGTGTGTGTGTGTATGTGTGCGTGTATGTGTGCGTGTATGTGTATATATATATATATATATATATATATATATATATATATATATATATATATATATATATACACACATACATACATACATACATACATACATACACACACACACACACCAGCAGTACTGAATATATAGTTGCGGATGGTGTAATGGTTAGCATTACTGCCTCACAGCACTAAGGTCATGCGTTCCCAGCATGGCCGAGTTTGTATATTCTCCTCGTACTTGCGTGGGTTTCCTCCAGGTACTCTGGTTTCCTCCCACAATCCAAAAATATACTGGTACTGTAGGTTAATTGGATCCCAACAAAATTAACCCTATTGTGAATGTGTGTGCGTGTACATGTGCTGGGAAATATAGATTGTAAGCTCTATTGGGGAAGGGACTGATGTGAATGGCCAAATAGTCTCTCTGTAAGTGCTGCGGAATGTGTGCACGCTATATATATATATATATATATATATATATATATATATATATATATATATATATATTTATCTATCCGGTATGTCCTGACGAAAATGTGTCTAAAACATTGAAACGTTGACCAAAGGAAAGGTGTCCGTGTTCTTTTATCTGTTGTGAAGCAGAGTGCCGCGCCGCCGAGTTTCTATATATATATATATATATATATATATATATATATATATATATATATATATCTCTATATCTATCCGGTAATAAATAAATAATAAATATGTGTGTGTTATTCTAAAGCGACATATCTATACCTTAATTTTAAACTTCCTAAGTCTGTTCTTAGGTGTGCAATTGAATGCAGATGAGAGACTGAAAGCAGGCTATACAAAGAATATGAAACCATTATACTTCTGGCACAGTGAATATGCTTGTCAGTGGAAACAAAGTGTGGAAACAAAGTGTATATTTTGGTGAGGGCATTCTGCTTCTTTCCTGTGCACTTTAATCAAATTCCTCCTTCCATGTGAATTTACAAGACTCTCGGAAATAAAGCCTGAGGCAGAGACAGGTGCAAATTCAGAGGCCCCGAAACATAACATTGAAGGTCCTCTGAAAACACAAAAGTTATTGAAAAGGATTTCTACGGCAAAGCAAATCTAACCTTTCCACAATGACAGGATTAACTCGTCACTTACCGACAAGTCCCAAACCACCACGCTCATTATTTAAGCATTTTGGAAGTCATAACGGTTGCACATTACTAGAAACCTGGAATGCACCCAAATTACCACAGTTCATGAACCGTAAATAAATGTGGTGAAAACATTATCCTTCTGTTGAGTACTGAAGGTTACAGAAGGGGCAGGCACACATGACACCTGGACAGAAGGGGTTTGACCTTGTCATTGAATTTGGGTGTTATTCAGACACAAACTGCTTTAGGTTTACAATTTAAAGCAAGCTATGCATTTGCAATTATTTGCCATTTGTTTAGATCAACATTGTTTCAATACAGTGCAAAAACATTATTTTACAGCTAAAAGCTATGCAATTCTGCTTTGTTCAATGCATGATGATATCATATATGTATGTATGTATGGATGGTGTAATGGTTAGCATTACTGCCTCACAGCACTGAGGTCATGGGTTCAATTCCCACCATGGCCCTAACTGTGTGGAGTTTGTATATTCTCCCTGTACTTGCGTGGGTTTCCTCCAGGTACTCCGGTTTCCTCCCACAAACCAAAAATATACTGACAGGTTAACTGGCTCCTAACAAAATGAACCCTAGCGTGAATGTGTGTGTGTACATGTGGTAGGGAATATAGATTGTAAGCTCCACTGGGGCAGGGACTGATGTGAATGGACAATTATTCTCTGTAAAGCGCTGCAGAATTTGTGTGCGCTATATAAATAACTGGTAATAATAATATATGCAATGCCAGTGACATACAGTACAACTGATTTAGGCGACAGAACAATGCTGCTTTTGTAGCAACTTTAGTGTATGTTACAGCATTTGTACCACTCCCACTGGTATTAATACATTCTTATAGCAAAGAAGATCCAAAATTCACCTGTGCTTTAGGCATTTACGGAGTTTCCTGACTCACTATACATAAGGGGCCGGACATTTTTTTTTTTTTTAAAGTGGCAATCATTTAGAAGGCATGGTTTTGCTCTGCACATGAATGCAGCTTTAAAAACATGTCCGAGATCGGGCGGGAAACCGCACTTCCGGTCAACTCAGACTTCATTACATCCAGCCCATAGAGCTATTCAAATCTCCTTGTCAAATACATCTGTTCCTAGAAATGAAAGCAGTTACCCTCTAGGATACGACTTACTGCAGGTAGGAAGATTGGAGGTAAACAAACGGAGTTACCGTTTAAAATAACTTCTATCAAACATTGCGTGGGAAAATAGCAAACCTCACTATATCTGCATCGACGTGTCACTCTTGTAACTGCGGTGTACACAGCAACCCAATACTGATCTGCTTATAAATAGGATGTCCTGTTATGGTAAGGACTACTATATAACAGTCTATCAGCTGTCTGCAGTCTTATCTTCCATGGAGTAGAACTGATGCACTCTGAAGTGCAAAATTCACAGGGGAGCTTTAATTGTTTATTTTGTAAGTAAAAATAAGAATTTACTTACCGATAATTCTATTTCTCGGAGTCCGTAGTGGATGCTGGGGTTCCTGAAAGGACCATGGGGAATAGCGGCTCCGCAGGAGACAGGGCACAAAAAAGTAAAGCTTTACTAGGTCAGGTGGTGTGCACTGGCTCCTCCCCCTATGACCCTCCTCCAGACTCCAGTTAGGTACTGTGCCCGGACGAGCATACACAATAAGGGAGGCATGTTGAATCCCGGGTAAGACTCATACCAGCCACACCAATCACACCGTACAACTTGTGATCTAAACCCAGTTAACAGTATGACAACAGAAAGGGCCTCTTAAAGATGGCTCCTTAACAATAACCCGAATTAGTTAACAATAACTATGTACAAGTATTGCAGATAATCCGCACTTGGGATGGGCGCCCAGCATCCACTACGGACTCCGAGAAATAGAATTATCGGTAAGTAAATTCTTATTTTCTCTATCGTCCTAAGTGGATGCTGGGGTTCCTGAAAGGACCATGGGGATTATACCAAAGCTCCCAAACGGGCGGGAGAGTGCGGATGACTCTGCAGCACCGAATGAGAGAACTCCAGGTCCTCCTTTGCCAGGGTATCAAATTTGTAAAATTTTACAAACGTGTTCTCCCCCGACCACGTAGCTGCTCGGCAGAGTTGTAATGCCGAGACCCCTCGGGCAGCCGCCCAAGATGAGCCCACCTTCCTTGTGGAGTGGGCTTTTACAGTTTTAGGCTGTGGCAGGCCTGCCACAGAATGCGCAAGTTGAATTGTGTTACAAATCCAACGAGCAATCGACTGCTTAGAAGCAGGTGCGCCCAACTTGTTGGGTGCATACAATATAAACAGCGAGTCAGATTTTCTGACTCCAGCCGTCCTTGCAATGTATATTTTTAAGGCTCTGACAACGTCCAACAACTTGGAGTCCTCCAAGTCGCTAGTGGCCGCAGGCACCACAATAGGTTGGTTCAGATGAAATGCTGATACCACTTTAGGGAGAAAATGCGGACGAGTCCGCAGTTCTGCCCTATCCGAATGGAAGATTAGATAAGGACTTTTATAAGATAAAGCCGCCAATTCAGATACTCTCCTGGCAGAGGCCAGGGCTAGTAACATAGTCACTTTCAATGTGAGATATTTCAAATCCACCTTTTTCAATGGTTCAAACCAATGGGATTTGAGGAAATCTAAAACTACATTTAGATCCCACGGTGCCACCGGAGGCACCACAGGAGGCTGTATATGCAGTACTCCCTTGACAAAAGTCTGGACCTCAGGGACAGAGGCCAATTCTTTTTGGAAGAATATTGACAGGGCCGAAATTTGAACCTTAATGGATCCCAATTTGAGACCCATAGATAATCCTGATTGCAGGAAATGTAGGAAACGACCCAGTTGGAATTCCTCCGTCGGAACCCTCCGATCCTCGCACCACGCTACATATTTTCGCCAAATGCGGTGATAATGTTTCACGGTGACTTCCTTCCGTGCCTTAATCAAGGTAGGAATGACTTCTTCTGGAATGCCTTTCCCTTTTAGGATCTGGCGTTCAACCGCCATGCCGTCAAACGCAGCCGCGGTAAGTCTTGAAAAAGACAGGGACCCTGCTGTAGCAGGTCCCTTCTCAGAGGTAGAGGCCACGGTTCGTCCGTGAGCATCTCTTGAAGTTCCGGATACCAAGTCCTTCTCGGCCAATCCGGAACCACTAGTATTGTTCTTACTCTTCTTTGCCGTATGATCTTCAATACCTTTGGTATGAGCGGCAGAGGAGGAAACACATACACTGACTGGTACACCCAAGGAGTTACCAGTGCGTCCACAGCTATTGCCTGTGGATCTCTTGACCTGGCGCAATATTTGTCCAGTTTCTTGTTGAGGCGAGACGCCATCATGTCTACAATTGGTCTTTCCCAACGGTCTATTAACATGTTGAAGACTTCTGGATGTAGACCCCACTCTCCCGGATGAAGATCGTGTCTGCTGAGGAAGTCTGCTTCCCAGTTGTCCACGCCCGGGATGAACACTGCTGACAGTGCTATCACGTGATTCTCCGCCCAGCGAAGAATCTTGGCAGCTTCTGCCATTGCACTCCTGCTTCTTGTGCCGCCCTGCCTGTTTACATGGGCGACCGCCGTGATGTTGTCCGACTGAATCAACACCGGCTTTCCTTGCAGGAGAAGTTCCGCCTGGCTTAGAGCATTGTAGATTGCTCTTAGTTCCAGAATGTTTATGTGAAGAGACTTTTCCAGACTCGTCCATACTCCCTGGAAGTTTCTTCCTTGTGTGACTGCTCCCCAGCCTCTCAGGCTGGCGTCCGTGGTCACCAGGATCCAATCCTGAATGCCGAATCTGCGGCCTTCTAATAGGTGAGCCTTCTGCAACCACCACAGAAGTGACACCCTTGTCTTTGGTGACATGGTTATTCGCAGGTGCATCTGCAGATGCGACCCTGACCATTTGTCCAACAGATCCCTTTGGAATATTCTTGCATGGAATCTGCCGAACGGAATTGCTTCGTAAGAAGCCACCATTTTTCCCAGGACTCTTGTGCATTGATGTACTGACACTTTTCCTGGTTTTAGGAGGTTCCTGACCAGATCGGATAACTCCTTGGCTTTTTCCTCTGGAAGGAAAACCTTTTTCTGAACCGTGTCCAGAATCATTCCTAGGAACAGCAGACGAGTTGTCGGGATTAAATGGGATTTTGGAATATTCAGAATCCACCCGTGTTGTCTTAGCACCTCTTGAGATAGTGCTAAAGCTGTCTCCAGCTGTTCTCTGGACCTTGCCCTTATTAGGAGATCGTCCAAGTATGGGATAACTAATACGCCTTTTCTTCGAAGAAGAATCATCATCTCGGCCATTACCTTGGTAAAGACCCGAGGCGCCGTGGACAATCCGAACGGCAGCGTCTGAAACTGATAGTGACAGTTTTGAACAATGAACCTGAGGTACCCCTGGTGTGCGGGGTAAATCGGAACGTGTAGATACGCATCCTTGATGTCCAAGGATACCATAAAGTCCCCTTCTTCCAGGTTCGCTATCACTGCTCTGAGTGACTCCATCTTGAACTTGAACTTTTTTATGTAGAGGTTCAAGGACTTCAGATTTAGAATAGGCCTTACCGAGCCATCCGGCTTCGGTACCACAAATAGAGTGGAATAATACCCCTTTCCTTGTTGTAATAGGGGTACTTTGACTATCACCTGCTGAGCGTACAGCTTGTGAATGGCTTCCAACACCCTCTCCCTTTCGGAAGAGACGGTTGGTAAGGCAGACTTCAGGAAACGATGAGGAGGATCCGTCTCTAATTCCAACCTGTACCCCTGAGATATTATCTGCAGGATCCAGGGGTCTACCTGCGAGTGAGCCCACTGCGCGCTGTAATTTTTGAGACGGCCCCCCACTGTCCCCGAGTCCGCTTGAGAGGCCCCAGCGTCATGCTGAGGTTTTTGCAGGAGCCGGGGAGGGCTTCTGTTCCTGGGAAGGAGCTGCCTGTTGGTGTCTCTTCCCTCTTCCTCTGCCTCGTGGCAGGTACGACAAGCCCTTTGCTCTCTTATTTTTGTAGGAGCGAAAAGGCTGCGGTTGAAAGGTCGGTGCCTTTCTCTGTTGGGGAGTGACTTGAGGTAAAAAAGTGGATTTCCCGGCAGTAGCCGTGGCCACCAAGTCTGATAGACCAACTCCAAATAACTCCTCCCCTTTATACGGCAAAACCTCCATGTGACGTTTTGAATCCGCATCGCCTGTCCACTGTCGTGTCCATAAGGCTCTTCTGGCTGAAATGGACATAGCACTCACCCGAGATGCCAGTGTGCAAATATCCCTCTGTGCATCACGCATATAGATAAATGCATCCTTTATTTGTTCTAACGACAGTAAAACATTGTCCCTATCTAGGGTATCAATATTTTCAATCAGGGATTCTGACCAAACTACTCCAGCACTGCACATCCAGGCAGTTGCTATAGCTGGTCGTAGTATAACACCTGCATGTGTGTATATATTCTTTTGAATAACTTCCATCTTTCTATCTGATGGATCCTTAAGTGCGGCCGTCTCAGGAGAGGGTAACGCCACTTGTTTGGATAAGCGTGTGAGCGCCTTGTCCACCTTAGGGGGTGTTTCCCAGCGCGCCCTAACCTCTGGCGGGAAAGGGTATAATGCCAATAACTTTTTTGAAATTATCAACTTTTTATCAGGAGCAACCCACGCTTCATCACACACGTCATTTAATTCTTCTGATTCAGGAAAAACTGTTTGTAGTTTTTTCACACCATACATAATACCCTGTTTTACGGTATCTGTAGTATCAGCTAAATGTAACGTCTCCTTCATTGCCAAAATCATATAACGTGTGGCCCTACTGGAAAATACGTTTGAATTTCTACCGTCGTCACTGGAATCAGTGCCCGTGTCTGGGTCTGTGTCGACCGACTGAGGCAAAGGGCGTTTTACAGCCCCTGACGGTGTTTGAGGCGCCTGGACAGGCATTAATTGATTGTCCGGCCGCCTCATGTCCTCAACTGACTGTTTAAGGGAAGATAAACCATCACGTAATTCCACAAATAAAGGCATCCATTCTGGTGTCGACCCCCTGGGGGGTGACATCTGCATATTTGGCAATTGCTCCGCCTCCACACCAATATCGTCCTCATACATGTCGACACCACGTACCGACACACACCGCAAACTCACAGGGAATGCTCTAATGAAGACAGGACCCACTAGCCCTTTTGGGGAGACAGAGGGAGAGTCTGCCAGCACACACCACAAAGCGCTATATATACAAGGGATATCCTTATATTAAGTGCTCCCTTATAGCTGCTTTAATATATATATATATAGCCATTAATGTGCCCCCCCTCTCTGTTTTACCCTGTTTCTGTAGTGCAGTGCAGGGGAGAGACCTGGGAGCCGTTCTGACCAGCGGAGCTGTGACAGAAAATGGCGCCGTGTGCTGAGGAGATAGGCCCCGCCCCTTTTTCGGCGGGTTCTTCTCCCGCTATTTTTCCAGTCAGGCAGGGGTTAAATATCTCCATATAGCCCCTATGGGCTATATGTGAGGTATTTTTAGCCTTGTATAAGGTTTATATTTGCCTCTCAGAGCGCCCCCCCCCAGCGCTCTGCACCCTCAGTGACTGCCCAGTGAAGTGTGCTGAGAGGAAAATGGCGCACAGCTGCAGTGCTGTGCGCTACCTTATGAAGACTGAGGAGTCTTCAGCCGCCGGTTTCCGGACCTCTTCACGCTTCAGCATCTGCAAGGGGGTCGGCGGCGCGGCTCCGGGACCGGACTCCACGGCTGGGCCTGTGTTCGATCCCTCTGGAGCTAATGGTGTCCAGTAGCCAAGCAGCAAATCCACTCTGCATGCAGGTGAGTTTACTACTTTCCCCCTAAGTCCCACGTTGCAGTGATCCTGTTGCCAGCAGGACTCACTGTAAAGAAAAAAACCTAAACTAAACTTTCTCTAAGCAGCTCTTTAGGAGAGCCACCTAGATTGCACCCTTCTCGTTCGGGCACAAAATCTAACTGGAGTCTGGAGGAGGGTCATAGGGGGAGGAGCCAGTGCACACCACCTGACCTAGTAAAGCTTTACTTTTTTGTGCCCTGTCTCCTGCGGAGCCGCTATTCCCCATGGTCCTTTCAGGAACCCCAGCATCCACTTAGGACGATAGAGAAAGGCCAATCAGTTCCTGTACCTGAATGTTCTACAGACCACTTTTATGGGCCCTACACACTGGGCGATATTACTGAAAGATATGAACAATCTCGTTCATTAATGAACGAGATACCGTTCACATCTTTCAGTGTGGAGGCACCAGCGATGAACGATGCGCGGCCCCGCGCTCGTTCACCGCTGGTGCCCCGTCGCTTGTGCATGCAGGCCTATATGGACGATCTCGTCCATATCTGCATACACTGCTATGGAGCCGGGTGACGGGGAGAGTGAAGAAACTTCACTCCCCCCGACACCTCCCCCCCCGCCGCCAGGTCGCCCATCTGCCGTATTGGCAGTCGGGCAGCTCAGCGGCGGGTCGCGCAGTGTGTCGGGCCCATTTGCTACCAAAGCATTGACTTCACAATTTGTTACCCAGCAGGTATCCTGTGTATACAGATATCAATTTAGCATGTTCTACATAAAGTTGACTACTGTCTCTACAGAAAGTTCTACAGCGTGTTTCAGATCATATTATTGTTGCTTATAATAAACATAATAATAATACAAATAATTTTATTTATATAGCGCTCTTTCTCCAATAGGACTCAAGGCACTTAACAGATAGCATGAACATAACATAGTACAGAAACAATGAAGTACAGAAAAGCTTTTCATAAAATACAGAGAACATGGAGATACTAAAAGGGACATTATGGCAATGCTTGAGTAAACAGGACAGACTTGAGTCTGTTTTTGGAAGGATTCTAGCCCTCACAGGATTTTTTAAAATGAGAATTACTTATACTACAAAATTGATAGTGTAAATGTAAACCAATGTTAGGTCACTTAAGTATACTGGAAACACAAATTTATATTTTTACATATAAATGAATCACTGATGCAATAAGATAGACTGTTTCTAAATGGTTTATATAGCTTATTAGATTGTCAGCTCTTTAGATCTCTGGTCTGGTTATTTCTAACAAACTTTAAAAAAAAAAAAAATCTCATTGCATAATTTTGGAAATATTCATTGTGCTCCTAAAATTGCAACACACGTTTTGGCTCTTCAGAACCCTATACTAGAGCCATAATATGTTTGCCATGTACCCCACCGCACATTAAAGGTCAACTGTAATCACTTGGGACTAAACAGGGGGGATTAAGTGCTCCCACTGGCTATTACGAAAGCATAAACCATTAATCACATGAGCAGATCCAAAGGAGATATCACCTCCCTTGCTGGAAGCTGTTACAGCTGGAAGCCGTGTCCCCAGGGGAGATGAACACAGCCAGCTGTGGTGAAGTGATGTCACCGGGAGCCAATCAGGACGTCTCTAGCCAACAGCTGTCTGGCCCAGCAGACTTACTACAGGATGGAGTTTACATTTAAACCCATTTTCCTAGAACCAGACTTTCTATATCAGAAGTGATACAACATAAATAAATAAATAAATAAATAAATTCTAAAATTTGGCTCTTGGACCTAAAATATTGAACTCGGTTTTTAAAAAAACAAAACAAAAACAAACTTCTTCACATTGCATCAGTGAGAACTGTATGAAAAAGGGGCTGAACAGTTCAAAGGCGGTGAATGGGACATAGAGCATTACCATAAGAGGACATGTAGCGCAGAGAAGTACTTTATGCTATCCTCTTATCTTATTTTACTTCGTATCTTTGATTAATGAGGTGTTAAGTTAGTATTTTATTTTCATGTGCAAGATGCCAACATTAGATTTCATTACGCAATTCAGATTTAATAAGAAAATTGCAGTAATTATTAAGCAGCTCAATCTCTAGAGGAATGTGTGGTCCAAGCATCACCGCCGCACGGGATGCCGAATGTCAGTATGCCGACATCGGCATCCCGAGTGGTGGAATGCCGGCAGGGGGGAGAGCGCAAGTCAGCCCCTTGCGGGCTCACTGCGCTTGCAACGCTGCGGGCTCCGTGGCGAGTGTTCTATTATCCTTCTATGGGTGTCGTAAACGCATACCATTTAGGACTACAGGATTTGTCTTAAAATAAAAATAAAATAAAAAAAAACACCAAATATGGGGGGTAATTCCAAGTTGATCGCAGCAGGAAATTTTTTAGCAGTTGGCCAAAACCATGTGCAGTGCAGGGGGGGCAGATATAACATGTGCAGAGAGAGTTAGATTTGGGTGGGTTATTTTGTTTCTGTGCAGGGTAAATACTGGCTGCTTTATTTTTACACTGCAATTTAGATTGCAGATTGAACACACCCCACCCAAATCTAACTCTCTCTGCACATGTTAAATCTGCCCCCCCTGCAGTGCACATGGTTTTGCCCAACTGCTAAAAAATTTCCTGCTGCGATCAACTTGGAATTACCCCCATAATGCAGACTGCATTGATCTTAGTGCAAAAAAAAAAAAGTAAGACCAGCAAGTGTACTAGTAGATGTCTACGCTAATGAACTCTCCAAGGATCATTCTCAAACCTTTCGTTGTACAATATACCAAAGCCCAGAAATAAATCTACGTGAAACAGAGAATTCAGGAGCACAGTATACATCAATCTTATGACCAAAGGGATAAACGCAAAATCTCACAACGCATGAATTCAATAAATACTGTGCACTGCAATTCTATTTAGTGTGTCTCCACAAACCAAGAATAAAAAAAAAAAAAAAAGGACACAAGAACAAGCATTACACTACGTAACAAATAGCTGTACTTTCTCCACACTGGCAATTCCATTTGTCAGCCTAGATAGAATTTAAATTCAGAACCTTTAAAGAGTGATTAATATTTGGAGTGGTTGTATAAACAAAGAGAGCTAGAGTCACAGGACAAAACAAATACTGCACTCAGGGTTTGGCTCTAAAGGCAGCTTAATCTTCGCACAGAATGGTGCATCAGCACCAAAAGCTTTATTTATTTTTCCTCCCCCTTTATGATTCAGCCATATGTGTCCCTAGTCCAGGAAAAGACACTGTCTGCACATGAATGTTTTGTAATAACTCATGTTGTCTGTCTGAGCAACTGCTTCTGAAAACCAATGTAGGTGTATCGGCAATAAAGCAGAGTCTCTTCAGTTGTATGACAGTTAGGGTTCGTGCACATGGGCATGAGAAAGCAGATTGAGAACGTTTTCTTATAATGAAAGCGGCTGCTGGCTTTCAAGAGGCAACAAAATTAAAGATAAAACCAGGCATACTATGTATTAAATATAAGTGCCCCTCTAAAGCCAACGACTAAAACAAATAACACGGCAGCTTTGAAAACGCTGTTTAGTTAATTTACCCCATAGAGCAGTATTCAATTTAAGTCGGATTTCCCGACTTTGTCGAAGAAACGGCAATTTAAGGTCGAATCCAGATTCGACCTATTCAATCAAAGTGCCGTTTATCCGACAAGTCAGAAAATCCAACTTGTCAGAAAGCACGTCCACATGTTTTGTCGAATTCGCGGCCAAATCAGTTTTAGCTCAGTTTCCGACAATGTCAATCCAACTTTAAAAAAAGTCGGATTACCATTATCGGGAACAGCCAAATCCTGTCAGATTTGTCCATTAATTGAATACTGATATGTTGGACCCTTTCCGTCGAAAAGGATCCGACATGAATTGAATAAACCCCATAGAGCAGTGGATTCCAAACTTTATTGAATCACGGTGCCCTAGAATATCAGAATTTTTTTCACGGCACCTTTCTCTTATTGAGAAATTTAGAAAGAAATATTACATTAAGTAGATCGCGTTATATGCCATCCTTAGGGTCAGTTGTGTGGTGAGGGATAAGATTTGCTTCTGTTTGGCCACATATTTTATGACTGGCAGCCACCAGCACTGGTTTTGCCTATTATATTGACCATGAATAATTTGAATTGGTCCTGGGCCATCAACCCAGGGCACCCCTGCAAGTGTCCCGAGGCACCCCTGGGAGCCACGGCACACAGTTTGGGAACCTCTGGCAAAGAGTCAAAACCGCTACTGGCATTTCAGTGAAAAGGTGATCCAGCTCTATAGATATCAAAGCAGCAAGATGTCTAAGTGGATGTTCTGCGTCTCCACATGTCTGTGTCATTCAATATATACCCAGCGGGTGTGACATTGACTACAGGGTTTCCAGTAAATGGCATGATCCAGAAACAGCATTTTCTTATGGGGATCTTATCTGAAGGTAGAAGAAGCTAACATTTGACTATGCATCTACTGAAGAACTGTCAAACATGTTCATGAAGCACATGGAGGCCTGAGACTTTGCAAGTTTTTTCAAGTACGGTTAAACAGTAGTTAGCATTGCTGCCACACAGCACTGAGGTCATGGGTTCAGTTCCCCAAAGGACCCTTTCTTTGTGTAGCTTGTATGTTCTTGTTGTGCTTGTGTGCACAAACTTACTTAAAGTATTCTGTACAAAATATACAGGCAATTTAATGAGAGAGAGAGAGAGAGAGAGAGAGAGAGAGAGAGAGAGAGAGAGAGAGAGAGAGAGAGAGAGAGAGTGTGAGAGAGAGAGAGAGAGAGAGAGAGAAGGAGAAATGCATACCTCCCAACCAACCCAATTCTGGGGGTACAGTCCCGATTTGAGGGCTCTTTTCTTCTGTTGGGATTGGGACTGCACTGTTTCGTTCTGCCCTTCCCTACAGTTGGGAGATATGATCTGTTGGCGCTGCTCCTGTGGTTTGGAAAATGATCCCATAATATTCATATAGCTAATGGGTTTATTCAATGGGGACAGTCATCAAGGCCTGTACATGAATGCTTACATCTGTTTCTAAACAATTCTGTTGGCGGCAATGAAAAAAAACAATCTTCTTCCTGCATTGAATTTTTACATTTTTCTACAGAATTGTCTATGCAATCAAGTCACACAATAACTATTATATTTATAGTACCATAATTGTAAATCAGCAATGAATATGAGAACATTCAGGCAGCTGGGACACAGCTTACAAGAAACATCTGATAATGTATATTTTGCATATTATGTAAAAGAACTTAATCTGTTGCTTTTTATAGCTATACATGGGCACAGGACTTTGTTGAATGAGATTTGGTCAGTGTATGAAGATTAACAACGCATGGGCTCTTCTTGGCGGGAGGTGCAGACGCTGTATTTCCTTAAGAACCATAACATTAGGAGGGCGCCATGATTAGCCAAACTGCTCAGTGGTTTGGTAACACCCTGTCAACAGCCAGGCATTTGCAGGGTTTAGAAACATTTGACTCAGTATTTGATTAAACAGGAAAAGTATTGGACTATTCCAGCCTGTAATCACGCACTGCCAAGATCCCTACAACTTATTACAGTGATAATGTTAGGGTAACATTTATAGGGCTACTATAGCCTTTTACAGTCGGAGGAGAGAGCAGAGAATTTCTATTGTGCCAGAAAGGAACAAGTAGCCGCCAGCAGCAATTCCAGGAATCTAGGTTTGTTGCCCAGGCTTTAAAGTTCATGGAGGAAATTTACCATAGGATTATCCTAAACATGCTTTTAAGCAATAGGCCTAGAACACTTTACATTGCATCTGCACCAAAGAAACTGGTTTGTTCCAAAATATAAATTATCCTGCAAGATGGAGGAATGAACTTTCTTCTTTTAGCATTTGCCATATGGGCAAGTCCCTGACGTTTGTAATGGCAGTGCGTGGAATGTGGACTTACCCCTCAAAATAGGTTAAAAGAAGCATAATAAATTTTCACAACTGGATAAAACTATTTATTATAATAATAATAATAATAATAATAATAATAATACTAAAGTGATATAGATACCACAGGTTAAAACCTGTTAACAGCTCACTATTTACATGGACACATGGCCCCCATCAGGGGGGGAAATACTGGGACTGGAGTCCCAGGACCAAACAGAGAGGGGGGCCATTTCTTGGCTCCTACTGCAGATAACTGGGGCAGATGCAAATGCTGCACAAGGAGGACTTCTTAAAACCAAGCCTTCTCTGAGCATGGACCCTCTGTGAATTGTTCCTGAAGGTCTGCGGCGCTACACCTATTTGTGCAATCATATAGGGGTGGAGTAGCACGGATGAATACCGTGCCCTAGAGCTCCAAGTGAGTGAAGATTGCATTGCAGAGGAGAGGAAAGAAAGACCAGCCAAAGCAGAAGGAAAGCCAAAGAAGGGGAAAGGGAGGTATTTTTTCCAGTCCTGCGCCCCACTATTTCTGACGGCAGCCCTGCATGGACAGGGCATTTTGCAAACTGTGCCTCAGTCACCATTATGTGCCAAGCTTTAGAAGGACAGGGGAAAGGCATGTACAATTTGTGTTACATTGTAAGTGCTATATCTCAATGGACATTCACAGATTTTATAAGCACATTTCCAAGGTTTCAGAAAAAGCCAGAACTACAAAGAGATGTAACGCCTCTGTTAATATAGACCTCATCCCCTGACTCCTCTACCCTATTGCCCGAAACCACCAGGCACAGACAATGAGGTACCCAACTTTTTGCCCACTCCACAAAAAAGTCATTAAATATATCTGAATATAAATGTAATCTGTGTAGAATTTCACTTAATAAATGATTAACCGCTAAATAAATACATTTCTCTGGTCAAAGTTCTCAACTAATGACATCACTCTTCCGTTACAGCTATTTAAATGGGGATGGATTAATAGAAGAAAAAAACATTACCTTACTCAGTAATACAATCTATTTGGCATGAGGACAATCAGAAAAAAAAGAAAAAAAAAAAAAGAATAGAATTAAACCCTACTAGTACTGTGGCATAATATACATTGTACATCACCCATAAGGTATCCGGACTCCAGGTCGACGCCAATTGGTCGACACACCTTAGGTCGACATGGACAAAAAGTCGACATGGAAAAAGGTCGACATGAGTTTTTCACGATTTTTTTTTTTTTAACCTTTTCATACTTAACGATCCACGTGGACTACGATTGGAACGGTAAAGTGTGCCGAGCGAAGCGGTAGCGGAGCGAAGGCACCATGCCCGAAGCATGGCGAGCGAAGCGAGCCATGCGAGGGGACGCGGTGCACTAATTGGGGTTCCCGGTCACTCTACGAAGAAAACGACACCAAAAAAAACATTAAAAACTCATGTCGACCTTTTTCCATATCGACCTTGTCCCTGTCGACCTTTTGTCCATGTCGACCTAAGGTGTGTCGACCAATTGGCGTCGACCTAAGGTGTGTCGACCTTTGTGCTGTCGACCCTCAGTCCCAGACCCCACCCATAATATTACTCCAATGCAGACGTTGTGCGCACAAAGGGCAAGGGAAAGTAGTCACTACGTACAGGATGCATGGGTACAGTCGCCATGACTGTGAAGCCAACCAAACTACTAATTCCTTGAACACAAATGAGACACCATGAGGAAACATAAATATCTCATAATGAAAGTTATTAATATACTCCAAAACAATAGGAATAAAAAAACAAACAAAACTAAAATGCTTGGGAGATGTCCAAGAGCGAGAACAGAGGTCTGGAGTTTTATTTTTGGCACTATGAGAAGTTGTTCTACAAATGACAAGATTTACTGGAGCCTTAAAAGAGTCACTAAAAATAGTTCTCAAGATTGCAGAACTTTAACCTTTCACTCTTTCAGCATCTAATAGAAAGCATCGTAATATATTCAAAGCAGGAATATAATGAAATAGTACTAATTTTAGGATAAATAAAAAAAAATAAATGTAAATTTATATTTGCTATTTAAATGAATTATGGTTAACTAATATTAGATCTATGATATCTCTTTCATACCAAGCCCTGGACACAAGAAAAACCCAGGTCGTGTGTAGGTGTGAAAGGGTCAACTCGGGGTATGTGTTCTGGGTCCGCAACCCTGGTCGTGACCATGGTTATTCCTAGGTCCGAGCCGAACACTATGTGAAAGGGAGGACCCAGGGTTAAGTTTAAAAGAAACTCACTGGCGGAATGGAAGCACTGTTATGACCGTCCTTGTTTATGGACTCCAATTTCATATGCGGGGCAGGTACAGGTGGAGTATGAAGGGAGACAACACGGAATTAACCCAGTTTCAACGTGTGGTGCAAACAGCTGCAACGAAGGTTAAAACAGTCTTCATTAACCTCCTTAATTTAGGGTTAAAAAGGGTATATGAAAGAACAAATGTAGGTCCTACCTTTGTCTAGCCTATAATGAATAGACACTCATTTTTAAAATCTGTGTTCACCCATGCATCCACTACTCACTTTGTATTTGAGAGAAAAAACAAACAAAAAAATATACATAAAAACACACATCACAGAAAAAATAATAAAAAGAAAAAAGAAAGAAAGAAAGAACTCAAAC
Organism: Pseudophryne corroboree; assembly: GCF_028390025.1. Taxonomy (NCBI): domain Eukaryota; kingdom Metazoa; phylum Chordata; class Amphibia; order Anura; family Myobatrachidae; genus Pseudophryne; species Pseudophryne corroboree. The sequence continues at coordinate 917,349,187 of NC_086445.1, forward strand.
CACAGCCCTGAATATTTGAATAAAAATACTTTCTATGCAACATTAAGGATACAGTATAATGATAAATCTGTGGTGTTAAAGTGAAGCTGCCTAACAGTATATGATGCAGGTAACATAACATCCGCCCACTGGACTGGAAGGCGACCAGCAGAATCCAGGATTTTTTCTTCCTTTGTAAATATTGTTATGAGCACAATTTCCAAGCAAGGTGGACAAAAAGATTTATGCTCTATCCAACCTTATAACGCAACGGAGGTTAAAATATCCAAGCATCAGTATTACACTCCCTGCTAAGCATAGGCAGAATTTTGTAGTTCTTCCTTACTTTTAATTTAGTACTCAAGCCATGTTCTTATAGCAACCCTACAGCATCTGTTCTAAGCAGTCATATAGAATCTCCATTGTATAGTACTGCATGACAGAAATTGGGGTCGATTCAATTCGGCAACTTAAGAATAGCGTCGGGAATTAGCTCCCGCCGCTATTCAATTTAGCTAAAGTTAAGTCGGCGAAAGCCTGTTCTCGCCGACTTAACAGGTAGTTTTGTCGGGAGAACGGGCATTCTCCGACTTAACTACCCGCGGAGATGCTGATTCCCGACAGAATCAGCCTCGCGCCGGCCGCGCGGCAGCACTTTTGTCGGTTTTCTTCTCTCACCCCCGGGGATGAGAGAAGAATTCCCGACAATTGCGGGTAACTAGCAGCTGAATTGAATAGCGTCGGGAGCTAATTCCCGGCGCTATTCTTAAGTTGCCAAATTCAATCGACCCCATTGTGTGTATGTGTCCCTTAAATGACATTACATTTTGGACCCCCAAATGATGCAGAAAGTCTAAGGTTTTGTTGATGCGCTATGAAAAACTTGCATTTTTTTAATGTCCATGTGTACAAGGCCTTAACACCTCAATTACATAGTCCATTTTTATTTACACTAGCAAAATGTCACGTGTATCTCTGATATACTGGAGGAATAATACAGACAATAATGGGTCCTATTGGGAAGTAGTTAGGAGACCGCCAGTCACAATACCGGCACCTACATCCCGTCCCCTCACAATCCTGACAGTCGGCATACCGACTAACAGGGACTATTCCCACTTATGGGTGTCCACGACAGAGTGGGAATAGAACCTGTGGCGAGCCCAAAAGGGGCTTTATTGCGCTCGCCCCACCGGGCATCTTGGTAGGTGACCGGCGGGATGCCAACACGTACTATTTCTAGGAGAGAGAGAGAGAGAGAGAGAGAGAGAGAGAGAGAGAGAGAGAGTGTGAGTGAGTGAGTGAGAGTGTGTGTATAAAACTGCATATTTGTGACGGAGCCATGAATGTTTAATACACAGTGGATAGAGATCAAGCAGCAAGTTTACTATAGTTGCCGAGCAAAACTGCCAAACACGAAACTGGCAACTCCACAATAGGTACTAACGGGGGGGGGGGGGGGAAACAGGAAAAAAAAAAAAACCCACGCATTATGAGTTTACCTTAAAATCTATCTTTAAATGAATTTGAATTTATTTAAATGTTCTTGTAGAAAATTAACCACAAAGGCTTGCATACAATAAAAGGATGTTACATATGTAAAACTCATGAAAAAAAAAAAAAAGTCCACCAGGGTAATCAATAATTGGATCAGTCAGTCATGAATTAATCTGGGCTGCATGTACACGTTGTCCTTGTGCTCTAATAATAGGAATGTGAGGGTTACTATTACAGTAGGTACTATGTGATTTTACAAAGATAATGGAACCGGGCAATACTGTCCAGCTCTGAAGTAATTAGATGGCCCCCACAGAATGGGCATCCCTTTCTTTAGACATAAAAATAAGAATTTACTTACCGATAATTCTATTTCTCATAGTCCGTAGTGGATGCTGGGAACTCCGTAAGGACCATGGGGAATAGCGGCTCCGCAGGAGACTGGGCACAAAAGTAAAGCTTTAGGACTACCTGGTGTGCACTGGCTCCTCCCCCTATGACCCTCCTCCAAGCCTCAGTTAGGATACTGTGCCCGGACGAGCGTACACAATAAGGAAGGATTTATGAATCCCGGGTAAGACTCATACCAGCCACACCGATCACACCGTACAACCTGTGATCTGAATCCAGTTAACAGCATGATAACAGAGGAGCCTCTGGAAAGATGGCTCACAACCACAATAACCCGATTTTTGTAACAATAACTATGTACAAGTATTGCAGACAATCCGCACTTGGGATGGGCGCCCAGCATCCACTACGGACTATGAGAAATAGAATTATCGGTAAGTAAATTCTTATTTTCTCTGACGTCCTAGTGGATGCTGGGAACTCCGTAAGGACCATGGGGATTATACCAAAGCTCCCAAACGGGCGGGAGAGTGCGGATGACTCTGCAGCACCGAATGAGAGAACTCCAGGTCCTCCTCAGCCAGGGTATCAAATTTGTAGAATTTAGCAAACGTGTTTGCCCCTGACCAAGAAGCTGCTCGGCAAAGTTGTAAAGCCGAGACCCCTCGGGCAGTCGCCCAAGATGAGCCCACTTTCCGTGTGGAATGGGCTTTTACAGATTTTGGCTGTGGCAGGCCTGCCACAGAATGTGCAAGCTGAATTGTGCTACAAATCCAACGAGCAATAATCTGCTTAGAAGCAGGAGCACCCAGCTTGTTGGGTGCATACAGGATAAACAGCGAGTCAGATTTTCTGACTCCAGCCGTCCTGGAAACATATTTTCAGGGCCCTGACTACGTCCAGCAACTTGGAGTCCTCCAAGTCCCTAGTAGCCGCAGGTACCACAATAGGCTGGTTCACGTGAAACGCTGAAAACAGCTTAGGGAGAAATTGAGGATGAGTCCTCAATTCCGCCCTGTCTGGAAGATCAGATAAGGGCCTTTACAGGATAAAGCCCCCAATTCTGACACGCGCCTGGCCGAGGCCAGGGCCAACAATATGACCACTTTCCATGTGAGATATTTTAACTCCACAGATTCAAGTGGTTCAAACCAATGTGACTTTAGGAACCCAAAAACTACATTGGAGATCCCAAGGTGCCACTGGAGGCACAAAAGGAGGCTGTATATGCAGTACCCCTTTTACAAAACGTCTGAACTTCAGGAACTGAAGTTAGTTCTTTCTGGAAGAAAATTGACAGGGCCGAAATTTGAACCTTAATGGACCTCAATTTTAGGCACATAGACACTCCTGTTTACAGGAAATGCAGGAATCGACCTAGTTGAAAATTCCTCCATCGGGGCCTTACTGGCCTCGCACCCCGCAACATATTTTCGCCAAATGCGGTGATAATGCTTTGCGGTTACATCCTTCCTGGCTTGATCAGGGTAGGGATGACTTCATCCGGAATGCCTTTTTCCTTCAGGATCCGGCGTTCAACCGCCCTGCCGTTAAACGCAGCCGCGGTAAGTCCTGGAATAGACAGGGACCTTGCTGGAGCAGGTCCCTTCTTAGAGGTAGAGGCCACGGGTCCTCCGTGAGCATCTCTTGAAGTTCCGGGTACCAAGTCCTTCTTGGCCAATCCGGAGCCACGAGTATAGTTCTTACTCCCCTCCGTCTTATAATTCTCAGTACTTTTGGTATGAGAGGAAGAGGAGGGAACACATACACTGACTGGTACACCCACGGTGTTACCAGAGCGTCCACAGCTATTGCCTGAGGTTCCGTTGACCTGCCGCAATACCTGTCCAATTTTTTGTTTAGGCGGGACGCCATCATGTCCACCTTTGGTTTTTCCCAATGGTTTACAATCATGTGGAAGACTTCTGGGTGAAGTCCCCACTCTCCCGGGTGGAGGCCGTGCCTGCTGAGGAAGTCTGCTTCCCAGTTGTCTACTCCCGGAATGAATACTGCTGACAGTGCTATCCCATGATTTTCCGCCCAGCGAAGAATCCTTGCAGCTTCTGCCATTGACTGCTTCTTGTGCCACCCTGTCTGTTTACATGGGTGACTGCCGTGATGTTGTCCGACTGGATCAACACCGGCTGACCTTGAAGCAGAGGTCTTGCTAAGCTGAGAGCATTGTAAATGGCCCTTAGCTCCAGGATATTTATGTGAAATGATGTCTCCAGGCTTGACCATAAGCCCTGGAAATTTCTTCCCTGTGTGACTGCTCCCCAGCCTCGCAGGCTGGCATCCGTGGTCACCAGGACCCAGTCCTGAATGCCGACTCTGCGGCCCTCTAGAAGATGAGCACTCTGCAACCACCACAGGAGGGACACCCTTGTCCTTGGTGACCGGGTTATCCGCTGATGCATCTTAAGATGCGACCCGGACCATTTGTCCAGCAGGTCCCACTGGAAAGTTCTTGCGTGGAATCTGCCGAATGGCTTTTCTTCGTAGGAAGCTACCATTTTTCCCAGAACCCTTGTGCATTGATGCACTGAGACTTGGCTCGGTTTTAGGAGGTTCCTGACTAGCTCGGATAACTCCCTGGCTCTCTCCTCCGGGAGAAACACCTTTTTCTGAACTGTGTCCAGAATCATCCCTAGGAACAGAAGACGAGTCGTCGGAACCAGCTGCGATTTTGGAATATTGAGAATCCAATCGTGCTGTCGCAACACTACCTGAGATAGTGCTACACCGACCTCCAACTGTTCCCAGGATCTTACCCTTATCAGGAGATCGTCCAAGTAAGGGATAACTAAAACTCCCTTCCTTCGAAGGAGTATCATCATTTCGGCCATTACCTTGGTAAAGACCCGGGGTGCCGTGGACCATCCAAACGGCAGCGTCTGAAACGGATAGTGACAGTTCTGTACCACAAACCTGAGGTACCCTTGGTGAGAAGGGTAAATTTGGACATGAAGGTAAGCATCCTTGATGTCCAGAGACACCATGTAGTCCCCTTCTCTTGAATTTGAACCTCTGTATGTAAGTGTTCAAAGATTTTAGATTTAAAATCGGTCTCACCGAGCCGTCCGGCTTCGGTACCACAACAGTGTGGAGTAATACCCCTTTCCCTGTTGCAGGAGGGGTACCTTAATTATCACCTGCTGGGAATACAGCTTGTGAATGGCTTCCAACACTGCCTCCCTGTCTGCTTGTAAAGCCCCAGCGTCATGCTGAGGGCTTGGCAGAGGCGGGGGAGGGCTTCTGTTCCTGGGAACTGGCTGATTTCTGCAGCAGTTTCCCTCTCTGTCACGGGGCAGAAATGAGGAACCTTTTGCCCACGTGCCCTTATGGGAACGAAAGGACTGCGCCTGATAATACGGCGTCTTCTTATGTTGAGAGGCGACCTGGGGTAAAAACGTGGATTTCCCAGCTGTTGCCGTGGCCACCAGGTCTGAAAGACCGACCCCAAATAACTCCTCCCCTTTATAAGGCAATACTTCCATATGCCATTTGGAATCCGCATCACCTGACCACTGTCGTGTCCATAACCCTCTTCTGGCAGAAATGGACAGCGCACTTACTCTTGATGCCAGTCGGCAAATATCCCGCTGTGCATCACACATATATAGAAATGCATCTTTTAAATGCTCTACAGGCAATAATATACTGTCCCTATCTAGGGTATCAATATTTTCAGTCAGGGAATCCGACCACGCCAACCCAGCACTGCACATCCAGGCTGAGGCGATTGCTGGTCGCAGTATAACACCAGTATGTGTGTAAATACATTTTAGGATACCCTCCTGCTTTCTATCAGCAGGATCCTTAAGGGCGGCCATCTCAGGAGAGGGTAGAGCCCTTGTTTTGACAAGCGTGTGAGCGCTTTATCCCCCCTAGGGGGTGTTTCCCAACGCACCCTAACCTCTGGCGGGAAAGGATATATGCCAATAACTTTTTAGAAATTATCAGTTTTTTATCGGGGGAAACCCACGCTTCATCACACACCTCATTTAATTTCTCAGATTCAGGAAAACTACAGGTAGTTTTTCCTCACTGAACATAATACCCCTATTGGTGGTACTCGTATTATCAGAAATGTGTAAAACATTTTCCATTGCCTCAATCATGTAACGTGTGGCCCTACTGGAAGTCATATTTGTCTCTTCCCCGTCGACACTGGAGTCAGTATCCGTGTCTGTATTTGCCATCTGAGGTAACTGGCGCTTTAGAGCCCCTGACGGCCTATGAGACGTCTGGACAGGCACAAGCTGAGTAGCCGGCTGTCTCATGTCAATCACTGTCTTTTGTAAAGAGCTGACACGGTCATGTAATTCCTTCCAGCAGTTTATCCACTCAGGTGTCGACCCCCTAGGGGGTGACATCCCTATTACAGGCAATTTGCTCCGCCTCCACATCATTTTCCTACTCATACATGTCGACACAAACGTACCGACACACAGCACACACACAGGGAATGCTCTGATAGAGGACAGGACCCCACTAGCCCTTTGGGGAGACAGAGGGAGAGTTTGCCAGCACACACCAGAGCGCTATATATATATATATATATATATATACAGGGATAACCTTATATAAGTGTTTTTTCCCTTATAGCTGCTGTATTGTTTATACTGCGCCTAATTAGTGCCCCCCTCTCTTTTTTAACCCTTTCTGTAGTGTAGTGACTGCAGGGGAGAGCCAGGGAGCTTCCCTCCAACGGAGCTGTGAGGGAAAATGGCGCCAGTGTGCTGAGGAGATAGGCTCCGCCCCTTTCTCGGCGGCCTTTTCTCCTGTTTTTCTGTGGAATCTGGCAGGGGTTAAAATTCATCCATATAGCCCTGGGGGCTATATGTGATGTATTTTCGCCAGCCAAGGTGTTTTTATTGCTGCTCAGGGCGCCCCGCCCTAGCGCCCTGCACCCTCAGTGACCGAAGTGTGAAGTGTGCTGAGGAGCAATGGCGCACAGCTGCAGTGCTGTGCGCTACCTTGGTGAAGACAGGATGTCTTCTGCCGCCGATTTTCCGGACCTCTTCTTGCTTCTGGCTCTGTAAGGGGGCCGGCGGCGCGGCTCTGGGACCGGACTCCATGGCTGGGCCTGTGTTCGATCCCTCTGGAGCTAATGGTGTCCAGTAGCCTAAGAAGCCCAATCCACTCTGCACGCAGGTGAGTTCGCTTCTTCTCCCCTTAGTCCCTCGATGCAGTGAGCCTGTTGCCAGCAGGTCTCACTGAAAATAAAAAACCTAAAACTAAACTTTTCACTAAGCAGCTCAGGAGAGCCCCTAGTGTGCACCCTTCTCGTTCGGGCACAAAAATCTAACTGAGGCTTGGAGGAGGGTCATAGGGGGAGGAGCCAGTGCACACCAGGTAGTCCTAAAGCTTTACTTTTGTGCCCAGTCTCCTGCGGAGCCGCTATTCCCCATGGTCCTTACGGAGTTCCCAGCATCCACTAGGACGTCAGAGAAATAGAAGTAGTTTTCAGCTCTCTCGTGAGTGGACAATGCCATATTTCTAAAAAACACCATGCCATGATATGTAGCATGAGGTATGTTAACTGAATCACCAGCAAGTTTTCCATTTTTAGATATCCAAAGGGTTCTGCATATCAATCATAGCATGTACATTATTATTTGCTCTCAGAGAGATCTTTATGGCAGATCCAAATCAGCAAAGCTTGACGGTGGCAGAAAGAATAGATCACCTATATTATTTCAATGCAATGGCTTATAGTTTTTTGGGGGGTTTTTTGCTACTTGTTTGACTGCTTTTCATGTCGAACTTTTAGCCATTGTAAAATGACCAATTTATATTATGAACACAATATCGCTTGCAAATAGACTTAATACGTATACTGTCAAACTAGACAGCGCACAGTTTAGCAGTAATCAGCTGAACACACCTCTCCATCTGTATGTACTAATGGGATGGTATCGGGATTCCAGCACTTCGGATGCAAGCAGTCATAATACAGACAGCGGCATCCCGAGGCTCTGGATCCCGACACGTACTAGGAGGTCTATTTATGAATCAGTGAAAAGTGTGGAGAAGTGAGCCACTGGAGAAGTTGCTCAAGGCAACCAATCAGCTGCTACGTATAATTTTATAGAATACACTCTATAGGGAGTATTCAATTGTTTGAAAAGTTAGTTGGGTGTCTGTTTTTTCCTATCTAATAGACAGGAAAAAAAAACACACACAACTGACTATTCAAATAATTGAATTCACCCCTATAAATGTTATCTCAACACTGACTGGTTGCCATGGGTAACTTCTCCACTCTTTTCATTGCTTCATGGATAGACCACTAGGTGATTATACTATCGCTAACCCCCAAATCCCCTAACCCTCCTTTTCTGCAGCCTGACCTTAAACCTTCCTCTGCAGCCTAACCCTAACCCCCCGTACCCGCAGCCTAAACCTAACGCCCCGTACCCACAGCCTAACCCTAACCCCCCGTTCCCGCAGCCTAACCCTAACCCCCCGTTCCCGCAGACTAACCCTAACTCCCCGTTCCCACAGCCTAAACCTAACACTCCCTCCACCGCTGCCTAACCCTAACCAACCGTTCCCGCAGCCTAAACCTAATTCCTCCCCCGTGGCTTACTTCTCTACCGGCCCGGCATATCCTCATTCGGGATTCCAGCACCAGGATAATGAATGCGTCAACATTCAAAGTAGTGTCAGGATTCTGACTGCCAGGATCCTGACCAGCAGTATCCTGACCGGATCCTGTACTAATAATCACAGTGTGCCTTCGGAAGCTGTCTGTTTTGTATCTAACCATATTACAGCATGTGTTAGAGCCCCACTGAAATCATAACATTTCACAGTGTAAATAGAACTACAGAACCATATATATACATATATAGCAAAGTCAACACAGCATATAGTCAAAATGACTGAGGGATGTTGACAGAAAAAACACAAGAGCTAAGGAACACATAGGAATGACTGACAGCCTAGTAATATTTTCTAGGTGCATGTATATCATTATGCCTTATGTGGCTATAATACTCACAAATACAGACATAATATATATAATAATATACTTTCCTGGATAGTCTTCATTCGAAGATAATTTTAAAAAAAATACACTAAATTAGGAATGGAACACACATCAATAGTCTGTCTATGTAAATCGCATTACCTTCCCCTAATGTGTTAAATAGCGACACCTCATTTGAAAGGACACCATTTAATTTTATGAAGAAGCATATAAAAAGTATTTTTTACTAAAATACTTTACTCGGAAAGACTAATGTTTTACGGTTTTATTGTTGAAAACAGACTTATACTTTATTTTCGTCTTAAACAAGTTGCACCCTGCAATATTTGCAGATAGGCGAGTCGTAGCTAATATTTACTGCAATTATTCATTCTGTGTAACAAAATTAATACTTTATTGCAGCTTTCCTAGCTGAAATTAGCAAGTAGTGTTTGACTTTGGTAATTATAATTCAAGTAATAAAGTATTTATATAATAATTTGCTAAAGTCCTTCCTGCCTCCAAAATGCATGCGCCATGGGAGCGTGAGCATGCGGCATCTGTCCAACGGCTCCCACTGTGAGGGAAACGGAATACACCAGAGCAGGAGAGGAAGATCCGCCTGGAAGTAAGGAGGTATGTAGCCACAGGAGAGAGGTGGTATGTGGGGGACGATACAGGGTGGCGGAAGGACAGGAGGAAGTCACAGTGGTAGTTACCAGCTGACAGCGTAGCAGTGTGGTATAGACTGGGGGGGGGGGGGGGGGCAGCAGAGTAGAAGGCAGGGAGGGGATGGGCAGAAAAGAGCACTGGCGAGTTAATAATAATATAAAATATCAATACAGTACAATCCACTTCCTTGGACAAATTGCATATAAACAGAGCAAAAGGAGACCTCATAGGAGTAATAACTGTAGGCACTATCAAAAGAGAGGGTGTGTCTGAAAAATGGTCAGTTCTCCACATTACAGCGGATGGGCCCCACTCTGCAGAGGGCAAGGCAAGACCTCCTCTGTCCAACTGTTAAGGGAACAAGTTCTCAATTAACAGAAGCAGCCAAAAAGATATTAATCGACCGTAACAGGTTAACTCAAGTACTGTATCTATTCAATTACTTTTAAGGGCTATTTACCAGGGCCCTGATCCTGCATTGGTCTGAACACCTTAGCCTATTGCTCACCTACCCAGCCACTAGACATCTCTGAACCCTCTTCTAGCACCACTGAAGCATACAAGACCAGAGAGTATGCCACGTTGAAAGCAACTAGGACATGGCCTAACTACAGGCTGAATGAGGTTAGTACAAGCAACAGACGGCTATAACGTGCTACCAGCATAGCCAACCTCATACCAGGAAGTCATAAGTACAAGCTACAGCCTCGCTCTGAAAGGTTACGATCTTAAAAACCCCTCACTGTGGGCAAGTACCCAGCCGCAGCCTACCAGCCACTAGCTACCTGGCTCTACAATTCTCCCGGGAGATCTATGAGGCATTTACCTGAAGAAGGAAGCCCTGGGAAATCCCTGAAGAAGTTTTGTATTACATGTGGCCTACCTCCCCTATAAAGCTGGTGTCGCAATTTTGCCTCCCACCTCACTTCCAGGCCTCTCATCACTTAACTAATGCATCTAGATAGACATGTTCTCCTCAGATTGCGCTCTCTTGTTGGAATCATGTAGATTTTTATTGTCAAATGGAAACCTCTACACTAGCAGAAAGTGCACCACCAACAACAGATACCAACCTCAGGCAAATAGGACTCCTCTGACATAGAGAAACTTTAAAAACGTATTTTGGTACTATGTCTTTACTCTTCACTAACGAGAAGACTGAAGGAAAGATCGATAATGCAAATGTCTATGCAAAGTATGGGCCCACCAGGATATAACACAAATTTCTGTTCTGATGAGCAGTAATCTCACTCTGTAAGGACATCTCACACCCTCTGAAGTGCATTGGTGCATGATATTACATGGGTGCCCACTACTGGTTACAGTGATAGGCTATTCATGCCCAAGTCTGCCTGTGCCCACGCATATACTCATCTATATGACTTACTGCTTTATTCAGGATTTTCCCTCTGATTTGCCAACTGAGTTAACCTGAACTGAAATAAATATACAAGTAAAGGTGCATACACACGGACGATACAACAAACGATGTGGGCGTTCCCGATCGAACGGACCGACCAATCGTTTACATTGTAACGTGTGTATGCACCCGCGGGTCGCTAGCGACAGCCTCAGATCTTTTATACATGCAAGAAGATCTAAAGGCCCGTACACACTGGCCGATATATCGGCCGTTCTCTTGAACGGCCGATATATCGCGGGTCCGTCGGCCAGTGTGTACGGACGATACGTTTGTGAACTCAGTCGTTCACAGACGTATTGCGTCGGTCCCGCAGCACAGCCGACAGCCAATATTTCTACCGATATACTGGTGCGTCGCTGTGTGTACGGCGGTTGGCCGACCGCCCATACACATGCTGCGGCGGCCGGCGGTGATTGACAGCTGAACTGGGCGGGCGTGTGTACACGCCCGCCCAGTTCATGACGTCAGTCCCCGACGGATCGGGCCGTGTGTATGCTCCTGCCCGATCCGTCCATAGATATATCTGCAGATCAATTGATCTGCAGATATATCTACTAGTGTGTACCCACCTTAAGGCTGAATGCAGCATGGCCCCCGCAACCCCCTTCCCCCTCGCCATTGTTCATCGCTGCTGGCATTGGCAAGTGTGTATGCACTTGCCGATGCTGGACTCGCCGCCAGGTACCGTCGCGGACGATGTTCAATCGTCACATGTGTACGCAGCTTTACTGAATTGAAAGGTTTTACTCTTTTTAAACATTCATTGTATAATTCAAATCTGCTATAAAACAGAACAGGAAAAGTGCAAATGTGCCCAAAGAGAAGCAGGTCACAGTTGTAGGATACCATCAGCTTACTTTATACACCAAGCTGTTTCATTTTAGCACACTGTTTCCAGGGTCCAGTCTCACAGTGCATGAACGCCTCACAGTGCATGTTCTCGGGTGTAGTAGGGTATGCCGGCGGCCGGGCTCCCGACCGCCGGCATACCGACAGCTGGGCGAGCGCAAATGAGCCCCTTGCGGGCTCGCTGCGGGCACGGTCTCCCTCCAGAGGGGTCGTGGACCCCCAAGAGGGAGAAAAAGTGTCGGTATGCCAGGTGTCGGGATTCCGGCACCGGTACACTGTGCGCCGGAATCCCGACAGCCGGCAAACTGAAGACCACCCCATGTTCTCATGACCCGCACACTAGAGCAGGTGGGTTTACCATTCCCAAGAGATTGGTCAGAATTACACATTCAATGACCGACCTGCCTGTTTTACACAATAAAATCAGACAACCTGCAACACTGAAAGGGGGACAGGGTTTAACAGGTTGTCCACAAATCAGCAGTCTCAATAAGGCAGGTTTCATATTAATAGCAATATTAGCTGCACCATACATAGGAACCACGGCAGGTGCCATGCAGGAAAGGGTTAAACAAACTACTTCTAGGAATGTCACTAGAATAGCTTCCGATGATAGAGGACACAAAAGGTTGTCACAAAAAGAGCTATAGGATAAAGCGGAGCTATTACATGCTTGTACTAAAGAACAAAAGTAGTTGGCAAAAGTCCTAGGGAAGGTTCTTTCTACAAGTCATTGCCAGGAAGTGATCTAGAATGATTCAGTGTTGTTACAAAACACAATGTGAAACCATCAAGTGATCCTGTATATTACAGGGTGGGATATGCGAGGATACAGTATAGGACTGCACACAAATTTACATTATATAATTGTAGTACAATCCATACAATTTTTCAGTATGGTAACATCTAGAAACACATACTCTAAGCCTATCTTTCATTCATTGCTGTACATATCACAGACAACGTAAAGCATTGTACCCTATACAACAATATTTAGGCTCTGGTTGGTTACTCAGAGTGCTATTGCAGTCCTGTAATCTTAGTAACACTCAGAAATCCTACTTGAAAAACCAATCGATATTCTGCCGATTACAAAATAGAGGTCAAAATGTGAAGGGAAAAAAAAAAAAAAAAAAGAAGGAATTAATCTAAACCAAGTTGCCATTTAATCCAGTGTAATTTATCATGCAAATCTAGAAAACATATGTGAAAATAATTACTATTTCTAGAGCATGTTATAAAGTAATACCATTAACGTTAAGAAAACAAATAAATATCTGAAGAATGTACAGTATTACAGTCAATAAAAGCTCAGTGATTTATCGTAACAAAGTGCCACAAATTTTAAAGAAAAACAATATATACCACCAGAAAGATTAAGGAGTTTGTAAAAACCCCATAACAATCATTAAAAGTCTAATTTGTGGAAGGATACATTCCTAAACAAGCAAGTGCTGAGTAGGTTACCTCAAAGACACAGGACATAATGAGGGTAAAGCTCCTGCCTTGGAACTCTGCAGGACAGTCTGATACAATGACCAGACCAGGGGGGTTCTTAAAGTGGTCAGCTATTTTTAACAATGACATGAAAGGGGGAGGAAGGAAGGAATTCCACACCAAATGTCCAGCAGTGAAAGACACAAGAGGGGAGTTCTAGATATAACCTTTTGCTTACTTGAAATTGCAATGCAATACCCCTAATACTTAGAAGGCATTCACTTAAGACACATTGAGTATGATCCAGAGTTAGGAGCAATTTGTACCTTGGCAAAACCATGTTGCACTGCAGGAATGGCAGATTTAAAATGTGCTGAGTCCTAGCTTAATGCTGATATTCAGTGTAAAATAAAACTGCCCACTATTTGTTTGCTTAATGCAAATTGCAGCCAGTATTTTCCCTACATGCAAAAAAATAAATAAATGCATTTGCACCTCTTGCATTGCAACATTGTTTGTTCCAGGAGCAATTTATTATTATTAATTATTATTATCAGGTCTCTTAAATAGCGCAGCATATTCCATTGCTCTTTACAATTGGGAACGCACAGTAATAAAACGAAACTGGGTACTAACAGACAGACAGAGATAAGAAGGCCCTGCTCAAAAGCTTACAATCTACTGTATATGGAAATAGGCATTGATACACAGTGTAACTGCATAATGGTCCATCCAGATTGAGAAGGTTTTTGTTGGGCGGTATCATAGTACCCAGCAATGTTGGCCTGGGGTCAGAGGAAGTGAAAGTGAAGAAAGAAAAATAGGATTTTGGTACTTACCAGGTAAATCCTTTTCTTTGAATCCATAGGGGGCACTGGAGTACTCTTGGGATATGGACGGTTCCACAGGAACTAGGCACTGAATAGTTAAACTTTGACTATAGCTCCCCTCCATATCCCAGAGTACCTGTGTTTTTTTACTGAGCCGAACTGGAGCTATAGAGGTTGACAATGGAGATATACATATAACCAAAAAAAAAAACGGACAACAATAAAGTTGACACAAAACAAATCTGACAACTAACAGTTGACACCAACCCGACAGAATTTCTAATTTGAAACAGTCGGTAAGAGTGTGTTACCATAATATTCCCTGCACTTACCACAACCAGGTAACAACTGCTCTGGGTGGGCGTCCAGTGCCCCCTATGGATTCAAAGAAAAGGATTTACCTGGTAAGTACCAAAATCCTATTTTCTTTTTCATCCACTAGGGGTCACTGGAGTACTCTTGGGACGTACCAAAGTTTCCCCCGTGGGCGGGAGAGCTATTTGGCACCTGTAACACTAAACGGCCAAAGCTAGATGCTGATGCCGCAAAAGTATCAAACTTATAAAAGCGCACAAACGTGTGCACTGACGACCATGTAGCCGCACGGCAAAGCTGTGTCGTAGAAGCTCCACGACCAGTTGCCCATGAAGTTCCCACAGAACGTGTGGAATGAGCTGTTACCGATGTAGGCGGCTGTAACCTAGCATGAAGGTAAGCCTGACGTATGGTCAGTTTTATCCATCTGGATAAGGTCTGCTTAGAGGCTGGCCAACCTTTCTTGGCAGCATCATAGAGAACAAACAACGTATCCGTCTTACGAACTGTAGACGTTCGGGATACATAAACGCGTAAAGCGCGTACCACGTCCAGAGTTTCAGAATGTCCTGTCAACACAGGAACTACTATTGGTTGGTTGATGTGAAAAGATGACACTACTTTTGGTAAGAAAGCGGGATTCGTCCGAAGTTCCGCTCTGTCATCATGAAACACCGAATACGGTGGCTTGCATGACAAGGCACCCAAATCTGAAACCCGCCTTGCCGAAGCCAAGGCTAGGAGAAAAAATAAGAATTTACTTACCGATAATTCTATTTCTCGTAGTCCGTAGTGGATGCTGGGAACTCCGTAAGGACCATGGGGAATAGCAGCTCCGCAGGAGACTGGGCACATCTAAAGAAAGCTTTAGGACTATCTGGTGTGCACTGGCTCCTCCCCCTATGACCCTCCTCCAAGCCTCAGTTAGGATACTGTGCCCGGACGAGCGTACACAATAAGGAAGGATTTTGAATCCCGGGTAAGACTCATACCAGCCACACCAATCACACCGTACAACTTGTGATATGAAACCCAGTTAACAGCATGATAACAGAGGAGCCTCTGAATAGATGGCTCACAACAAGAACCCGATTAGTTAACAATAACGATGTACAAGTATTGCAGACAATCCGCACTTGGGATGGGCGCCCAGCATCCACTACGGACTACGAGAAATAGAATTATCGGTAAGTAAATTCTTATTTTCTCTGACGTCCTAGTGGATGCTGGGAACTCCGTAAGGACCATGGGGATTATACCAAAGCTCCCAAACGGGCGGGAGAGTGCGGATGACTCTGCAGCACCGAATGAGAGAACTCCAGGTCCTCCTCAGCCAGGGTATCAATTCGTAGAATTTTGCAAACGTGTTTGCCCCTGACCAAGTAGCTGCTCGGCAAAGTTGTAAAGCCGAGACCCCTCGGGCAGCCGCCCAAGATGAGCCCACCGTCCTTGTGGAATGGGCTTTTATTGATTTAGGCTGCGGTAATCCTACCGCAGAATGCGCCAGCTGAATAGTGCTACAAAACCAGCGCGCAATAGACTGCCTAGAAGCAGGAGCACCCAGCTTGTTGGGTGCCATCAGGATAAACAGCGAGTCAGTTTTCCTGACTCCAGCCGTCCTGGAAAAATAAAATTTACAGGGCTCTGACTACGTCCAGCAACTTGGAATCCTCCAAGTCCCCAGTAGCCGCAGGCACCACAATAGGTTGGTTCAAGTGAAAACCTGAGACCACCTTCGGGAGAAACGGAGGACGAGTCCTCAACTCTGCCCTATCCATACAGAAAATCAGATAAGGCCTTTTACATGACAAAGCCGCCAATTCTGACACACGCCTGGCCAAGGCCAAGGCCAACAGCATGACCACTTTCCACGCGAGATACTTTAGCTCCATGGTTTTAAGTGGCTCAACCAATGCGACATTAGGAAATCCAACACCACGTTGAGATCCAAAAAGTGCCACAGGAGGCACAAAAGGAGGCTGAATATGTAGTACTCCTTTAACCAAAGTCTGAACTTCAGGCAGTGAAGACAGTTTTTTCTGGAAGAAAATCGACAGAGCCGAAATCTGGACCTTGATGGACCTCAATTTGAGGCCCAAACGTCACCCCTGCTTGCAGGAAGTGCAGGAATCGACATAGTTGAAATTCCTCCGTCGGGGCCTTCATGGCCTCCCACCAAGCAACAATTTTTCGCCAAACGCGGCGATAATGTCTTGCGGTGACATCCTTCCTGGCTATGATCAGGGTAGGGATGACTTCCTTCGGAATACCCTTTTCCTTTAGGATCCGGTGTTCTACCGCCATGCCGTCAAACGCAGCCGCGGTAAGTCTTGGTACAGACAGGGTCCCTGCTGCAGCAGGTCTTGTCTGAGCGGCCGAGGCCAAGGGTCCTCTGCCAGCATCTCTTGAAGTTCCGGGTACCAAGCTCTTCATGGCCAATCCGGAACCCAGAGTATGGTTTTCACTCCTCGCCTTCTTATTATTCTCAGTACCTTGGGTATGAGAGGTAGAGGAGGAGACACATAAACCGACTGGTACACCCACGGTGTCACTAGAGCGTCCCCAGCGATCGCCTGAGGGTCCCTTGACCTGGCGCAATATCTTTTCAACTTCTTGTTGAGGCGGGACGCCATCATGTCCACCCTTGGTCATTCCCAACGGTTTACCCGCATTTGGAAAACTTCTGGATGAAGTCCCCATTCTCCTGGGTGTAGGTCGCCCATCGGAGAATCCTTGTGGCTTCTGCCATCGCCATCCTGCTTCTTGTGCCGCCCTGTCTGTGTACATGGGCGACCGCCGTGATGTCGTCTGATTGGATCAGTACCGGCTGGTTCTGAAGCAGGGGCCTTGCTTGTCTTAGGGCATTGTAAATGGCCCTTAGCTGCAGAATATTTATGTGAAGCGAAATCTCCTTGGAAATTTCTTCCCTGTGTGACTGCACCCCAGCCCCGAAGGCTGGCATCCGTGGTCACCAGGACCCAGTCCTGTATTCCGAATCTGCGGCCCACTAGTAGATGAGCCCTCTGCAGCCACCACAGCAGCGACACCCTGTTTCTTGCTGACAGGGTTATCCGCTGTTGTATCTGTAGATGGGACCCGGACCATTAGTCCCACAGGTCCCACTGGAACGTCCTTGCGTGGAGTCTTCCGAATGGAATTATGCTTCGTACGAAGCTACCATTTTCCCCAGGACTCGTGTGCATTGATGTACCGACACCTGTCCTGGTTTTAGGATGTCTCTGACTAGAGATGACAACTCCTCGGCTTTTTCCACTGGAAGAAACACTCTTTTCTGGTCTGCGTTCAGAAACATTCCCAGGAACAGAAGACATGTCGTCGGGACCAGCTGTGACTTTGGAATATTGAGAATCCAGTCGTGCTGTTGTAGCACTTCCCGAGAGAGTGCTACCCCCACTACCAACTGTTCTTTGGACCTCGCCTTTATCAGGAGATCGTCCAAGTACGGGATAATAAAAACTTCCTTCTTGTGAAGGAGTATCATCACTTCGGCCATTACCTAGGTAAAGACCTTCGGTGCCGTGGACAACTCCAACGGCCGCGTCTGGAACTGATAGTGACAGTCCTGTACCACATATCTGAGGTACTCCTGGTGAGGGGGGGAATGGGGACATGCAGGTACGCATCCTTGATGTCCAGGGAGACCCTGTAATCCCCCTCGTCCAGGCTCGTAATAAGCGCCCTGAGCGATTCCATCTTGAACTTGAATCTTCTGATATAAAAGTTCAAGTATTTTAATTTCAAGATGGGTCTCACCGAACCGTTGCGGTACCACAACCACTGTGGAATAGTAACCCCTTCCTTGCTGAAGGAGGGGCACCTTGACAATCACTTGTTGTGATTATATTGTTGAATATCCACCAACACCGTCTCCCTGGCAGAGGGAGGTGCCGGTAAGGCAGATTTTAGGAAACGGCGGGGGGAAGAACGTCTCGAACTCCAGCCTGTACCCCTGAGATACTACTTGAAGGACCCAGGGATCTATGTGAGAGAGCCCACTGTCCGCTGAAATATCTGAGACGGGCCCCCACCGTACCCGGGTCCGCCTGAGCAGCCCCAGCACCATGCTGTGGCCCTACCGGACGCAGGGAGGACTTCTGCTCTTGGGAACTAGCTGTGTGTTGCAGCTTTTTTCCTCTACCTTTGCCTCTCGGCAGAAAGGATGAACCTCTAGCCCACTTGTTTTTCTGGGGCCGAAAGGACTGTACTTGATGATACGGTGCTTTCTTTTGTTGTGGGGTAGCCTGTGGCAAAAAAATTAATTTCCCAGCAGTAGCTGTGGAAACGAGGTCTGAAAAACTATCCCCAAACAGTTTTACCCCCTTATAGGGCAACTTCCATGTGCCGATTCGAGTCGGCATCGCCTGACCATTGCCAAGTCCATAACCCCCGTCTGGCGGCAATGGACCTAGCGCTTATTTTTGATGCCAGCCGGCAAATATCCCTCTGTGCATCACGCATGTATAAGACCACGTCTTTTATATGCTCTATTGTCAGCAAAATATTGTCCCTATCCATAGTTATTTTCCGACAGGGAATCTGGCCACGCAGCGGGAGCACTGCCCATCCATGCCGAAGCAACGGCTGGTCGCAATATAATGCCCTAGTGTGTGACCATATCTTATAGGGTAACCTCCTGCTTTCTATCAGCAGGTTTCTTCAGGGCGGCCGTACCCGATAACGGTAGTGCCACCTTTTCTGACAAGCGTGTAAGCGCTGTATCTACCCTATGGGGTGTTTCCCCGCGTGACCTATCCTCTGGCGGGAAAGGGTACGCTGCCGATAACCGTTGTAGAAATTATCAATTTCTTACCGGGGGAAGACCACTCTTCCTCACACACCTCATTTAATTTCTCAGATGCAGGAAAAACTACTAATAGTTTTCTCTCTCCAAACACCATACCCTTTTATGTGGTACCTGGGGTATAATCATAAATGTGTAAAACATTTTTCATTGTCTCAATCCTGTAACGGGTGGACCTATTTGGAGGGTACACCAGTCTCATCGATGTCGACACTGGAGTCAGTATCCGTGTCGACATCTGTGTCTGCTATCTGAGGTAGCGGGCGATTTTAGAGCCCCCCCATGACATTTGAGACGCTGGAACAGGCACAAGCTGAGTAGCCGGCTGTTCCGTGTTGTCGGCCTTTTATGTAAGGAGTTGACACTTTCACGTAATCCTTCCATAAGTTCCACCACACCGGTGTCGACCCCGCAGGGGGTGACAACATATTTACAAGCATTCGCTCCGCCTCCACCTCATTATCCTCCACATACCTGTCGACACAGCCGTACCGACACAGCACACACACAGGGAATGCTCTGATAGAGGACAGGACCCCACAAAGCCCTTTGGGGAGACAGAGGGAGAGTATGCCAGCACACACCAGGGCGCTATATATCACAGGGATAGCACCTATAAAAAAGTGTTTTCCCTTATAGCTGCCTATATGTTGTATACTGCGCCTAAATTGTGCCCCCCCCCCTCTCTTTTTAACCCTTTCTGTAGTGTATTAACTGCAGGGGAGAGCCAGGGAGCTTCCCTCCAACGGAGCTGTGAGGGAAAAATGGCGCCAGTGTGCTGAGATAGGCTCCGCCCCTTTTTCGCGGACTTTTCTCCCGCATTTTTATGGAATCTGGCAGGGGTTAATATACATCCATATAGCCCTGGGGGTTATATGTGATGTATTTTTGCCAGCCAAGGTGTTTATATTGCTGCTCAGGGCGCCCCCCCCCCAGCGCCCTGCACCCTCAGTGACCGGAGTGTGTGGTGTGCATGAGGAGCAATGGCGCACAGCTGCAGTGCTGTGCGCTACCTTGGTGAAGACTGATGTCTTCTGCCGCCGATTTTCCGGACCTCTTCTTGCTTCTGGCTCTGTAAGGGGGCCGGCGGCGCGGCTCTGGGACCGGACTCCGAGGCTGGGCCTGTGTTCGGTCCCTCTGGAGCTAATGGTGTCCAGTAGCCTAAGAAGCCCAAGCTGGCTGCAAGCAGGCAGGTTCGCTTCTTCTCCCCTTAGTCCCTCGATGCAGTGAGCCTGTTGCCAGCAGGTCTCACTGAAAATAAAAAACCTAAAACTAACTTTTTTTTTTTAAGAAGCTCAGGAGAGCTCCTAGATTGCACCCTGCTCGGTCGGGCACAAAAATCTAACTGAGGCTTGGAGGAGGGTTATAGGGGGAGGAGCCAGTGCACACCAGATAGTCCTAAAGCTTTCTTTAGATGTGCCCAGTCTCCTGCGGAGCCGCTATTCCCCATGGTCCTTACGGAGTTCCCAGCATCCACTAGGACGTCAGAGAAATAGTTTTCCAAGTGAGAAACTTAATATCCACTTCTTGTAAGGGTTCAAAATATGAAGACTGTAAAAAAAAACCTAACACCAGATTCAAGTCCCATGGCGCAGTAGGTGGAGTGAATGGAGGCTGTACTCTGAGGACACCCTGCATAAAGGTGTGTACCGACGGTAATAGAGCCAATTTCTTTGAAAGTAAATTGACAAAGCAGATATCTGCACCTTTAGTGTAGATAAACGTAGACCTCCATCTAACCCCATCTGTAGAAATAACAAAAGACGGGATAACTTGAAAGAAGATGTCGGAACCTTCCGAGCTTCACACCAACCTATATAGGCACGCCAAATTCTGTAATAATGAGCTGCCGTAACCGGCTTCCTAGCTCGTAACATGGTTGGAATGACTGATTCTGGAATGCCCTCTTTCCTTAAGAGGGCGGTCTCAACAGCCACCCCGTCAAACGCAGCCGCGCTAAATCGGGGTAAAGGAACGGACCCTGTTGTAACAGGTCCGGATGTAGTGGGAGCGGCCAAGGATCGTCTGCGAGTAATCCGCGAAGATCCGAGAACCAAGCTCTCCGTGGCCAATGAGGCGCCACTAGTATGACTGTGACGGACTCTCTTTTGATCCGTTTTAGCAATAGAGGGAGCAGCGGAAACGGTGGAAACAGATACACTAGACTGTATGGCCACCTGACTGTGAGAGCATCCACCACCACTGCCTCTGGATCTTTCGTTCTTGACACATACTGGGGCGTTTGATGATTGTGGCGAGATGCCATCAGATCCACCTGCGGGCAACCCCACCTCTGGACCAGCATGTGAAACACTTCTGGATTTAATGCCCATTCTCCTGGATGAAAATCCCGACGACTGAGATAATCCGCCTCCCAGTTGTCCACTCCCGGAATGAACACTGCTGACAATATCACTTGGTGATATTCGGCCCAATTGAGGATTCAAACTACTTCCCGCATTGCCATGCGGCTTCTCGTTCCGCCTTGTTTGTTGATGTATGCGACCGCCGTCGCATTGTCTGACTGCACCTGAACAGCTTGAGCCTGCAACATGTGCACTGCTTGTCGCAAAGCATTGTAAATTGCCCGGAGTTCCAGGACATTTATAGACAGCAATCTTTCGTGATCCACCCAGAGGCCCTGGAGCTGAAAATTTTGAACTACAGCTCCCCAACCTCTGAGACTTGCGTCTGCCGTGAGAATTATCCAATTCCAGGCGCCGAACCGTTTCACTGCGGTTAGATTCTGTACTTTGAGCCACCAGAGTAGAGACACTCTGGTCCTTGGAGACAACCTTACCCTGTGGTGAATCTGTAAATGCGAGCCCGACCACTGTGCGAGCACGTCCAGTTGAAAAGGACGTGAGTGAAGTCTTCCGAACTGAAGCGCTTCGAAAGCCGCCACCATTGTGCCTAAAAGGCGAATGCACAAATGAACCGATACCGTGCGTGGCTTGAGCACTAATTGTACCAGATGACGAATGACCTGTACTTTCTGTTCGGGTAGGTAAATTATTTGATCTACCGTATCAAGAACCATACCTAGGAATTGAAGTCGTTGATACGGAACTAGATGCGATTTCTTGAAGTTGACAATCCAACCGTGGTAAACCAGTACATTGTATGTCAGCAATGCCTGTTGAAGGAGGATTTGTTGAGATGGAGCTTTGATGAGTAAGTCGTCCAAGTACGGAACTATTATCACTCCTAGGGATCTGAGATGAGCTATCATCACAGACATCACCTTGGTGAATACCCGAGGCGCTGATGAGAGGCCAAACGGTAGAGCCTGAAACTGGTAATGGTTCTGTCATATTGCAAACCGCAAAAACCTTTAATGAGGAGGCCAAATCGGAATGTGTAAGTACGCATCCTTGAGATCCAGCGCAATCATGAATTCCTGTGGCTCTAGACCTGCAATTACTGACCGTAGAGATTCCATATTGAATCTGCATTAAGTGACGTACCGATTGATGCCCTTTAAGATCAATATTGGCCTGACCGAGCCATCCGGCTTCGGTACCAGAAACAGACTGGAGTAATAACTCTGACCCTGTTGGTGTACAGGGACCGGAACCAAAACTGCTGCGTGCAGCAGAGACTGAATGGCAGTCTGCAGAATCGACCTCTTGCCGTCCGACAGAGGCAGTCCTGTCCTGAAAAACCGCATTGGCGGGAGACACTCGAACTCTATTTTGTAACCTGTTAAAACTAAATTGCGGATCCACCCATCTGTGGACGTCTGAAGCCACGCCAACTGGAATGACTGAAGACGTGCTCCCACAATAGGAGATCCGAGATGGGCTGGGAGCCCGTCATGCCACTGGCTTACCGGTGACTTTAGTATCCTGACGAGTGGTATTGGTTCGTTGGAAACCACGTCCCCGACCTCGTCTACCTGGTGTGGCCGTTCCCCTGCCACGTCCGCGAAAGGACTGAGGTGTAAAGGATTTGAACGCCGGTCCAGAATACCTTTTCCTAGGTACTGTTGGAGGAAATGGTAAGAAAACCGACTTTCCTCCCGTGGCCTCAGAAATCCATTTGTCCAATTCAGGACTGAATAACTTCTCGCCCTCGTAAGGTAACGCTTCTATTCCTTTTTTGACCTCTGTCTCCGCTCGCCAAGAACGTAGCCAGAGCGCCCGCCGAGTTGCGACTAGCGACGATGAAAGGCGAGAAGTAAGGTGACAGACGTCAGTAGAAGCTGTACATAAATAGTCAGCCGCTTCCCAGATTTGATCAGCGAGAAGTATAAGATGATCATCAGTTAAGGCAGATCTGAGTTCTGTTATCCATACCATTAGGGCCTTAGTTACCCAGATGCCACTCAACCCAGGTCTTAGCAGCACTCCTGCTGCTGTATACATGGACTTCAGCATAACCTCTATTTTACGATCCGAAGGGTCCTTGAGTGTAGTTGCAGCTGGTACTGGTATGGTTAATTTCTTTGTAAGTTTCGACACAGATGAATCCACCAACGGCGGATTCTCCCATGTAGCTGTCACAGACTCTGGAAACGGATAACTAGACCTAAATCTGTGAGGTACAGAAAACCGTTTATCCGGATTCTTCCTTGTTTCTAGTAACATTTTATTAAGAGATTCTGAAACAGGGAAAAAATATTGGAGTTCTCTGTCGTTTAGTAAAAACGACCTCATCATTTGTCAGAGGCTCCTCAGTTTCTGTAAAATTCAGAGACTGACGCACCGCTCTGATGAGATTATCAATGCCCGGGCTGTCAAAATTGTCACCCTCTGACTGCTGGTCTACTTCGCCCTCCTCACCCACATCTTGTACAGTGAGGTCTGGCGAAGAATCATCAGACAGTAACATAGCAGAAACCGGTAGTTTATAAGCAAAATGAAACTTATCCCCCTTAGTCAAAGAGGATCTGGACCTTTGGTAAGGCTGAGACCCCTCTGGTAGTTCTAGCGGTCTCACCCTAGATTCAGATCTTGCCGCCTCTCGCTCCTGCCGAGAGGCGGCCAACTCTGATTGCAATCCAGCTAAGACATCTGCTAATATAGCCCATGGTGGGTCCGGGGTTGAAATTAAATTTGAAACCGGAGCAGAAATTGTATTTGTTTCTGAATTTACAAAACATACTTTACATGTGGTAAATCCATCAGGTAATACACCCTTACAGACATGGCAGTAAAACTGCTTTTTGGACTTTGTTGGTGTTTTACTCATTATGCAAACAGACAAAACAAAATACAAAGACAAACAACCTGCGCGACTCAGTAAATAGCACTAAGGTGTCTCTATATCTCTGGCCAAGTGTGCCAGTAATATGCCTGATCCCAAAATCCCCCTAACACCCCTGCGCCTTCAATGGTGGAGAGATGTAATACAGGAATTCTGGAAAAGAAAACAGGAAAAACAGGAAGCATGGTTTAATATGTCCCCATGCTCACAGAATATCACAAAAGTGCAAACTTATAACTATGTTGCAGATTTATATTTCTTTTATATGCATTAAAGCACATATATCCTGTTACAAAAGCTTAATCCTCTATGCAGTGCTGCTGGCCTTGTGCTAGGCTTCATACACACTCTATTTATTTAAGTATGTTTCCCCCTCTCCCCCGTGCTCCGTGTACCGCTCTCTGTACACGGAGACCGGGCTATGACACTGCGCCTTCCGGAAGCGCATCGGAGCAGGTGAACATGCCGCATAGAGCCGTGGAGCGGCCGGCGTGGCTCCGAGCGGCGGTAGAGGCACATACACAGCGGCGCTGGAAGTGGCGGCGGGCGGCTGCGGGCAGCACATACACACACAGTAATCCACACAGCGGGGCGGCAGCATGATCTGACCGCCCGAACACATACCTGGACCCTGTGGTGAGGGCAATGACGGGGCTTCTCTGTAAGCACGGTCAGCCTTTTACTGCAGGTGTCCTGCACGTGGTAGTGAGGGAGCTCTTCTAGAGAGGTCCGACACCCACAGCTGCTTCAGCAGCTTTCACTATCCCAGACCCTCGCCTTCTTGGAAGGAGGAAAGAGATTCAAAAAAAAATAATAATCAAAAAATTCAGTAATTGTGGATCAAGTTCCACAAGCCTAGTCTCGGTGAGCACCGAAAAAACACTGAGGTACTCTGGGATATGGAGGGGAGGTATAGTCAAAGTTTAACTATTCAGTGCCTAGTTCCTGTGGAACCGTCCATATCCCAAGAGTACTCCAGTGACCCCTAGTGGATGAAAAAGAAATATGTGAGGGAATCGTGTGCACTGTATATAGGCATGTAATTAGATAGGAAAGTTTATAAAGGTTATGTGGGTGGTTATGTTTGCCTGAAGAGGTTAGGTTAGTTTTTAGGAAACGCTTGAAGGTTTGGAAAATAGAGGAGAACCTTATTGTGTGTGGGAGGATAGAGTGTGTGCAGCCCAAGATAAGTCCGGTAATAGTGAGTGGGAGCAGCAGTATTCAGGATAGACTGAAGAGGAGTGAGACAGGATTACAGCAGGTTAGAGAGGGGTATGTTACAGTAGCCAAGGTGAGAGATTACAAGGGTGTAGACGAGTAATTCAGTGGCCTCCTGGGTGAGAAGGTGAGAAAGGGCTTGATCCTATATTATAATGGAGGTGGAAACTTCTGAATTAAGAGATGGGGTGAATGCGGTGGGAGAAAGACAGGGCAAGCATGACTCAAACACAGCAATATGGGGACCAAAGTAGAGGGAGATTTGGTCTATGGGCAGAAATGAGGATGGATGAGAGGGTACTTTGGCAGGCTGGGGTACCCAAACCTGTTTTAGAGAAGCTGAGAGTTTGATCCAAGGGAAGATGGGCCATTTGGTATTTGAACATAATCCAGTGTACTGGTATATGGCTTTATTATCTGTCTACTTCAAGTTACATAGATGAATTCACATAACCTTACGCCTACATATGTGAACTACACTTGGCAAGTAAGCTATAAACATGGCACTTTAGGTTTCACAAGAAAAAAATATATTGTACCAATTCAAAAGTTATAGAAAAATAAATTTTTGTTAACCCCCTCACATCTAGCCTTGGTGAACAAGCAAACGCAACTGACTGAGACCTTGTTCCCTGTACATCTACACTACAATGGAGGATTACACAATGTCCATGGCCATATATCATTTTTTTTTAAAATGAAAAATAAATGAAAGACATGAATTATAATCAGCGTTTTGTTTTTTTAAATATGAACAAAGACGTATGATATTCCATTTAATGACAGGAAAAAGAAATAAAACAATAGGAATAATGAACAGAAATTACAACATATGGAAAGGATTTAGAATATCTTAGTAATTTATCAGGTTGCAAGCTTTCTGAGTCAATAGTTACGGTCTCATACTGCAAATTAAACAATCGCAAGGCATCCATCTTAGTTTAAAGTAGGACTGTCTCAGTGTAACAGGCTTACACTGTGTTCTCTGCAATGTATATAATATTAGGACATACTTGAGGTCCATCAACGCCTGTAGCTACTCACATGGACAGGATATTCGGAAAATTTGGGACATGGGTTTTCTGGTAAAAGGCTCTTTCTCCCCACAATTTGTAGCAGAATGCCTAAAATATTGCAAAGAATATTTAAAAAGGACCCATCTTTCCCCACAGTGACCATATGGCGACTCACATGTTGATTATATGGAGGCATTACTAGTGAACAGCAGCAATTCATTTGCTATTTCAAAAATCTGTTAGTGGAAGTACGTTCTTTCCAGATAACTTTATGGAATCTCTTTTATGGAAACCTGTTGTTATCAACTGATTGAATAATCTGTGCTGTAGGATAGTTATTCTGAAGTTAGGTTTTTGTTTTTTTTATTCAATATAAAATCACAAAAATATACTTTTAAAAGCCAGATCAAATTTGGTCTATTTTATGAATCAACAAGGATAAACACATTTTAATATGAATATTGTCTGATGGCATAAATTATATTTAAGTTCTCATCAAAATATGATTGAAGCAATGTTTGTACAGGCTGTTGTGGGTAGCCACTGGTTAGCCAGCTCAAGTGATATTACGGTGTTGTACAGTAATCATTATATAAAGAAAAGTATAAAAATCTAATACCTGTCCGATGTTTCATGTTTAACAGTTAGCCACACACAGTGTAGGCAGGGGTGCCGAGTGGGAACGGGTCCCATCCCTAAGGTGAGGCAGGTAAAATGTAATTAGAGTAGGCATGATTTATGCTATGATTATGCAGGCGTGTAAGGAGCCAGCCAGCAGAGAGCTCCATGCTCGCTGCATGGGGCTGTCCAGTCAGCACAGCCAGCTCTGGCGAGGCTTTCTCTCCACCCCGATTCCGACTATGGTGAAGATGCGCGCTGTTTTCGCCAATTTTGAGGTATTTTAAACCATTGCCTTTTCTCTAAACAAAACAAAAACAAAAAAAGTGAAAAGCATTGGTGAAAATGCCTTCAAATAGGGCGAAAACTGGCCAGAATTGAATATGCAGGGGGGTGAATTAAATAACTCCGAAATTATCGGAGCTAAGCGAATACCCCCTGTGGCCAGTACCACCCTGCTTCCACTATAATAAGCAAATATGGGGGGCGAGTTATTTGCGTCTGAGTAAGGGGGAATGCAAGGAAAATGGGAAATGTGGTACTTACCTCATGTTTATTGGGTTATTCCGCCCATGAAAGTGTCATTGCACAAACCTGCCAGGACCAATCCTCCCGATGAAGTCTCACCCATTCATACATGGCCATAACACCTTTCCAATGGTGGTCCTGAGTATAGCCAGCCATTTTGTTGGGATAAAACATATTGAGGAGTATACAGCCAATCCAGAAATCTTTCTACTCAATGGGAGGTTTCCATCCATCACTACTTCACAATATAACACCTGGAGGGAAATGGAATTAGGTCCGAATTTGCCGAGGCCTGGGATGTGGCTGAAATTGGCCATATTTTAAAAGCGGCAATCATTTACAATGCCCATATTTTTAAAGTGGCAATCATTTATGAGGCCGCTTTAAAACTACGGGCAATCTCATCCGAAATCTCGGACCTTGGCAAACTCTGACCCTATTACATTTCCCCCTGCGCTATTGTTTGATAGTGTACTGTCCAAGTCAAACTCCACATGAGCCCCTGTCCCTGAAGCCTCGGTGATGGCAAGGCTTGGAAAAAGATAAAGTAGAGAGATAAAGTACCAACTAATCAGCTTCTAACTGACATATTTCAAGCAAAGCCTCTTACATGACAGTTAGGAGCTGGTTGGCAAGTTCTCTCTCTGTCAAACAAGCTTTGATAAATCTCCCCCTAACAAATACCCTAAACACTGGTTTAGCCAAGAACTGCGCTGCATCTTCAGTTTTAGATGACAGATCAGTCTGAAAGGTCTATCAACAATCTACATGGCAATTAGTACTGAAGATGAAATAAAGTATTTTAGCACTTTATTAAAAAGTTTTTCATATATTGTACAAAAGGTTTTAAATATTTCTATAGTTTAGAAAAAAAACAACAGGGTTCTAGGCGTTAACCATTATAGGAATGTAAACTAAGTCTATCCACAGACACATTTTTCTATTGCTTTTATTTTTTAGGATGTCGGTAGTTTGGAATTTATGCATTTCATTAGTATTTATGAAATGCCATGGTAGAGAAGCTTTATTTAAAAAAAAAAGCCTAATGATGGACTTATTCAGACACTTGTATTTGATGGGCTCCTCTGAATAGCCCCCACATGACCGATTAGTAACTTGGCAGCAAGCTATTTTGTTCCTGTATATCAGTGCCCTGCAATCTTATACTGGCTGGCCAGCTGACATATGCACTAATATTCTGCAGGCCTCTGACCTCTACAAGTCACTTCTGAATGTTTCCCAACAGGCACCTGGGACATATCAGATCCATCACATGGAATTCCTACTTGGAAACAGTGTGAGATTTTCCAAGCTACATCTGCTGAGTCTTGAGAAAAAAAAAAGAAAGAAAAAAAAAAGAAACATTATATACATGTTTTTCTAATTGGACAGTATTGCATGTGTATGTATGTGATGAAAGTGGCAAGTTTTATTTTCTCTCTTCTATAGTCTACACTGCATGATTAGTAATTTATACCCCTTTTCCACTAGCTTTTAAAACACGGGTAAATGCGCAGGGATGCGCATTTACCCGTGTTTTTCCCTAGTGGAAAAGGGTCCCCCTGTAAATTCCCGGATCAAGCGATCTGGGAATCCTACCCGGGTAGCTTGCCGGGCTGAACACGTGTTCAACCCGGTAGTCTGTGTAGTGTGAATGGGAGCCGTGTCGAGGCGACACGGCTCCCGGGAGGTTCACAGTGTATGGGAGGGCGGCGCTGGGAGATCTAGTGATCTCCCAGCGCCGCCCCTGCCGCGTCAGCAGCAGCGTCACCAACCCGGCAATATGCCAGGTTGGTGAGCGCTGTGTGAAAGGGGGCTGTAGCACGGGTCGCAGCCGTGTCAGGCGACCCGTGCTACAGTGGAAAAGGGGTACAAGTCAAGAAACCCCACCTTTTTATAATAGAATAATGAGTTTTATGGTCAGAACTTACCTTTGTTAAAACTCTTTCTGCGAGGTACACTGGACTCCACAAGGATAGATATTGGGGTGTAGAGTAGGATCTTGATCCGAAGCACCAACAGGCTCAAAAGCTTTGACCTTCTTCCCAAGATGCATAGTGCCACCTCCTATATCACCCCGCCTCCCAGACCAATGCAGTAGCAAGTAAAAGACGACAACAGCCAGTTGCCACAAACACCACACTCTCCCGACAGGAGAAGTGTCAGCG
Source organism: Pseudophryne corroboree (assembly GCF_028390025.1). Taxonomy (NCBI): domain Eukaryota; kingdom Metazoa; phylum Chordata; class Amphibia; order Anura; family Myobatrachidae; genus Pseudophryne; species Pseudophryne corroboree. The sequence continues at coordinate 917,379,094 of NC_086445.1, forward strand.
GCTAATGCCATACCAACCCAAAGAAGCTAAGTGCGTCAGGGTGGGCGCCTTGTGGAGCCCAGTGTACCTCGTAGAAAGAGTTTTAACAAAGGTAAGTTCTTACCATAAAACTCATTTTCTGCTGCGGGGTACACTGGGCTCCACAAGGATAGACATTGGGGATGTCCTAAAGCAGTTCCTTATGGGAGGGGACGCACTGTAGCGGGGAACAAGAAACCGGCGTCCAAAGGAAGCGGCGGTATCGAAGGCATAGAACCTAATGAACGTGTTCACTGAGGACCACGTAGCCGCCAAGCACAACTGTTCAAGGGTCACACCACGGCGGGCCGCCCAAGAAGGACCAACAGACCGAGTAGAATGGGCCGTAATGTGAACAGGAGCTGACAGACCAGCCCTCACATAAGCATGTGCAATCACCATTCTAATCCATCTGGCCAAAAAGTCTCAGCCCCGTTTGTGAAATCCAAACAGAGGAGAGAGAGAGAGAGAGAGAGAGAGAGAGAGAGAGAGAGAGAGAGAGAGAGAGAGAGAGAGAGAGAGAGAGAGAGAGAGAGAGAGAGAGAGAGAGAGAGAGTCCAAAGACCGCTCTTTGGGAGACAGATCAGGAGAAACAAGTGCAGGAACCACAATCTCCTGGATAAGGTGGAACGAAGAAACCACCTTAGGCAAATAAACGAAACGAGTCCTAAGAACCGCCCGGTTACGGTGAAATATCAGATATGGGGAACTACAAGACAAGGCACCCAAATCCGACACTCTTCTAGATGAAGCAATAGCCAGCAGAAACCCCACCTTAAGGGAAAGCCACTTAAGATCAGCTGAACCAAGAGGTTCAAACGGAGACTCTTGTAACGCCTCCAAAACCACCTACAAGTCCCAAGGAGCCACAGGCGGGACATAGGGAGGTTGGATACGCAACACACCCTGAGTAAAGGTATGCACATCAGGTAAGGTCGCAATTTTTCTCTGAAACCACACTGACAAGGCAGATATTTGAACCTTGAGGGAGGCCAGACGCAGGCCTAAGTCCAGGCCCTGCTGAAGAAAGGCCAACAACTTGACTATACTACACTTGGAAGCGTCATAATCGTTAGATGCGCACCAAACAAAGTAAGAATGCCAGACCCTATAGTAAATCCGAGCAGAAGCCGGTTTCCGGGCCTGCAACATAGTTTGTATGACCGCCTCAGAAAACCCTTTAGCCCTCAAGACTGAAGCTTCAAGAGCCACGCCGTCAAAGGTCCTGGTAGACACAGAGGCCCTGAACGAGGAGGTCTAGGCGTTGTGGAAGTAGAATTGGACGCTCCGACGATGGGCCCTGCAGGTCTGAAAACCAGTGCCGTCTGGGCCACGCTGGAGTTATGAGAAGCAGAAATCCTCTTTCTTGCTTGAACTTCCGAATTACCCTGGGCAGGAGTGACACCGGAGGGAACACGTACGGCAGCCGAAACCTCCATGGCACCGCCAGCGCATCCACGAATGCTGCTTGAGGATCCCTTTTCCTTGTTCCGAAGACCGGAACCGTGTGAATGTTTTGAGACGCCATCAGATCTACGTCTGCAAGGCTCCACTTTTCCACTAGGAGTTGAAACACTTCTGGAAGGAGGCCCCACTCGCCGGCATGTACGTCCTGACAACTGAGAAAGTCCGCTTCCCAAATCAGGACTCCCGGAATGAATATTGCCGATATGGCCGGTAGATGGCGTTCCGCCCAATTTAGAATCCGTGAGACTTCCTTCATTGCCAAAAGGCTTCGAGTGCCGCCTTGATGATTTGTGTAAGTCACTGTGGTGGCGTTGTCAGACTGTACTTGAACAGGACGGTTCTGAATTAAATGCTGGGCCAGGGTCAACGCATTGAAGACCGCCCGCAGTTCCAGAATGGTGATCGAGAGGAGAGATTCCTCTTTGGTCCACCGACCCTGAAGGGAGTGTTGCTCCGGCACCGCTCCTCAGCCTCTGAGCATGGCATCTGTCGTCAACAGGACCCAGTCGGATATCCAGAAGGGACGGCCCCTGCACAATCGTTGGTCCTGGAGCCACCTGTGCAGCGACAGACGGACCTCCGGAGATCATGCGAGACCTGATCCGGTGAGGCAGGCCGTCCCACTTGGCTAGAATCAGCCTCTGGAGGGGGCGAGAATGAAAATGAGCATACTCCACCATGTCGAATGCGGATACCATGAGGCCCAGCATCTGAATTGCCGAATGTATCGACACTTGCGGACGAGGAAGGAAGCAACGAATCCTGTCCTAAAGCTTCAGGACTTTCTCCTGAGACAAGAACAACCTCTGGTTGTGAGTGTCCAATAGCGCCCCCAGGTGCACCATGCTCTGAGCAGGGACCAGGGAGGATTTCTTCCAGTTGATGAGCCACCCGTGGGCTTGTAGAAACTGGAAAGTCATATCCAGATGACGTAGGAGAATTTCTGGGGAATTTGCCAGGATTAACAAGTCGTCCAGATACGGCAGTATCCTGACCCCTTGACGGTGGAGTACCACCGTCAGCACCGCCATAACTTTGGTGAAGACTCGCGGAGCCGTAGTTAAACCAAAAAGGTAATGCCCGAAACTGGTAATGGAGGTTGGCAATCGCAAACCTCAGGTATTGCTGATGTGACACTGCTATAGGAATATGCAGGTAAGCATCCAGGGAGACCATGTAATCCCCCGGTTCCAAGGCCAGAACTATAGAGCGAAGGGTTTCCATACGGAACTTGGAAACTCTCACAAACCTGTTCACTGCCTTGAGATTGAGAATGGGCCGAGAGGACCCGTTCGGTTTCGGGACTAGAAACAGCGGAGAATAGTACCCCCAGCCCCTCTGAGCAAGAGGCACTTGTACTACGACTCCTGTATCCAGGAGGGTCTGTACCACCGAATGTAGAGTGTTTGCCTTTGTCTGGTCCAACGGGACGTCTGTCCGGCAAAATCGATGAGGGGGAAGGTTTTTAAAGGCTATGGCGTAACCTCGAGTGACGACTTCCCGTACCCAGGCATCTGAAGTAGTCTTCATCCATTCCTGGGTATACCCTAGAAGCCGATCCCCCAGGGGGAGGCCGCCCCGTCATGCGGCAGGCTTATCGGTCTTGGCAGCTGGCTGACGGGCAGCCCAGGCTCTCTTGGGCTTCGGCTTACCAGGTTTGGAAGTGCGGGCCTGCTTGTTGTACGCCTGACCTTTTGCTTTACCTGAAGGACGAAAGGGGCGAAAGGAAGTACCTTTAGCCTTCGAGGGAGCGGTACTTGGCAGACAGGCAGTTTTGGCAGTAGCCAAGTAAGCCACTATCTTATATAAGTACTCCCCAAACAGAATATCTCCCTTGAAAGGGAGTACCGCCAGGGTTTTTCTAGAGTCCAGATCCACAGACCAGGATCTCAGCCACAATATCCGGCGAGCCAGGCCTGATGTAGCAGAGGCCTTGGCTGCTAGAATACCGGCATCAGAAGCCGCCTCTTTAATATAGTGAGAAGCTGTGACAATATATGACAAGCATTGTCTAGCATGGTCAGAAGAAATTTCAGTCCAACTCTAGGGCCCATGCTTCAATAGCCCCTGCAGTGTTGCTGCAATAGAGGGCCTTTGTGCAGCACCCGTGAGGGTGTAAATCGCTTTCAGACAACCCTTCACACGTTTATCCGTAGGCTCTTTTAGAGACGTGATGGTAGTGACTGGTAGAGCTGAGGAAACCACCATCCTAGCCACATGCGAGTCTATTGGAGGAGGCGTTTTCCAATTTTTAGACCGCTCTGGCGCGAGGGGATAGCGAGCCAGCATCTTCTTTCCCGGGTTTCCCCAGGGTTCCTGACGCATCTCCACTAGGTGGTCAGAGTGAGGTAAAACTTGTTTAACCACCTTCTGACGCTTGTACCTATCTGGTTTCTTAGGAGGGACGAATGGCTCGGGATCATCCGTAATCTGTAAAATTAACTTAATAGCCTCCAAAAGATCAGGAACATCCACATGTGAACTACCCTCCCCATCAGCAGTATCTGTGTCAGAATCTGTGGGGTCAGTGTAAGTGCCATCTTCATCAGACGAGGTGTCAGTGACAGCAGTGGATTGTGAGGAGATAAGAGCTCGCTTAGAGGACACCTTGGTCTTAGGTGAGCGAGGGTCAGACTTTTTAGTAGTCAAGGACTGGTTCAACTTCTTCAATTGAGCAAATTATCCACCCACGGTGGGTTAGCTGCGGGGACCACACACAGTTACACCGGCATAGGAGGTCCCATAGGGGGGTTAGTTTAGTAACTAGCGTATGTAGAAGCGTGGAGAAAGTAGCCCACGGTGGGTCATTATGTACCCCCGTTGCTACAATCCCACTGGGGGGGGGGGCAGGAACCCCCAGAACCAGAGCTGCTATATTTTCCTCATAAATATCTGTGGCTTCAGCAACACCGGCAGTGTGTTCAGCCCCAGAACCGTTACCCTCAGAAGCGGACATGATATAACTTGCAGTATCAGGCAACACAGTACAATTGGCAGCAGCACAATACCTCATACCCAAACCCCTGCGCAGTGTAGTCAGCACTAGCAGAGATAAAGGAGAGATATGGTAACTAAATCACAGAGAAAAATACGTATTCAAGTATATCTTTGTGAAAATCCTATATCAATATAAAACCTGACGCACCAAGCCCCATCAGGTTATAGAATATAGGGTTAGCAAGTTGAGTGAAAGACACGAAATGGACACCACTCAGCTAGCTAATGCACACACAGATAGTCACAGTTTGTACAATGCAGAGGTTATTACTAACAATAATACTGCACTGGACTAGCTTATATATATATATATATATATATATATATATATATATATATATATATAGCTATGTAGTCAATAGATATAACACTGCACAGTTAGAACTGGATGTATATCACAGGGTAATTGTACTAGAAAACCTGGACTAAATGCACTCTTTCTTAACTAGCACTGTCTAAAAAGGCAGGTAGAATACTTAAGTGTCATGTAAAGTCACAGCGCTGACAACCAGGCGGCTTTACACAGGAGAATTTGCCCAAGCAGTCCCAGGAACAGTGAAGCGGAGAGATAATGGCGCCCAGACAGTGACTGAGGGAGAGACAGATATGCAGCTCCAGGGCGGGAACATTTGCGGGAAATGGCGCCCTGGGGCTGGGGGAGGAGCTCCAGGTCTAAGACTTATCCCCTCTGCTGGCAAAACCACCGGGTACTGCGGGCTACTTGTAAAAAAGGTTTAGAGAGAAAACCTGACCTCCACCCATGCCCTGGTGATCTAGTGGGATCGCCTGTACTACCAGTGTCCACCGCCAGCGCGTGCGCCCCGTCTCCCACCGGCCGCGCCGGATCGCGATAAAGTGCGGGTCCCGCGAGCGGGACCCACCTACCTCCTCCCGAAGTGCGGCCACGTGATCCCGGAGAGCCCCAGCCATGTGTGACTAACTTGGAAGAAAACCGGAGCCTCCTGCTGTAGGTACCCGGCAACCAGGGCACGGGAGTGTACAGCGCCGCTGGGGGAGAGATGGAGTTGCAGCAGGCAATGTCTACTGACATCCAGCACAATCTGTGCCTCTGCTGCAGCCATTGTAGTCTTCTTTTTTCCTCAGAAAAAGCTTTTATAGAGCTGCTGTGAGCAGCTCTTCCTGTTACATGCTTGCACTGCAAGCACCAACTACAAAACGGAGGTCCTGTGCACGGAGGCGGGGTGATATAGGAGGCGGCGCTATGCATCTTGGGAAGAAGGTCAAAGCTTTTGAGCCTGTTGGTGCTTCGGATAAAGATCCTACTCTACACCCCAATGTCTATCCTTGTGGAGCCCAGTGTACCCCGCAGCAGAAATATTTATGGATATCAATTTTCCGCCTATGTAAACATTGAACATATATGGAAGTTGTTGAAGTGGATGCAAAAATGACTAATTTCCACCTATTTTCTAAACGTATTTTATATGGCTATTGCCACCAGATGAAATACTTTATAAAGCTAACAGTTAATCGGGAAGATAAATGGGCCTACGTTGCTTAATTCATGTGGATTCTACAGGTTTCAGTAATTTGTATTACAACCCTTTGACTGGGGACAGAGGGTCTGAGTCAGGTTTGTTAGAAAAGCAAAAAAAAAAAAAAATGAACACAACTGGGCAAAACTTTGTTGCACTGCAGGTGGGGTAGATGTAACACGTGCCAAGAGATTTAGATTTGGGTGGGTTATATTGTTTCTTTGCAGGGTAAGTACTGGCAGATTTTCCATGTAGCCCATAAATGTTAGACAGCTATATTTTTGCGCTAAAATTTAGATTTCAGTCTGAAAACAACCCACCAAAATCTAAATCCCTCTGCACTTTTACATCTGCCCCACCTGGTTTTGCCCAGTTCTGTATCATTTTGCTTTGCTAACAAACCTGAATCAGGCCCAGAATTGTAACATGAGTCACATTCGTATGTAACATGAGTAACATGTCAAAACTGATTTTAAGTATAGTTTTGGTTAACATTCAGTTTTTCGTTTGCGTGTCAATTATAAGCTTAGGGTCTTATAAGTGTATAGTATAACAATCATATTGTAAAAATAATATATATATATATATATATATATATATATATATATACATATACATACATACACATATATACATACACACACACACACACACACACACACACACACACACACACAGGTGGAGTATCCCTTATCCAAAATGCTTGGGACCAGAAGTATTTTGGATATCGGATTTTTTTCCATATTTTGGGATAATTGCACACCATAATGTGATATCATGGCGATAGAATGCATAGAATGCATTTGTTACATATACACCTTATACACACAGCCTGATGGTCATTTTAGCCAATATTTTTAATAAGTTTGTGCATTAAACAAAGTATGTGTATATTCACACAATTCAATTGTTTCATATACACCTTATACACACAGCTTGAAGGTCATTTAATACAATATTTTTGAATAACTGTGTGTATTAAACAAAGTTTGCATACATTGAGCCATCAGAAAACAAAGGTTTCACTATCACGCAAAAAATTCAATTTTTCGGAATATTTGGATACTCAATCATCATTAATTCTCTTACTTCCCGATATGTTAGGAAGCTGAAATTTATCATAGGTATTCTTCAGGGGGGGGGGAATAGGAAAACTACGTAATTAGAATTTTAATAAACCTCCCCTAAGGGGATTTAAAAAAAGGGGGGTCACATAATGATGTAATTACCGATGCATGGCTTGCGTTGCGTGAACGATAACGCCCAAATGGACAATCTGATCAAAATTTGCACCTCCAGTGTGTAGAATTTAATAAACTGCAAAAATAGTCCTGTGACTTTTTACCATATCTGCTACGGATGCTCCTCTGGTAACGCCAAGAACCATGGATTCATATTTACTTACATTAAGAAGTCTCATATTTACATCTCTATACACTTACCAACTTGTTAACACTCATTTATATGTACAACCGTAATAAATCAAAAGCACCCATGAATGGGTAGAACTGTTAGTGAACAGTAAAACGTAACTACTAAGAGTGTACATTGTTTTTGCTTCTAAGTATTAATTGGGACTACCTGCCCCATACAGTATATTATAGTCATATTTTTAAAGTGTTGAATTTCAGCTTCATGTGGTGCATATAACTCTCTAAAAATTAAACATGAAATGTAACAGGAGTCACAAGAGCTATTCAAATGTTTCTGCTGGCAGACATGAGAACTTCATTTCATCTCGGTACCCCCGGGGTTTGCGAGCTGAAATGCGTGAAAAGTGACCCATTTGGGAGCAAAAACAGGACTTTTTGCGTCGCACCCATTATGTTTTAGTCGATTTTTGCTGCTAAACCAGAGTGATATGGGTGCGAACAGTGTGATAATGGGGAACAATTGAATATCACCCTGCGATCTCCCGTCACTTCAGGCGTGACTTAACAATTTAATTCCCCCCATGGAGTGACATATCAACATGTATAGTTTATATTATTTGTATTTTAAATATATATGAAAGAGACTAAACAGTTTGCATGCTGCTGAAACCAGGAGAATCTGTCTGCCTGCTGTATTCCAAAAACAGTGTGGATATCCTGAGTCTGAGCTATTTGATGCTTCTTTAATATGTATGTGAGCACTAACATAAGTATATCTTTCACAGCTCATTAACCACTTGCCTGGAATGGTCGCATCAGAAGCGACCATGCCTGCAAGTGCTCTATCTGACCTGGTCGCACAGGATGTGACCAGCCAGATAGAGAGTGTTAGCAGCGGCAGAGAAGATACATTTCCCTCCGCTGCTGCTGTCAGAGGGACCGGAAGGTCCCTCTGCTCCCTGCACTCTCCCCCACTGATTGCCGTGCTGCCGATCACTGCTGATCGGTCAGCACGGCAGGATCCCCCCACCTCCAGCGGCTTCAGAAAATGGCAGCCGCTGGGGAGTGTAAATGAATCCTCCCAAGCCACCCCCACACCCCACCTGTATAACTGCAGGCTGTCCGGCTTTCAAAATGAAAGCCGCGTTGGTCGCGATGTTCCGATGGTCACGATGTTACGCATCAATGTTTCGATGTTTAAAAAAATAAAAAATAAATATTTTTTCTTTCAAATAAAATCATTTGGGATAGGGTTAAATTCATGTTCTTCACCTGATTCACTCATTAAAAAAAACCGACAATTTCGGAGCGGTTTTTGGCGAAATAAATAATCAGTGGTTAAGGAATATTTCCACCCAAAATTTATTGTATCCTATGAGGGAAAATTGCATATTTTTTTCTTGCGGCCGTCACTAGATGGTGGCCGACTCCACAATGAAATTGTTCTATAGTTCGGGCGCCCAGCAGCCGCAGAGGACACATTTTTTCTCAAAGCCTCCTCAGATGCGAGAAATAAAATGTGTGCAAACTCGGCACTTTGGGCTTCCAAACGGGAGTTTGGGCACCCAAAGCAGGAGTTCAGACAGGTTTAGAGATTTCACGTGGCTAAACCCTCTTTGGCCGCGACATGCATGTGCGCCAAACAACAATTGAATAGTGACATTGTTGGGCGTCTAAAAAGTCCTGCTAAGATGGGCAAATTAGACGTCAAGAACAAGTGAACTTTCCCCTTTATCTTTCACGGCTTTTTAAAGGATATTCAAAAATTCAATTTTGGGTAGAATATTGGGAAGAAAATAACAGTGTAGCGGTTCAGCTTTTATGAAAACGGTTTTAGGATAAAGACTGTTCAGTATGCTCCTGTAGTCAGTGTGCCGATGGTGGAAAATACGCTACCTATCTGCCAAGTCGACAGTTCTGACAGAAACAATGGTGTCCAGCAATACCTGCCCCCGGCGCTGCTCACTACTGAAGACCAGTTTTTCTTCATATGCACAGCATACCATCCATTCGCTGGCAATTCACTGTCTGGGGGGGCAAATGGAAACAGTGGCACACACAGAGGATATCAAAGGACTCACAGAACACTGGACTACAACGCTATGGGGACAGGGGAAATGTAAGGATATTCACATTTGGGTGGAATTATCCTTTAAACTCTGTACTTGTTTCAAATGCTACCAACCCTCACCGAATGTACTTTCATATCTGGGGGTAAATTTACTAAGTGGCGGCTTTTGCAAGTCAGCGCTTCTTGGTGTGTTTAACCCACAAATTTTAAATGACATTTGTTTGTTTTTTATAAATTGCAGGGTTGAACGCCGTCCGTTAGTAAATTTAGTACTTTTTAAAGCCCAAAGTGAGAAGGGGTATGTTGAATTGTTTTAACTCTTTATATTCATTTTTATTCTTCCTAGATTCATTTTTATGTTTATATATTTTTTCTGAATTTACACTATATATTCCTTTTAGTAGTTTATGATCATAGTATACTCACCTTCATTCATTTCATCCTAATTTATTCTGCTGGATTCTATCTCTATTATTATCTATTGTTATCCTATTTTACTTTATTTCATTTTATTTTATTTTGTCACACCAATATACCATCAATTTCTGTTGGGTTTGAGGAACATTTTGGACACACCCACCTCCTTTGATGAGGTAATGAGTTTATGGGCTTAAATAGCCCTTAGTAAACATGGCTACCAAGGACTCCCTGACGAAGACCCACATGGGTCGACTCGATACGCGTAGGAGCAACACAGACCATACCAGTGTTCAACAGATTCATAGCTCAACCTGACAGCCTGTACCAGCTATTCCACACAACCCAGCTTTTCAGGCGTGCAAGTGATTCCGGAGGCGCACAGAAAGGAGAACAGAGCGCGGAGTCATGTGACCGCAAGTCCCGACAACCAGGAAGAAGATTCAGCACCAGGAGCCGGAGGACACAAGGTGAAGCCGAGTGGAGACGGACGCTGGGAAATAATCACAGGAGACACAGGTAACAGCTCTGTAAAGGGGGAAGGGCACGGCGGAGAGTCCTGTTTCGGGTCTTAAAGTTAGTGTCACTTACCCCCACAGAGACAGGTCCACTTCCCATCGATCTGGTCGGTGGACGGCGTCTGTAGCAACGGGCGCTTTCCACTACACCAGACGGAGGTTAGACAGCGGCCAGTCTGGAGCTATTTAATACCGATCCCTCTGAGTTTCCACCCGTTTACCCACCGGGGGTACCCCTTTCATCTAACCGCTGCCGGAGTAAAGAATCCTATTAAGGACATTTCTTTGTACCATACTTGCAATAGACTCTATATTACAGAAGAAATAATCATTTTGGAGCACATACCTTACCAAGACTGTGTGGATTAATACAGATATAGACATTTTGCTAACACCAAAGTGCGTGAATAAGAAGGTGGGACGCCACGCTCCTTTCCAGCACAACACCTGGACTTAACATATACATTTGTTTGTGAAGTATTGTGTATACACACACACATATGATTCTTTATACCCTCCCTGTTTTTTCCTAATCTCTGTTTCTATTGGGAGCATTATCTTTAGAATAGTGTCTACCATATTATCATTTTTAGTATTTTTCTTCCCCTTTTCTTCTTTTTCCTTTTTTTATATTTTTCTTTCCTTTTTTTGCACTTAGAGGTTATCGCATTGTGATTTACAACAACACGTGTATAGCGTTACCCTAAGATATTTGGTGACAAGTAAATAAAACAGGTATATTACCGTACATTGCCAAATTGTATAATTTAACAGGCGCAGTTGCAAAACCTTATTGTTATATATTTCTTGTGAGGTGCGTGGGTTTAGCCTCATTTGCAATTTTGCTGCCACAACCTATATCCATAGAAGGAGAGCGCAGGATACCACTATTCTGTATAAGTGGTATGTTGTATATTTCCTCACATTGTCGTGTCTGGCAAGGTGTTACTACTGTATACTGAAGAACCTACTTACACACACTAGCAGTTTGAAACTGGCCAGAATGTGCTTCCCTACACTGCATTCATTGGAAGGTGAACGGACTGTGAGCAGCATGAAAATAGTGGTCTATTGACAATAATGAGATATGGTTTGTTTGTACTCGCTCTACACTGCACACAACCTGAATGCAGCACAGCTTATTTCGGTACTTCTGGTCTGTCCAGCGTGCAGGGAGGATAGGCACATGACTATGCAGTTTACAGCTTTTTTTTTTTTTTTTTTACTTTTCCACATGTCAAAAGCATGAAGACTTAATAACATTAGTTACAACAGTTGTCTTCACGTTTGTAAAAATCATTAAATGCATTTACACCATTAAACCTTGTAAATATTATATATATATATGCAGAAAATGCATAACTGATAAGTGTTAAGGTACACTCTTCATGTCATTTCTAGAATTAAGGGGTACATTTACTAAGCAGTGATAAGAGTGGAGAAGTGAGCCAGTGGAGAAATTTCCCCATTAACCAATCAGCAGCTCTGTATCATTTTATAGTATGCAAATTATAGAAGTTACTTCAGTGCTGATTGGTTGCCATGGGCAACTTCTCCACTGGCTCACTTCTCCTCCCTTATCACTGCTTAGTAAATGTACCCCTAAGTCTAAATTTAAGACGGCTTGTTTTTTTGTTTTTTTAGTAAGGATATAACAAAAAAGTGTAACAAAAATGTGTGCACCTTTTTAAATCACGCTACAGTTATACCCTCGTACATCATTGCTGCGGTCGCACCAAACAGCCCCTCTCGGTGAGCCAAATCCGTGAGAACCTGCTAGCGTCAGGTGCCTTTTTTGCCAAAAATGCACCTAGGACACACCAGGAGTCTGTGCTGATTCATCTGATACTTATATATCTCTGTAAAGAGCTGCGGAATGTGTGCGCGCTATATAAATAACTAGTAATAAATACATATCTGTGTGTGACTGAATCTGTATACAAAGTACTACAATGTACTGTAGCAACCACTGCTTTTTTCCAATACGAGTTCAACTGTGTTCCGCATACAGACTCCTGGTGCGTCCTAGTCGGCAAACAAGGCGCTCAACGTTAGCAGAGTTGCACGGGACCTTGTGGAGCACTCACACCAGGCATCTGCATGGCATATTGAGGCTACATGTATGAGGACACATCTGTACATCTGATATGCATGTATCCGAATGATATTCCAGCATGTGAGGTGGTATTTGTGTCACCAGTACGTAAAGGTTCTGCAGTTAATTCTCTGATGTCTCTTGAGTTTGTAATATAATGTTAATAGTATATCTCATCACTTTGATACAACATATGCAATGATATGAGCTCCAATACTGACCTTTTGCTCAAAAGATGTTGAAACCAATGAATCCACAGTAACTTGTGAAAATATACCATCAATAACAACACCATGTAGGACAATTAGGGTAATTCAGATCTGATCATAGATGTGCTAAAATTTAGCACATCTACAATCAGTTACTCTGACATGCGGGGGGGGGATTGCCCAGCACAGGGGTAGTCCACCCCGCATGTCAGGCCCTACCCCCTCCCCCCGCAAAGGTGCGAAAGCATCGCATGGCGGCAATGCTTTTGCACCCGCTGAGTAGCTCCCTGCCTGCCTTGGGTTGCAGCGGCTGCGTGTTACGTCACGCAGCCGCTGCTGCCCGCCCCCGCAACGGTCCAGACACGTCTGGGCCCCACTGTTCTAGTGCCATTGGCAAACCCCCTCCCGCGACCGCCTCTGCCTGTCAATCAGGCAGAGGCGATCGCAGCCCTGAGATGCCATGGAAACGAGCAGACTGGGCGTACACAGTGAATGATCCGCCCAATATGTTGTTTCGATTCACCTGGAAATTACATGTCGGGCCAAAATCGCTGGTATACCTGGTCTTAAGTTAGGTACACACTACACAATTATTGGGGTGATATGCCAATAATCAGGTTTTATTATTTAGCGTGTAGTTATGACCGCTTCAACCAGCCACTGATAAAATGCTTAAAAAATGGCGAGAAACGCTCTCCTTCAATCATCCGGTTAGCCTTGACAGAAATTTTCTGCCACAAGGTCCTGGTATCGTGCAGGGTGTGTGCGTTCTACATAATCTGCCCATATTTCCTATGGTTTATTCGGATTACCTCATCCTCCTTGTGGGTGGACAAACACAAGTTCGGTCTGGTGTTGCAGAAAATGTGAAAGCTTAAAGTGTAGCGCCAATATCGGGACCTTCCAGTAGCAGAACAATTGGCCAGTTTGTCAACCAAACAAATAAATACAAATTTCATAGTATACACCTAGCTTTAGGGTGCCTTGAGGACTAATTCTGGGAACCACTATTGTAAGAGATACCTAATGTACTTATCTAGCCTGATGTGCTGACAGGTGTCTTTGCTTTTAGATTACTCATACTGTATACTTCTACATACATATAAAACATAAAAATCCAATAAAATGTACGTATAGGGATTAAATATCTGCTTTTTGACTGTAAGATGTATTTAATTTCAAAACAGGGGATCTTCATGAGTTTTTCTATTTTGTTTAGTGGTGACATTATTAATTAACTCAAAAGGTGCCGGCATTGATAAAAGTAAGCAAATTGGGGAACTGTAAGCCACAAGTTAATACATTCTGAATAAGGGGTCTACTACGGCAGTGATTTTCAACCTTTTTTTTCTCGTGGCACACCGAATAATATTTTAAAATTGCCTAGGCACACCATCAGTTCCCCACAGGAAAAAAAAAAAAAAAAAACACACATTGGCCCTCAGTGAAAAAAAAAAAATCCACATACATTGGCCTACACAGAAAAAACAATCATATTGCTCCCTACATAAATCCTATTGCTCTCCACATGAATTATTCACATTGTTCCCCCCATAGATCCTTATTCTCCCCACATAAATCCTATTGTTCCCCACAGGAAAAAAAAAAATAACAAACATTAGCCCTCCTCCACGTCCCTCAGTGGCGGGGTTTGTTCATAGTGGAGTGCTGCGAATACTGAGCAGTGGGCGGTTGGGCAGGTGTGGATGTGGGTGGGCAAGGAAAGTTGTGTATGCAGGCAGGAACTGGAAGATGTGTATGCAGGCGGGTGGGCTGGCTGGGTGGTGAGATGCGGCGGCCGTGACCTATGATATCACACCGCCGCGTCTTCAAGGCATAGGTCACGGCCGGAGCACGACTGATCCTCTAAGAAGAGCCCGGGCCAACAGTTCACTCTGAAGGTGCAGGAAGCTGCTCTGGCTCCGCAGCACACCTTGCAACTGGTCGAGGCACACTGGTTGAAAAAGCCTGTACTACGGTATGCCGGCACCGGTATACTGGCAGCAGGGCAAGCGCAAAAGAGCCCCTTGCGGGCACGGTGGCGCTACGCTATTTATTCTTCCTCCAGGGGTGTCGTAGACACCCCAAGTGGGAAAATAGTTGTTGGTATGCTGGCATCCTGACAGCCGGCATATCAAGTGCCACCCCTGAATTAGAGGTATGTGACATGCAAGGCGGTATGTATCAAGCAAATGAGATGCATACCGCCACTTACTAGATTTGCAATTAAAATTGCAAAGGACAACTCCTCCAATAAGAGCTGGGCTTTACAATACAAGGACTTCCAGGTATATGACCCTAGACCAGTGATGGGGAACCCCGGCACTCAATTTGTTGTTGAACTACACATACCAGCATGCCTGCTACAGTTTTGCTCCTTGGCTATGCTAAAACTGTTGCAGGGTATGCTGGAACGTGTAGTTCAGCAACAGCTGGAGTGCCAAGGTTCCCCATCACTGCCCTAGACCCCATCGGTACATGTGCAGCCAAAGGTGGAAGCTGCGGGGGGACGACACTGGGAGGGACCCTATTGGATACCTCTAACACCCCTTTTCCACCAAAATCCCGGGTCTATCCTGGAATTTTTCCCCAGCATTTTGCTGGGTCGTACCTGGTTTAGACCCCATTTCCACCTCACCCTCGTCCCAGATTTTTCCCAGGTAACCTCCATTTCCACTGAACCCGGGTAAGCCCAGCAAAGCCTGTATTCGTCATTAAAAAATGTCCATAATAAATAACTCCCCTTTATTTTATGTTGTTAGCAGCAAGCCAGAGATGGATTTATAGCGCCTCACACTAATATAATTAGCGACTTACTTCATGGATTAAGTGTAAGTATCTGCCTTGATTCTCTGACAAGTGAAACTAACAGTGAATGTTATAATAAGAATTTACTTACCGATAATTCTATTTCTCATAGTCCGTAGTGGATGCTGGGGACTCCGTAAGGACCATGGGGAATAGCGGCTCCGCAGGAGACTGGGCACATCTAAAGAAAGCTTTAGGACTAACTGGTGTGCACTGGCTCCACCCCCTATGACCCTCCTCCAAGCCTCAGTTAGGATACTGTGCCCGGACGAGCGTACACAATAAGGAAGGATTTTGAATCCCGGGTAAGACTCATACCAGCCACACCAATCACACCGTACAACTTGTGATCTGAACCCAGTTAACAGTATGATAACAGAGGAGCCTCTGAAAAGATGACTCCCAACAATAATAACCCGATTTTTGTAACAATAACTATGTACAAGTATTGCAGACAATCCGCACTTGGGATGGGCGCCCAGCATCCACTACGGACTATGAGAAATAGAATTATCGGTAAGTAAATTCTTATTTTCTCTAACGTCCTAAGTGGATGCTGGGGACTCCGTAAGGACCATGGGGATTATACCAAAGCTCCCAAACGGGCGAGAGAGTGCGGATGACTCTGCAGCACCGAATGAGAGAACTCCAGGTCCTCCTCAGCCAGGGTATCAAATTTGTAGAATTTAGCAAACGTGTTTGCCCCTGACCAAGTAGCTGCTCGGCAAAGTTGTAAAGCCGAGACCCCTCGGGCAGCCGCCCAAGATGAGCCCACTTTCCTTGTGGAACGGGCTTTTACAGATTTTAGCTGTGGCAGGCCTGCCACAGAATGTGCAAGCTGAATTGTACTACAAATCCAACGAGCAATAGTCTGCTTAGAAGCAGGAGCACCCAGCTTGTTGGGTGCATACAGGATAAACAGCGAGTCAGATTTCCTGACTCCAGCCGTCCTGGAAACATATTTTCAGGGCCCTGACAACATCCAGCAACTTGGATTCCTCCAAGTCCCTAGTAGCCGCAGGCACCACAATAGGTTGGTTCAGGTGAAAACGCTGGAACCACCTTAGGGAGAAACTGAGGAC
This sequence comes from Pseudophryne corroboree, assembly GCF_028390025.1. Classification (NCBI taxonomy): domain Eukaryota; kingdom Metazoa; phylum Chordata; class Amphibia; order Anura; family Myobatrachidae; genus Pseudophryne; species Pseudophryne corroboree. Next base: position 917,395,645 of record NC_086445.1, read on the forward strand.
GAGTCCTCAATTCCGCCCTGTCCGAATGGACAATCAGATAAGGGCTTTTACAGGATAAAGCCGCCAATTCTGACACGCGCCTGGCCCAGGCCAGGGCCAACAGCATGACCACTTTCCATGTGAGATATTTTAACTCCACAGATTTAAGTGGTTCAAACCAATGTGACTTTTGGAACCCAAACTACATTGAGATCCCAAATTGCCACTGGAGGCACAAAAGGAGGCTGTATATGCAGTACCCCTTTTACAAACGTCTAAACTTCAGGGACTGAAGCTAGTTCTTTTTTGGAAGAAAATTGACAGGGCCGAAATCTGAACCTTAATGGACCCCAATTTCAGGCCCATAGACACTCCTGTTTGCAGGAAATGTAGGAATCGACCCAGTTGAATTTCCTCCGTCGGGCCTTACTGGCCTCGCACTACGCAACATATTTTCGCCAATTGCGGTGATAATGTTTTTGCGGTTACATCCTTCCTGGCTTTAGATCAGGATATGGATGACTTCATCCGGAATGCCTTTTTTCCTTCAGGATCCGGTGTTCGACCGGCATGCCGTCAAACGCAGCCGCGGTAAGTCTTGGAACAGACAGGGTCCTTGCTGGAGCAGGTCCCTTCTTAGAGGTAGAGGCCACGGATCCTCCGTGAGCATCTCTTGAAGTTCCGGTTACCAAGTCCTTCTTGGCCAATCCGGAGCCACGAATATAGTGCTTTCTCCTCTCCATCTTATCAATCTCAGTACCTTGGGTATGAGAGGCAGTGGAGGGAACACATACACTGACTGGTACACCCACGGTGTTACCAGAGCGTCTACAACTATTGCCTGAGGGTCTCTTGACCTGGCGCAATACTTGTCGAGTTTTATAAACATGTGGAAGACTTCTGGGTGAAGTCCCCACTCTCCCGGGTGGAGGTCGTGCTGAGGAAGTCTGCTTCCCAGTTGTCCACTCCCGGAATGAATACTGCTGACAGTGCTATCACATGATTTTCCGCCCAGCGAAGAATCCTTGCAGCTTCTGCCATTGCCCTCCTGCTTCTTGTGCCACCCTGTCTGTTTACGTGGGTGACTGCCATGATGTTGTCCGACTGGATCAACACCGGCTGACCTTGAAGCAGAGGTCTTGCTAAGCTTAGAGCATTGTAAATGGCCCTTAGCTTCAGGATATTTATGTGAAGTGATGTATCCAGGCTTGACCCTAAGCCCTGGATATTCCTTCCCTGTGTGACTGCTCCCCAGCCTCGCAGGCTGGCCTCCGTGGTCACCAAGACCCAGTCCTGAATGCCGAATCTGCGGCCCTCTAGAAGATGAGCACTCTGCAACCACCACAGGATGGATACCCTTGTCCTTGGTGACAGGGTTATCCGCTGATGCATCTGAAAATGCGACCCGGACCATTTGTCCAGTAGGTTCCACTGGAAAGTTCTTGCGTGGAATCTAACGAATGGGATTGCTTCGTAGGAAGCCACCATTTTTACCCAGAACCCTTGTGCATTGATGCACTGAGACTTGGTTCGGTTTTAGGAGGTTCCTGACTAGCTCGGATAACTCCCTGGCTTTCTCTTCCGGGAGAAACACCTTTTTTCTGGACTGTGTCCAGGAACATCCCTAGGAAACAGAAGACAAGTCGTCGGAACCAGCTGCGATTTTGGAATATTGAGAATCCAATCGTGCTGCCGCAACACTACCCGAGATAGTGCTACACGACTTCCAACTGTTCCCTGGATCTTACCCTTATCAGGGAATCGTCCAAGTAAGGGATAACTAAAATTCCCTTCCTTCGAAGGGATATCATTTCTGCCATTACCTTGGTAAAGACCCGGGGTGCCGTGGACCATCCCTACGGCAGCGTCTGAACTGATAGTGACAGTTCTGTACCATAACCTGAGGTACCCTTGGTGAGAAGGGTAAATTTTGACATGAAGGTAAGCATCCTTGATGTCCCGAGACATCATGTAGTCCCCTTCTTCCAGGTTCGCAATCACTGCTCTGAGTGACTCAATCTTGAATTTGAACCTCTGTATGTAAGTGTTCAAAGATTTTAGATTTAGAATCGGTCTCACCGAGCCGTCTGGCTTCGGTACCACAATAGTGTGGAATAATACCCCGTTCCCTGTTGCAGGAGGGGTACCTTGATTATCACCTGCTGGGAATACAGCTTGTGAATGGCTTCCAAAACTGCCTCCCTGTCAGAGGGAGACGTCGGTAAAGCCGACTTTTGGAAACGGCGAGGGGGAGACGTCTCGAATTCCAATATGTACCCTTGAGATATTACCTGAAGGATCCAGGGGTCTACTTGCGAGTGAGCCCACTGCGCACTGAAATTCATTGAGAACGGGCCCCCACCGTGCCTGAGCTTGTAAGGCCCTAGCGTCATACTGAGGGCTTTGCAGAGGCGGGAAAGGGTTTCTGTTCCTGGGAACTGGGTAATCTCTTCAGCCTTTTTCCTCTCCCTCTGTCACGAGCAGAAAAGAGGAACCTTTTGTCCGCTTGCCAACAAAGGACTGCGCCTGATAATACGGCGTCTTATTTTGAGAGGCGACCTGGGGTACAAACGTGGATTTCCCAGTTGTTGCCGTGGCCACCAGGTCTAAAAGACCGACCCCAAATGTCCCCTTTCAAAGGCAATACTTCCAAATGCCGTTTGGAATCCGCATCACCTGACCATTTTACTGGTAGAATTGGACAACGCACTTATACTTGATGCCAGTCGGCAAATATTCCGCTGTGCATCATGCATATATAGAAATGCATCTTTTAAATGCTCTATAGGCAATAATATACTATCCTTATCTAGGATATCAATATTTCCAGTCAGGGAATCCGACCATGCCAACCCAGCACTGCACCTCCAGGCTGAGGCGATTGCTGGTCGCAGTATAACACCAGTATGTGTGTGAATACATTTTTGGATACCCTCCTGCTTTCTATCAGCAGGATCCTTAAGGGCGGCCATCTCATGAGAGGGTAGAGCCCTTGTTCTTACAAGCGTGTGAGCGCCTTATCCCCCCTAGGGGGTGTTTCCCAACGCACCCTAACCTCTGGCGGGAAAGGGTATACAGCCAATACTTTTTAAGAAATTATCAATTGTTATCGGGGGGAAACCCACGCATCATCACACACCTCATTTTATTTCTCAGATTCAGGAAAACTACAGGTAGTTTTTCCCTCACCGAACATAATACCCCTTTTTGGTGGTACTCGTATTATCAGAAATGTATAAAACATTTTCCATTGTCTCAATCATGTAACGTGTGGCCCTACTGGAAATCACGGTTGTCTCTTCACCGTCGACACAGGAGTCAGTATCCGTGTCGGCGTCTGTATCTGCCATCTGAGGTAACGGGCGCTTTAGAGCCCCTGACGGCCTATGAGACGTCTGGACAGGCACAAGCTGAGTAGCCGGCTGTCTCATGTCAACCACTGTTTTTTTATACAGAGCTGACACTGTCACGTAATTTTCAACAGTACATCCACTCAGGTGTCGACCCCCTAGGTGGTGACATCACTGTTACAGACACTCTGCTCCGTCTCCACATCATTTTTCTCCTCATACATGTCGACACAAACGTACCGACACACAGCACACACACAGGGAATGCTCTGATAGAGGACAGGACCCCACTAGCCCTTTGGGGAGACAGAGGGAGAGTATGCCAGCACACACCAGAGCGCTATATATATATATATATATATATATATATATATATATATATATATACATACATACATACATACATATACACATATACATACATACATACACAGGGATAACCTTATATAAGTGTTTTTCCCCTTATAGCTGCTGTATGTTTTAATACTGCGCCTAATTAGTGCCCCCCTCTCTTTTTTTAACCCTTTCTGTAGTGTAGTGACTGCAGGGAAGAGCCAGGGAGCTTCCCTCCAACTGAGCTGTGAGGGAAAATGGCGCCAGTGTGCTGAGGAGATAGGCTCCGCCCCCTTTTCGGCGGCCTTATCTCCCGTTTTTCTGTATATTCTGGCAGGGGTTAAATGCATCCATATAGCCCAGGAGCTATATGTGATGTATTTTTTTTTTTTGCCATGTAAGGTATTTTTATCATGTTTTATTGCGTCTCAGGGCGCCCCCCCCAGCGCCCTGCACCCTCAGTGACCGGAGTATGAAGTGTGCTGAGAGCAATGGCGCACAGCTGCAGTGCTGTGCGCTACCTTATTGAAGACAGGAACGTCTTCTGCCGCCGATTTTTCCGGACCTCTTCGCTCTTCTGGCTCTGTAAGGGGGCCGGCGGCGCGGCTCCGGGACCCATCCAGGCTGGGCCTGTGATCGTCCCTCTGGAGCTAATGTCCAGTAGCCAAGAAGCCCAATCCACTCTGCACGCAGGTGAGTTCGCTTCTTCTCCCCTTAGTCCCTCGATGCAGTGAGCCTGTTGCCAGCAGGACTCACTGAAAATAACAAACCTAAACTAAAACTTTCACTAAGAAGCTCAGGAGAGCCCCTAGTGTGCACCCTTCTCGTCGGGCACAGAAATCTAACTGAGGCTTGGAGGAGGGTCATAGGGGGTGGAGCCAGTGCACACCAGTTAGTCCTAAAGCTTTCTTTAGATGTGCCCAGTCTCCTGCGGAGCCGCTATTCCCCATGGTCCTTACGGAGTCCCCAGCATCCACTTAGGACGTTAGAGAAATAATGTTATGTTATACTGAATATACAGTATATTTAATTCAAAATATGAGTTTCTCCAGATAATATATAAAACATGCATCATCTAATTACATATAAAATATTAGATACAGCATCTAATTGCATATAAATTCACTCCTGGCACAGAGGCAGATATGACTGGAAGAACCAATCAGCAGCTTACGCAATTACCAGAGTCAAAAAACCTGAGTAAGAGCTGTTTCCACTGCAGTGTTCCCGAGATTTTCCGCTAAAAACGCTGCTCGATACCCAGGATTCCTGGGTCAGTAGGCCCGGGATTTTTCCCTAGGAGCCACGTCCCGTGAAGACACTGCAATTACCCGGGTTTTTTAAGCAGTGGAAAAGGGGTATAAGAGAACTATAAGGTAAGTAGCCAACAGGCTTCTATTAGTTAACGCCATCTATGGGTTGCCTACCAGGTACAAGCTCTGGAAAGATTTGATTTCTGGAGCTCTATACATTTTCAGAGTTTTGACCACATTTTCCTGTTAGCACATCTTGCCTGTATATTGTTATGTTTATTATTTCATCACCAATCCCCATCTGTTATTTTTGACATTGTTAATATATGGCAGTGGTTCCCAGATTTGGACCTCACAGCACCCTAACAGTCCAGGTTTTAAGAATATCGATGGCTGAGCACACATAGTTATATAGACATGAATGAGGTACTAATCAAGTCACCTGTGCTTTAAAATTTGGACTGTTAAAGTGCCTTGAGGACCAGCTTAGGGAAGCACTAATATATGGAATAAAGATTATTTTTAACTCATTGTCCATTAGAGTGCAGCCCTTTGTTATGCTATTTGGAATATATATTCATACGGGTATGGGTCATTAGGTCGAAAGTCATTAGGTCGACATGCATTAAGTCGACAGGGTGACTAGGTCGACATGAGGTTTTTTGTTTTTGTTTTTAAAGGTTTTTTTGGTGCTATTTGCTTCGTAGAGTGACCGGGAACCCCAATTAGTACACAGTGTCCCCTCACCATGCTTCGGGCAAGGTTACTGATCCCAATTGTAGTCCACGTGGATCAGAAAGTATGGGGGGGGGGGGGGGGGGGGGGAGTGAAAAACTCATGTCGACTTTTTCCATGTCGACCTAATGGCCGTAAGCCATTCATACCTCCCAACATGACCCTCTCCACTCTGCTCCTGGACTTCCCTCTTAATTTAGGATTTCGATTAACCTGTTCAATACAGGTGATGGAAATCATAAATTAAGAGTGAAGTCCAGGAGCAGAGCATTGTGTCCCTCCTGCAGAGAGTCATGTTGGGAGGTATGTATATTTTTTCCCCATACATAAGTAAAATTACAGGCACTCCAAAGTTTCACTGCAACCCATCTCTTTATAAAATGAACATATTTTTTTTGCCACAGGCACCAACATCTTATACAATTTCCAGAGGCACACCTGGGTGCTGTCTAGAATCATACGTTTTCAAGCTCTGTCCTAAGGACCCCAAACAGTTCATGTTTTCCAAGTTTCCTTACAGAATCACAAGTGAAATAATTAGCTCCACCTGTGGACCTTTTAAAGTGTGTCAGTGAGTAATGAATACACCTATGCTCCTACTGAGTGACCTGGAAAATGTGAACCTTTGGGGTCCTGAGAACCAGTGGTTGAGACCCACTGGTCTAGTTTACCCTTGACGCACTACAACTCCCATCACGACATGTATATTTAATTTTCTTATAAAAGTGTCCTTTTCTTGCACTTTAAATACTCTGCATTAACCTAATACATCAAGAGAATAAGAATGGATACTGAGAATGGAACTTGATATGCAAAATAAGAGGAATTGGCAGGTAGAGTTGGACAATCCTGAAAAACCGGCACATTCCCAGAAACAAAAGCTTTCTAGGGACAAATTGCTAAAAGCTGGGACTGTGCCTGGAGATGAACCACAGCTGACAGCTCTGCTTTCCAGTAAGGGGCAATGATACTGATGTGTGTCTCAGGAGTGCCTATCTATCATCCAGCTCTGCCATTCTATTAAGGTGGTAAGTAGCTATACATCCAGTGTGACCAGACAGAGTATACAGAAAGATAGCACAGTGCGTGACTGACCTGAGCTGCCAGTTTCCCGGACACGGAGAGCAGAGCATGGCTGGAGTACCTGGCCTGCCCCTCCCCGCCACTCAGCCCCGCCGCCCGGCTCAGCGCCTCCACCTGGCGGCTCAGCGCCTCCACCTGCTCCCGCAGCCGCCGGTTCTCGCCCTGCAGGTCGGTGACGGAGCGGGAGAGCGGCCCCGCCAGCCTCAGCACGTCGTCCAGCTGCCTCTCCACGCCGCGCCGGAACTCCTCCATCTCCGCCTGCAGCCCCTGCACCGTTCCCTTGTCATCCTCCTGCCGGAGGCTCCTGCAGCTGGTGGCCGGCCACACAGACACTTCCACGCCGGGGTCCATAGCCGCTGCCCGGGAGGGAGAGTGCACGCCGACACAGGGATCGCTGACCGAGCACTAGTAGCACATGGTACAGCAGCGGGAGTGCAGCATGCCGCCGGGCACCTGTAGGGGGGGAGGGGGACCTTGTCCGGCTCAGGTCACTAGTCCCGCGGTACCCCCGGGTGTCTATAGGCAGCAGTGTAGGGGGTAATGCCCAGCTGTGCCCGGGAGGAGCAGTGACATCCAATCCCTGCAGCTCTGTGCCCAGATAACCCCAGTCCTGTGCCAGGTGGTACCCCAGTGAGGAGGCAGAGCCCTGGTCTGTACCTGCTGCAATACTCAGTCACCACTTATACTACAGCCGCTGCTGCTTGTACTCCGGGGAGTGGTGGTGGAGTGCCTTCTGCCCTCTCTCCTCTCAGACTCTCTGCACTCAGGCTCAGCTGTAAGGAAAGGAGATGCTCAGACGGGGGAGGGACGAAATGGGGGGAGTCCTGTCCTTTCTTCCCCCTGTGTTACCATGCTGTGCCAAGTTATACACAGTCTCCTTATCTGTCTCCACCGGAGGAGGGGTGAGGTGACACAGAGGAGGCACTCAGGCTTACAACTGGCTGCCACAATAGATAGAGACTAACCTCTCCAGGTTTCCTCCTGTACTCATTGTCCAGAGAAACTGATTGTTCTATAAAGACTGAGAAACATCTGTCACCACCAGTAGGTGTAATACAGGAGAATATTACACGGCTTGCTGTTCAGTCATCATTAGCTGCACTGGGGTATTCCTTCCTTTCTCATAGACACTGTAAGCTAGGTACACACTATACAATTGTTGGGCTGATGTATCAATGATCGGGGGATCGTCCTGTTTTATTGTGTAATGTGTAGGCATGAGCGTTCTGGCAAGAAACGTACGGCTTTGATTATGTGACCCATCACTCTTGATCAAAGATATCTACCAAAAGGACCCGATATTGGACCTCATTCAGAGATGGACGCAGATCGTTGCACCCGCAGCAAAATGTGCGTCCATTTCCTCACATGCTGGGGGCTGTCCAGCACAGGGCAAGGCTGCCCAGCATGTGTGGCGCCTCCTCACTAAGCGTCCGCAATTTAATTGCGGATGCATCGATTTGTGCATGACCCTTGCCTGCGCTGGGAGGTGGTCCAGCGCCATTTTTTTCGGAGGCCGCTGCTGTCATCCATCTTGCGGCTGCATCCTGGAAGGTCGAAAGGTGTAGGGTCGCGCACTGCGGCCGGTTTGCATGCGCAGGCCCTCCTGGATGTCTCAGCGTGTGAACGTGAGGGTGCAGCCTGGTATGAATGACCCCCATTGTGCAGTGTGTGGGCATTCTCTATAATCTCATATTTACTGTGGTTTATCCTGATTACCTCATCCTCCTTGTGGGCGGACACTGTATGCAAATTCAGTCCTGTGTGGCAGAAAATTGGTAACCTATATTAAAAATATATAAATATCACTTAGTAAGTGCTGGCAAAACCAGGTCCTTCCACTTGCCGAAATTCTACCCGTTTGCCGGGACGACCAAAAAAACGAATAGTGTTTAGGTAGCTTAATAGTATCACAGGCAGCAATTTACAAGTAATAATAACGGGATGCGGTCAAGATCCCGCCGGACGGAATCCCGGCGGTCGGAATACCGACACCGGAATCCCGACCGGCACAATGCCGACATATTCTCCCTCTGTGGGTGTCCACGACACCGATAGAGGGTGAATAAATTAGTATGCCGAGCGTAGCGATTCGCCATGCCCGCAGCGTGGCGAGAGCAGCGAGCCCGCAAGTGGCTGCGTTGCGCTCGCCCCCCTGTCGGGATTGTGCTGGTCGGGATTCCGGTGTCGGTACTGATCCCGTAATAACTTGTAGATATGTCAGTAAGCTGGATGGTGTTTCTGTCACAGGTCTATGCTCTGGGGTGCAGTCATCACTGCATATAAAATGTAATAATAATTACATAAAAAAGATAAAGGCTGCTCTTGAACTCTGTATGGGATGTTAAGATTAAATGCGAATTAAAAACATCATTAAAAAGACAATAAACAAATATTAAAGTAAATGCATTTCCTGCATGAAAAATAGTTGTTTTTAGCTTCACTTTTATGATTTTGGGCTAGATGCATCATTGCTTGGAAAGTGATAAAATGGAGAGTGAAATAGTACCAGCCAATCATCTCCTAACTGCTATGTCACAGGATGTGTTTGAAAAATGGCAGTTAGGACCGGACTGGCTGGCACTTTTTCACTCTCCATTTTATCACTTTCCAAGCGATGATGCATCTAGCCCTTTATTTCTTAAATGTTTTCAACTGAAATGGCGGTTGAACTGCCCTTTTCCTGTAAAGACTGATTTCCTAGTGTACTTGTGCTTCTCTTTGTAGAATTTTCTTAATAAATGCCAAATAAGGTTTTGCGAGCAAGTCCCTCTCTCCTATGTGGTCTCTGTGTAATTACGTAATCTGCAGGTTATATTTCTGTATGTATGTAAAGTTGTGAACTAATCTGTTATTGTTCTGTATGTAATTATGCTGTATGTTACTGTGTACAGCGCTGCAAAATGGGCTCCTGGCGCTCAGCATAGAAGGGCCCTTTGCGGGATCGTTGTGCTTGCTATCCTGCGTGCATGGTGGCGTCCTCCAGGGTGTTGTGGACACCCCAAGAGGGAGAATAGTTGTCGGTATCTCGGCGCTGGGATCCCGACAGCTGGGATATTGAGAGCCTCCCCTACAAAACCCTTATGGTGCCATATAAATAAAATAATAACATTGCTATATAACATTTGCAGAGTTTCTCCTTTTAAAACCTTGTTGTTTATTTTAATACCCATCTGCTAATATCCTCTAATACATCCAATAGTTTCCATATATAAGGATACTCATTAATAAAAAAATTACTTTTACAGCTCTTTTATGTGGTTGTAAATACTCCAGTGACAGTGAACTCAGCTAAAACAAACACCGAATTCAGCAAGTGATCGCACCTGTAGTACCCCTTTCACACCGCACAAATAACCCGGTATCGATCCGGCATATTGCCTGGTCGGCACGGGTCAGCATGCGGTGTGAAAGCGCCATGGTGGAATTCCCAGGTAGCCTGACCCGTTAATTCAACACGGAAATAAAGCAGTTTTATTCCAGAGTTGAATACCGGGTCAGTGGCAGCGTAAACGGGTTCCCGGGTCGATGTGACCCGGAGCATGTTCACTAGATAGGAAGAGGCAGCGCGGAGATGAGCTCATCTCCCAGCGCCGCCCCCGCTGACGGCTCTGCCCCCCGCCGCTATGGCAACCCGCCCGGCATATTGCCGGGTCAGGGAAGCTAGCTGTAGCGTCCAATGCCGGATCCCACCCGGGAAGGACCTGTTTCCAATTCCCGGGTGGGAGCCGACATTTGCGGTGTGAAATTTGCTGCTGCGATCAGGTCTGAATTAGGCCCATTGTGCCTTGAGAACTGAGGCTGAGAAACCCTATGATACAGTAAGGTTGCCAGCAGATATTCATCCATAATATGTCCTCTAGTAAGTATGGTGCCAACCTCATGTTGGTGAATAGGGCAAGCCTGAAATGTCTGAAACCCCATCATTTTACCATTATCTGTCCATTGGCTATCCAGTTAGCTCTCAGTTCTCATGGTCTATACATAAAACTGCCAGGTTCCCCCTAATCTGTAATCTTCTCAGAGAAATAATGAACCCATCAGCTGGACATTACACATCAAGGGTCAATAGAAGGTCGTCATGCTGGTAATTAAAATAAATACACTTAACAAACACAAATGCTAGCCATACATTAGTACGATCACCCTGAAAGCCTCTGGCACACGATTTGGTTTTTATTTTACATACGATGCGGTATACAATTTATTGCCAGATCATACGCCTCACCTAAACACGCTGTCAATAAAAAATAAAAAAAGTAATTTAAAAGGACGCTGATCTTATGCACCATCAGATGATGCACCATATGTGCATACGATTACGACGGATAATATGGGCTGCACATATGATCTGAGGATGCGACATTCGACCCACAGGGCCGTTCATTGCATCGTAAATGAATGCAAAACATGTACAATGTGCATATAATGCATTGTACGATGCAGCAAAATTGTATATTCCTGTACGAGATCGCTCTAGTGTATGGCCAGCAAAAAGGTTACATGTTGCCCAATATCACGTGTGAGTTTTTAGACATTTTTGCACATGTGCAGTTGTGAATCAGGTCCTCATTACCAGCTCATGTCGTAACAAGGCAATGTTCTATAAATGGAGAAGCCCTCACTGAAGTTTGCTACGGAACACCTCGTTATTATTATTATTATTATTATTATCCTTTATTTATATGGCGCCACAAGGGTTCCGCAGCGCCCGATTACAGAGTACAAATGCACATAAAGAATAGGAAAACAGTGACTTACAGTTGAATACAATATAGGACAAGTACAGGGCAGCTAAGCATAACTACACCAGTAAACATAGAGATAAGTTCCAGGTGGTCAAAAAACTGTGGGATCTGGGCGGTTGAGGATTATTAAAGTAAGAAAAGTATAAGCACATGAGGGAAGAGGGCCCTACTCGTGAGAGCTTACATTCTTATCCAGTTGTAAGTGTAGATGTGACCCTAATGCTTGTTATTCTGTATCACCCATACTTACTTACATACAGATCCAGAGTATGCACAGTGCGAATACTTGCAAGATATGTTCTGCCAACAGGTGTTCTTTGAACTCTGCGTAAGCCCCAATGTCTCACAGCCTTCAACCTGCCTGTAAAAATTAATGAGCCGGGTAATAATACTGCAGTTTTCTGTACCTGCTATAGTGTTTTGCAGGTATAGGAAGTAGAAGGAAATGGGTTATTGGGCATCTATTGTTACAAAAGAGTTTATTTTTATTTTCTGAAACCCAGTTGAGGTAATAAGTCTGAGTTTTTATTGCTGTTATGGTGATAAAAATGCATGATCATCAGTATTTAAAAAATAAAACTGTATTTGGCCTGGAATCATAAAAGTGAACTTACTGATCTGCAGGCCAGTCTCCCAAGATGTGCAAGTACATATGTTGACCAGTGATATGCAGAACCCAGACTTTGGGGAAGGTTCCTAAGGTGCGGGTTGTCAGCAGCTTTGACCGTTTTAATATGGCAATAGGAGTAAAGGCTGAACCAGGCTTGTTTAGCATTTATTCCTGTTGCCGTTTTAAAACTAATGGTCAAAGCCATCTAAGATCACCAACTTTAACAAAACACTCCTTAGTAAAACTTCTCCCTGGGCTATCAGTTCCACTAATTTGTATAGTATGGAAACAAAGTGGTCAATCCAATTAGATGCGAGTTGCAGAATGCGGGTTGCCATTTTCTCTGCAAATTTGCATTGAAAATTAATTTTGCAATGCAATTAGAAACTCGCACTAAACCAGTCAGAGTAAACTCACTTTTTTTCATTTGCACCTCACTGAGGGAGAGAGATGGTAGGGAAAATCCTTAAGTTAATGTTAAAATGTCAGGACACCATGCAGAAATCCCTTGGACACCCGCACTAATGACTAATTAGGCAATTTGGAAGTTTCAAATTAGCTCAATTAGTCCAATAAAAATGGCCTTAAATTGCCCCTAAATTAACTTTTTGTTGCTTTATGCACCAGCAAATTGAAGTATTTTTTTTTTAAATAATAATTGCTTTTTATAATTTATTTTTATAGTCCTCACAAAGTACCTCAAAAGCATCTTGTTTCCACTTTTATTGCCATTTTTATTTTCTGTACGAAAGTAAATGAAAAAGGTTTATTTTTTATTATTTTGTACTTGTTCTTTAAAAATGCACAAATAAGCCATTTAACACCATTTAAAAACCTCCAGTACTTTCCTTATACCCGCTAACGGCCTTCCGTATGATTCTGCAAATTAAATTGTCAGTTTTTTTAGGTCTAGCAAGCAGGGGCGGATTTAGGGGTTGGGGTGCCCCTAGGCACAACATTAATGGCCACCCTGCCTGCCTAATTTTATTATTTTCATAGATTGGCTATAAACCCTCAATTGATGATGATAGACAATTTAACAGAATAATAAAAAAAGCCACTAACTACATGTGAATTATGTATACATATTTACTAAGTAGGACAGCTTACAGGGCCAGTATGTGCATGTCCTACCCGGGAATATTTTGCAGTTACTGGTACTTTTTGGGGTGACAATACCAAGTGCCGCCCCCAAACAAGTGCCGCATGGGAAATTCTCCACTGCTAGCAAGGTCACCCCACCTTTTCATGTACTTCTCTCACATCACATCTGGCAGACAATTCATAAATCCCTGCTGAGAGTACAGCAAATAGGCACTTTTAATTGGATTGGAGAATTCTCGGGTGAGTGCATTCGGGCAAAGTCTGCAACTTTAATGAAACAAGTTTGCAACTCACACCTTATTGGATTGACCCCTAAGTGTAAAAAAGGTAGTTTTATTTATAAAATTCTTTCTTTTTTATATGAATAAATAATACCCTGTTTCCACTGCCGCAATAACCCGGGTTATTGCCGGGGTAACCTGCGTCGCGGCTTACTGGAAAAGGGTCCCTGAAATATAAAGCCGACCCGAGTAGCACACGGGTATTGGGGCTGTGTAAACATGCACCCAGGTCCCATTAAAAGCATAGGAAGAGCTGGATCACTGGTGCTTGGAGATGATGTCCTCTCCAAGCGCTGGCAGAACAGAAACACTGCACATAGGTGCAGTGTGAAAGGGGTTGACCCAGGTTGCAGCTACGGTGTGACTCGGGTTGAAATCATGTTCAAAAACACGGGTTGGACCTGGGGATTTTAGTGGAAAAGTGGTATAATTTATTAATGTGTTTCTTGTGTTACTGCCATCCACAGTATAACAGAACAGGTATAGCAGCGGCACAAATACAACATGGTATTTGTTATTCAAGCAAAATAAAAGCATACAGAAGCCTTTAGTAAGAAAATTCTCAATATCTCACAGCTGCCTGGGTTATCACTGGCAGTAAGCTGTTCTGCTTTTGGGGCAAAATGAATACAAGTCCTATTAGCAGCAAAATACCTGTTGTCTTTCTGACTGCAGCATTGGTTAGAATCCAGAGGTTGGGTAAGTATGCCAACCCCCCTCCCCCCTAACCCTCCCTTACCACAGCCTAAACCTAACCTCCCCCTCCCTCCCGCAACCTAACCATAACCTTCCCTTGTGGTGCCTAAACCCTACCCACCTTTCCCACACCCTAAACCTAAATCTTTCCCTCTCTCCTCTTTCTATCCTTTTCATAAATCAGACCAACAATTCTAAATTGTGCTGATAGTTCTCAGTTAATCTCATATAACTTTGAGGAAAGCCAAAGTTGCGGTTAAGATAACTTCACAGATAACCAAGTAGTCTTTTAAAATGTAAGCTCATATGTGCAGGGCCCTACCTCCTAATATTTTTATAGCTTCCCTATAAATATCTCAACCAATTGTTATATGTTTTTACTGTTCCTACATTTGTAATTATGTATGTAACCTGTTTTGTATATGTGCTCTGCACTGGCACTGGAGAAATTTGTAGGCTAACAATAATAAAGTATGACATTTAGATTTATTTATTTCATGGTTCTTTTATTCATGTATTGGTGTTCGTTTTCAATAGATTTGAAAGAATTTACTGCTGAAGCTTCCAGACTCTCAGTTAAATCCAGGCTCTTTGCGCCATCCCACAAACTCTCCATACCTCACCAAAGAACTCGGCTCTATCCACTGCCTCCAGAATGACCATTTGTATGTCTGTTATTCTTTCAAAGTCTTGCAAAGGAACAGAGTGAATTATCTATCGGAAAGGAAACATCTGTTTTTCAAAAAATAAATAAACATTTGTCTCTGCAACTGTATCTGTTATGACGATAAATTAAATAATTGTTTACAACATTATTTACAAGAATAGTTAATTAGAAATAAGGAAAAGTTTATTACTCTTCAAGAACCTCCGTTTAATATGATGATGCAATATAACTGAAGCAGGAAGCATGGATCGCTGAATGCTATTATTTTTATTATTCCTTATTTATATGGCGCCACAAGGGATCCGCAGCGCCCATTACAGAGTACATAAACAAATTAGCAAAACAGCACTTACAGTTCAAGATAATATAGGACCAGTACGAAAAACCAGGGTTTAGGTGCCATCAAAGGGAGTATGGAGTATAAGATAGTGTAAGTAAGAGAAGGAAAGGCACATGAGGGGAGAAGGCCCTTATTGCAAGCTTACAATCTAAAAGGTGAAGGGCTAACAAACCGGAGTGACACAGAAGGGTTAGACAGTGAGCGTATACAAGAGGGTTAGGAGGAGAGTTGGCTGGGTTTGTTGAAGAAGTGGGTCTTGAGAGCCCGTTTGAAGTTTTGTAGAGAGGTGGAGAGTTCTAGAGATAGAGAGCAGCATGTGGAAAATCTTGTAGGTAGGAGTGGGAGGAGGTAATCGGTAGGCAGGAGAGGCAGTGTGCATTAGCAGGGCGAAGAGGACGGGTGGGAGTGTAAAGAGTGATAAGGTTATAGATGTAGGAGGGAGAAGAGTGGGTGAGGGCTTTGTTGGATGAGTGTGAGAAGCTTGAATTGGATTCTGAATGGGAAGGGGAGCGAGTGGAGGTCCTGCAAGAGAGGATAAGTGAATGTAGTACATTTGGTGAGGAAGATGAGATGAGCAGCAGCATTGAAGATAGACTGCAGTGGAGAGAGGCGTTTGTCAGGGGGGCCAGATAGGAGATTACAGTAGTCCAATCTGGAGATGACCAGTTACTGGGGGTCTTATACCCCTTTTACACCGCCAGCATATAACATGGGTTATTGCACATAAATGAGTTTGAGTGACCCGGTATTCCAACTCTGGTTGTTTGCAGGGTTGAACACGGGTTCAACCCGGCAAACTGTGCAGTGTAAACGGAAGCCAGGTCACATCGACTCGGCTTCCCGTTCACAGTGATGTACTCAGGCAGCGCTTGGAGATCATGTGAGCTCCAAGCGCCGCCCCAGCTGCGTCATCAGCAACGTCACCAACCGAGCAATATGCCGGGTTGGAGACGACAGTAGGAAGGGGGCTGACGCGGGTTGCAGCCGGGTAGCACCCTTGTCAAGCTCCAGGCCGCGACCCGTGATTTGGTGTAAAAGTGGTATTCGTAATCTACAGAAGAATTTATTAAATACATTGAGTTTAGTACCAAAATAATATACACTCATCCATGCAAATCAAACACAGTGTAGCTAAAAATGTAACTATTCATTTTTACTTTAATGTTGCTTTTGAGACTTCTATCTACCACACCTAAATCCTTGTGAATGGCAAGCACCGTGACATACAGACGTATCCTGACACACTAGTTGGCAATCACTGCACTATGGCATGCAGGTAATTATTCAAGCCAAAGAAAACACAAATGAGCATAAACATTACATCAGACAAAGAGGACTGCTGTTTGGTGAGTCACACAAATGTTTATGTCAGCAGTCTCCAGGGATGTGCAGGGGTCAGGAAGGTCTTTGCTATTATACATTACACAGACAGGTCATGGGATTAGCACACCTTTTGTTTTAGAAGTACTGTAGGCATTTCCTTCCGCAGCTTAAAAAATGCTAAACTTTTAACTACTAGGTTTTTGCAACATTTCTCTTCAACAGGTGACAGAGTGTAATGCGAGATGGACCGAAGACTATATAGAGGAGGTTGAACATAGTAGTGCAGTCATGGTGAAACTGTCATCTTTTGAAATTGTATATCTATGCAAATCTTATGCAGAGCCACAGACATTTTATTCGACAGCCTGACACTCATGAGATATCGTGGCCATACACTGTGAGATATCTCACAGTGTATGGGCACATGATATCTGGGTTCCTCCCCTGGGAAGAGACTGTAAATGTCAAATTGCTTTCTAACAAATATTTAAAATGCCCGCTCTAATATATACTTTGGACGCCTGTGCATCTTATTACCATGTGCTATGAATGTGCACTATACATCGCAAAACACTGCATCCCATAAGAGAAAACAATACACCCACACATTATCTGAGTTCCAAAGCTCATTGATGTATATATTTCTTATTAAAAGGATATGTATTCAATATATCACAATGTACAGCATATATATATATATATATATATATATATATGTTACATGGTTACAATTTACACAGTAAGCAGTTAATACAAACTAATTCAAATACATACATGGCCAGCGATACAATTACCATATTTTGCTCAAATAAAGTCTCCATTCCATATCACTCTCTCTCTCTCTGTGTAAAATCATGCAGCCACTGGACAGTCAACATCTCCACCATCATCTGGGACAAAAAGAACAGCCAGCTCTTGTGTCAGCTATATACTATGTAGTTTGGGGGAGTGCACAGACTAGTCTAGGGGAGGGAACTTTCTCATCCACGATGAGTCTCTGGTCAGTTCATATACAAGCAAGGTCCAGCCTTGATGGTGTAATTAAAGGAGATAGCCACTGGTCAGGCATGCTGTCTTCCAGGAAATCCATTGTTCTAATAAGAGTGACTTTAGCTTTCATACATTTAATCATATCTACTTGTTGCAATGAGCTACATCTTAATAACAGGCATCAAATTGATATACACATTAATCTGGTTGCTTTAATACCAAACACGATATGTCCATCTTGCTTCGTTACAATGATACACATACATGACCTTACTCCATTATATAATTTGAAACTTTATGATGTCTGGCGCTTGATATGTTCAAATTATGTGCTGTATGAAATATGTGTCAAATCTATCTCTGTGGCATGTCTGTGTAAATGCGTATGTTACCATATATTGCTGTGCTCGCTGCGCGTATTTGCAAGTATAGCGACTCAATGTGTGGAGTCTGTATGTTCTTTCTGTGTAATATTTTTGAATCCAAGACATTTTCCCGTTCATCCCTAGTGACGGTCAACTGCTGCACTGCATACACTGCCAGATGCGGCAAACTTGAACTCAAAACATATTGCACCTGACAGACATGCAGATGGATTCAGCATGTCTGAGTGACCGATATATTTGAGGTTGGTTGTGCTACACTATAAGATTATCTTGTCGAACTGCCAATACATGGCGACAGGCCAGATAATTGTGCAATGTATGTCCAGTATCACATATCAACCCGTACTAATACTGAACTGTAACTATTTCCCCCTTCCAACAACTAGCAGACTGTTGTTGGTCCAGTGATAGAGTCATCCAGCAGATATAGTTATGTGACCGGCGGTCAGTAGACTGACTGGCAGAGTTTATTTCCAACCTCTGGTGTCTTCTAGTTGGCGGAATTGGTTTACAGTGAAATCTTTAATGCTGTTTGAATATATTTAGCAGTAGGATGGAACCAAAGTTCATGGATTCTATAGATTGTAAGCTTGCGAGCAGGGCCTTCCTACCTCTATGTCTGTCTGTTTTTGCCCAGTTTTGTTCTATAACTGTTGTTCTAATTGTAAAGCGAAATGGAATATGCTGCGCTACATAAGAAACTGCTAATAAATACATTTTGCCACAGTCTGGATGTCTCTGAGGAACAACAACAAAAAAATAAAATGGTTTCATTTACACAAGTATTTTTTAAATAACTAGCCTGGACTGTGGTCCTCATTGGTTCGCAAATTTAACCTCAGAAAATACAGTAACGATGCGGGCGGGTGACCCACAATAAATGCGAAATGCCTCTGCCTGATTGACAGCTTCCAAGGCGATAGGGAAACGGGGACGTTGGCGGCTTCTGAACAGGGGCATGGCATTGGCGTGATCGTGGCGGCTGCGTGATGTTACATGCCGCCGCTCTGATCAAAAAGATAGCAGCGGGCCTCCTGCCGTCGCAGCCAGGCAGCATCGGCAGGAGCCACCCACAATTTCAGCGATCAAGCTGAAATTGCGCTGCGATCGCAATTTCAGTGCGATCACAGTGGGTGGGCTGTAGGCTGCATGCTGGGTGGCCCCCAGTATGCGAACAAAAGGATTGTAAATTCTGCTGTTTAGCAGAATTTACAATCCTTACTGAATAGGGTCCAGTATTTATTACATATGTCACAAATGTACATTTAAACTTACACTTGCGACCAGGGCCGGACTGGCCATCTGGCACTTCTGGCAAATGCCAGAAGGGCCGATGGCCACGTGGGCCGGTCCAGCCCTCACTGATACACGCTGCCGCTCAGTCCGGCGGCAGCGTGTCTCAGTTGTCAGGAGAGGAGAGCGCCCGCCAGCGCGGCTGTGTCTGGCGCCGTGGCGTATAGCGCGGCGGCGTATAGCGGACTTCAAACCAGCCGCTGGTTCGTGAGCCAATCAGAGCTCGCGGACCGGCAGCCAATCAGAAGCCGCCGGTCCGCGAGCTCTGATTGGCTCACGAACCGGTGGCTGGTTTGAATGAAGTCCGCTATACGCCGCCGCGCCAGACACAGCCGCGCTGGCGGGCGCTCTCCTCTCCTGACTCACCCGTCCATGACAGCCGGAGCCCGGAGGAGGAGCAGCAGCAGCAGTGGAACGCAGCCGGAAGCCCCGAACCCGGAAACCGCGGAACGCGGCATCACAGCGTCCCCTGCTACCCAGGACTTGCACGTTGGACTCCCTGTCTCTGTCCCCACCCTGGCCCAGTGCTAGCTGACAGCACACTGCACCTTCTACAACAGGCCCTGCCAAAGGGAATCGCCGCTGAGCGGTCGGCCACTAAACCAGTGAGTGGATCAAGCAAGCTACATGGACATGAGACAGACGTGGGTTTGGCTCATATGATATCTAGCCACATCACTGAACACTCCGTCTATCAGCTCTTACTGGTGAAGTATCAACAGGCTCCATTAAATACTAACCAGCCTCCTCTCTCTCAAATTGCAGTTTGAGCTCATTATGCACTAACCCCTTATAGCCATTAACAGCTGGCTTATGCATGCAAGAAAACTAACACATATTAGGTTTGGTGTTCAACTACCAGCAAGTTCTGAGGCCCAGGACACAGTCCTTTATTTTTAATCATATGTTTTATTTTTTATTTTTTATTTAATTGTGTATATGTAATGTAAAGGCACTTAGCCATTTAGTGTCTATTTGTTAGAATTATTTTACCAATGAATAAATTTATATATTTATAAAACCAGCAGCCGTTGTACTACTATCCCCTCCGAGCGCCCACATCATTTTCTCTCTCGGTAAGCAGCTGCAGCACTGGCTTCTGTGGGGCAATTGTATACCTGTCACTGTGGGGGCAATTGGCTGGCACTGTGGGGCATTTGTATACCTGGCACTGTGGGGGCAATTGTATACCTGTCAGGTATACAATTGCCCCCACAGTGTCAGATCCACAATTGCCCCCACAGTGTCAGGTATTACCTGACACTGTGGGGGCATTTGTGGATCTGGCACTGTGGGGGCATTTGTATACCTGGCACTGTGGGGGCATTTGTGGATCTGGCACTGTGGGGGCATTTGTGGATCTGGCACTGTGGGGGCATTTGTGGATCTGGCACTGTGGGGGCATTTGTATACCTGGCACTGTGGGGGCATTTGTATACCTGGCACTGTGGGGCATTTGTATGCCTGGCACTGTGGGGGCATTTGTAGCCTGGCACTGTGGGGGCATTTGTATACCTGGCACTGTGGGGCATTTGTATGCCTGGCACTGTGGGGGCATTTGTATACCTGGCACTGTGGGGGCATTTGTATACCTGGCACTGCACTATTGGGGGCATATAATGTAAATTTCGGCTCATACCGTGTGCTATAATGTAAATTTCGGCTCATACCGGGTGCTATAATGTGAATTTTGGCTCATACTGTGTGGTATAATGTGAAAGAGGCACCAGTACTAGATAGTATAAGGGGTCCTACTATTGTGGTGCATAATGCGTATAAGGGGTGGTAAACTACACTGAAGGCCACGCCCACTTTTGAGTGGCCACGCCCCCTTTTCTGGAACGCGCGCGCCTTCGGCGCGCACTTAATTACAAACTTCACATTTCCATACCCCCACTTATAAATTTCCACTTCAACCACTGGTTGTGTGTATTTTAATAGAGAATGATGTACACTTGTATGTTGTTAGAATATTAATTATATTTGTAAAAGCATAGACTAATAAGTGGGAGGAGTCATGAATAGTAAGGGGAGGAGTCACAGAGGTGGGCCTGTGTGTTTAAAAAATGCCAGGGCCTATTTTTAGTCCCAGTCCGGCCCTGCTTGCGACATGGAAGACTTGTTCCTATATACACTACAGTACATAACTCCCAGCATTTGGAGGTCACCAAAGTGGGACAGTATGTGTGGCAAACTACATTAGGGTGTAGACCAGGCCTACCTGTGGCTCTCCAGATGTTGTGAAACTACACATTCCAGCATGCCCTGCCACATTTTTAGTATTCCCTAATAGAAAAACTGTAGCAAAGCATGATGGAACTTGTAGTTTTACAACAGCTGGAGAGCCACATGTAGGGTTGCCGCCTTATCCCTTTAATTCTGAACACATATTAATTACACAGGTTCTGTGGTTGATTAAAACCAGGTGAAATGGAGTCTTGAAGTTAGCCAGCCACAGAACCTGTGTAATTAATATGTGTCCAGAATTAAAGGGATGAGGTGGTAACCCTAGCCGCAGGTTGGCCAGGCCTGGTATAGACACACATACCGTGCGTGGCCACACACCCTATGAGCAATTTTAACTGAAATACACCTCTCATTCCCGCAAAACTCCCAAACACGGGGCAGTTCAACCAAAAAAGGGATGGTTGGGAGCTATGTTATGTATGCCCCTTCATGTATTAAATGCACATAGATGTTGCGAATGGTATTCCATTGAAAAAAAATAAAAGACTAAGACTAGGTATTTGCTCCATCTAACCAACGTGTGGCTGTCATTAAATACTTCAAGGTTATGTCGGATAAGTCTTGAAAAGTAGTACTTGCCTGCGTCATATGTACTTACATCAAATAATATTATAGTGATCATGGAAATGGATTGTTATGTCTTATTTAAAAAGAGGGTAATATTTAAAGAAAGTAATGTAAAATTTGCTCTAGCATAAATAGTTAACAAATCAGTTTATTTACTGGGCTAAAGCTGGGCATAAACTATACCAGTGGTTCCCAGACGTGGTCCTCAAGGCAACAGTTCAGGTTTTAGGGACATCCCTGCTTGTGCACAGATGGTATAATCAAACTGATTGAGGTACTAATTAAGTCACCTGTGCCTAAGCATGGGTATCCTTTAAACCTGGACTATTGGGGTTCCTTGGGAACCACTGCACTATACAATTATTAGTTAGATTTAACCAGTTTGTCCAAACCACCGTTTTTATCCTTTTTCCAGTGTTTGGGAGCAAATGGTCGATTGTCATTTGCTCCCTTACATTACTAGATTTTCATTCCAACCAGCCAGATTGGACATATGGTCTGCCATTTAATTGTATAGTGGATGCCCAGCTTAAGGCAAGGCAATGTTTTTTTTGTTAGCTAGTTGTTCTGGCATTCATGTAAAAGGCAAAATAGTTAATATCTGCATCCCCTCTAATACAGTAAAAAAAAAAAAATGCAATTTCTGTATAAATACAGTGAGGACAAGCACTATTCAATTTGATACAAAAGGAAGCTATTGTCTATCATATTTGAACTGGATTTTCTTTTACACAATATGACTCGTGTCATTTTTATAGATTTTTATAGAATCCATCTTATCCATTGATATTTTTCATAAGACAGTGAATAGGTATTGTGGGCAGGGCTTAAATTGGTCCTGGAGAGACGGTAGAATTCATTTAGCCTACCACCTACCGGGTCTGGGACTCAGGGTCGACAACAAAAAGGTCGACACACCTTAGGTCGACGCCAATTGGTCGACACACCTTAGGTCAACATGGACAAAAGGTCGACAGGAACAAGGTCGACATGGAAAAAGGTCGACATGAGTTTTTTATGTTTTTTTGGTGTCTTTTTCTTCGTAGAGTGACCGGGTACCCCAATTAGTGCACCGCGTCCCCTCGCATGGCTCGCTTCGCTCGCCATGCTTCGGGCATGGTGCCTTCGCTCCGCTACCGCTTCGCTCGGCACAGATTACCGTTCCAATCGTAGTCCACGTGGATCGTTAAGTATGAAAAGGTTCAAAAAAAGAAAAAAAAAACGTGAAAAACTGATGTCGACCTTTTTCCATGTCGACCTTTTTCCATGTCGACCTTGTTCCTGTCGACCTTTTGTCCATGTTGACCTAAGGTGTGTCGACCAATTGACGTCGACCTAAGGTGTGTCGATCTTTTTGTTGTCGACCTGGAGTCCGGATACCCACCTAGCCACCCCATCCTCACATTAAGCGGATCCAGGGCCAGTGCTAGTGTTTTCGGCATCCCCTCCAACCTAAAAATTAGTGCCCTACTTCCCATACTTTATAAAGGGACATTGATATCACAAAGAAGCAGCGTGGTCACAAAATAGTACCCCCTGATTTATATTACCCCACATAGTAATGCCCCTTATTCAGGTTGCATCACTCAGTAGTGCCCTTTATTCCCATTGCACTACACAATGGTACCCTCTATACATGTTATGCCACGCAATAGTGCCTCTTAGATACAATGCCCACAGTAGTGCCCCTTATACACAATTCCCACAGTAGTAGTGCCCCTAACACATAATGGCCACAGTTGTAGTGCCCCTTAAACATAATGACCACAGTAGTACCGCTTATGCACATAATGCCCACAGTGTGCCCCTTATTCACATCTCTGCATCTGTCACTCTAGCAGCTCACCGCTTGTGTCCCTCTAGAAGCTCCATGCCTTGTATCCTTCAGCAGCTTCCCCACCTCTCTTGTCCCTCCAGCCCCCTCTCATCTTGTCTTCAAGATGCATAGAACCTGCTCCTCTTCATGGGCTATCTTGACTTCAGCAGCGGTGACAATATGACATCACATACGTCGTGCCAGAAAATAATCCACTGGGACCTGAGGAGGGGATGAATGCTGTCCAACAGACACAGCGTGTGTGAGTACCAAGAGGGGTGGGCTGTAAATGGAGGAGGATCATGGAGCCACCAGGACCTGAGGAAGGGGAGGTGGCTGCAGCTCATCAGTAACACTAGCGCCGCCTGCATCATCTATTGGTGTAGGTGATGGGGCAGGTCTTTCTGTTGGAATTACTGTGCAGGGCAATGGAGGAGGGGGAACTAGTTCTCCCTACCATTACAGGTGGTGGAACTCCGTTCCGCCTCGTTCCTCCCCACTTTAACCCCTGATTGTGGGCAATGCAAAAATATACAACATTCTGGTGGCCATCAGGAATTAGTAACAGTATGCTTTAGCTATGCTTTTGCATAGTTTCCATCTTATTTAAAGAGTTTCCTGAGACACTGTACTGTAGAGCTGACGCATCTCAGCATGTCATGAGCGATTCTATCTCGGTGCATCTTGCACCACTACTTTTTGCATCCTGGCACGTCTTCTTATTTGTATTCGATCACACTTTTTAAGACATTTTACCGATAAAAAGTAAACTTCTAAACTATAGAAAAATAGAATAGATTATATGAATTGCTTGTGGAGTTCAGAAAGAATTGTATTGTGCAGTTAGTCAGTATTGAAACATTAGGCTATATTTAATTGATTATCACGCCTGATCTCCCGTCTAAAGTGACGAGAGATCGCGAGGCGATATTCAATTGTCCCCTGTTATTGCGCTGATTGCTCCCATTTTAGTCAAGTTTAGCTGGGTAAAGCGTCAGAACCCGACTACATGGGTCACTTTTCACGCATTTCAACGCTCCATCCCCGGGAGTAGCAAGTTGAAATAATGGCCTCGCGCCCACATTTGAATAGCTACCGGCGGGGACCTACGATAACATTTGAATTCTGCAAATAGGGTCTATCCTGAAGACAAATATTTCAAAGGTCAAATCTCTAGATTCTGGAACTATCCTTGCTAATTTGGTACAATGGGCAACTATGCAAGGGTGCCCCAGTGTATTTTTGTAGCTATAGCAGTGTACATATGTGCACCACTCACTGTGTATCTACATGTGTGAAAACCTTTATTATAAGCATGTGTGTCACTCTTCTTCAGTTGCTGCCATCACCTCCATGCGGCTAACAACTGGTTTTAGGCAGAGGAGAGAATGGGGATCCTTATTTAAAAGGGATGGGACTTTGAGTCCTATTGGGAGAAAAAGGCTATATAAATAACATTACTATTATTAATAATATCGTAATTACTGTATTGCTGTCGTTATATTGCCATCAACGCATGGCCATCAATGTAAGGAATAGTAAATATTTGGGGAGACTAATTAGCTTTGAGGTAGCATTTATCTATTGCAATGATAGGCAACCTAATAAACTTCAGGGGCCGCACCAGACAGCCCTCTAACCTTCATATGGTCAGTAGATTACTGTTAATCTCAGTAGTAAATTACTATAATGTACATAATTAATGAAAGAGGCAGGACTTTATAGCAAACAAATATGACAACAAAGCAGGAAGCAGCTGGGGGCAGCAAGTGAAAGCTTGGATCACTGACCTAGTACATTCTATAAAATGATAGGTAGGAGCTGATTGGTTGCTATGGCCAACTTCTCCACACTTTAAGAAGTTTGATACATCTCCCCCAGTTTACTAAACATCAATGTTTTAGGATGAAAACATTGGGGACTTTTATGAAACATATAGAAGAATTGCTAATAAAAAAAAGAAAAAAAAAGAAAACCCACTAACTTTTTGGTTGTAAAATGATGAAAAGAAAACAAAACATTGACATGCCCCAGGCTACTTTATGCTAGCTAGCATAGAAGCACTGCTGTAGAGCCCTCTTTTGCCAGACTACTGTTGGTGAACATAACAGAGTGGATTATTGCAGGCAGGGTCTGAGGATAGGCGTTGGAAGAGAAATGCATGGATCTGAAAGAGACTGGGGAAGATAAATGCAGGGAACAGATAGAGGATGGGGAGACCATTATAGGGAGCGGAAAAAGAGGCAGGGGAGGAACATGGTACATTTGCTTAATTGGGGAGGGCCCTGTAATTTTTGGTAGATTCTACCATCATTTAAATTATACATTTATAATGAAAAATAGTAATGATAATATGACATTTCATGGCTTCTTTACTGAGCTAAGGAGTAAATGTATTATAGCTGCACAATTGTTCTGCTATAACACTTCCTGCTTGGCCTCATTACAGAGGCAAAGCAGGAAAGGACATCGACAACATGTATTAACATCTTGTCTGCCAAAGCGGAGGAGTGAACCACCCCCCCCCCCCCTCCGGTGATGTCCCTCTGAGCACACAGTGCATCAGCTCAGTGCTGATGCGCTGGGCCTCCCTGCCTGACCGGCTCCTCTGCACATGTGCGTGATCTCGCTACTCATGCGAGATCCCCTGTGCAGTCCGGAGCCGGCACCCGCCACAGCCAGGGACCAGGGCCGGTTCTAGACCTTGTGGTGCCCAGGGCGAAAGCTTCCAATAATAGGGGCATGGCCTCTTCATAGGGAAGGGGCATGGCCACAGTTATCCCCCTGTACTTGTGCCCCCAGTAGCTGCACCCCCCCAGTAGATTTGACCCCAGTAGATTTGCCCCAGTAGCTGTGCCCCCTGTAGCAGTGCCCCCAGTAGCTGTGCCCCCTGTAGCTATGCCCCAGTTGATTTGCACCCTGTAGCTGTGCCCCCTGTAGCAGTGCCCCCTGTAGTTGTGCCACATGTAGCAGTGCCCCCAGTAGTTGTAACCCCTGCAACTGTGCCCCAGTTGCGCCGCTTACCAACACACACAAAAAACAACAACAAAAACAACACAATACTTACCAGTCCCGCTCCTGCTTCCTGACTGCTGCTGCGCTGCCCTCCGTCTCTGGCCGCCGTCTCCTCTCTATGGGAGAAACGTCATGACGTCTCTCCCATAGCAGCGCCGCACAGACACTACAGGTCAATTATGACCTCTAGCGTCAGTCAGTGGCGCCTGCTGCAGGGGCAAGAAGCCTGCAAGAGCCGCTACTGCCAGGGACAGCTCTGACCCTGATGTGGAGATAGGAAATTGCCACCTGCAGCTGTCAAAATCGATAACTGCAGTTGTAGGAACGGTCAGTGCTGCTGACCGTTCATACATTGCCAGCGCATATTGGCCTGCTCTCTTATAGATAGCGGCGCCGATATGAACAAGGGCGCATAGCCTGGAGAAGTGATAAGTGGGAGGTGATAATTCACTAGCCAATCAGCACTTAACTCATTTTTTTAAACCTGAAATGATTGGCTGTTGCGTTATCACCTTCCACATAACACTTCTTTATAACTGCTTTATCACTTCTCCAGGCTCAACAGATCTGCACCCGTGTTCCAAATCCCAGGTCAGACCCGGGACTTTGATGAAAGAGTGGAATAATTAAAGAAACCAATATAGAAGCAAAAATGTACCCTATTAAATGTCTTTCAGTGTTTTCTTTATTCTCCAAGTGGCATTCCACTGTATAATGAAGCACACTGGATGTTTTGCTAATTAGTTGCCTACATACCACCCAAGTGCTTTGAATTCCTCCTTTAATCTGTGCAAGGGGAGATTGGAATAAGTAGCAGCCCTCAAGGGATCTTAATTAACAACACTATTCATCTGCAAGGTGCTCAAACATCATTATTGCAAAACTTGGCATGGGACATGAGGTATGCATCACATGATCACTTTACAAACAGGTGACATCTGCAACTCTGCGTATAATCACATTTCTGCTGTTTCTTCTTACATATGTGATTTTTTTAGAAATTAATTACCAGTTATTTATATAGCGCACACATATTCCGCAGCGCTTTACAGAGAATATTCACATCATTCACATTAGTCCCTGCCCCAGTGGAGCTTACAATCTATATACCCTACCGCATGTACATGCAGACACATTCACACTAGGTTTAATTTTGTTTGGAGCCAATAAACCTACCAGTATATTTTTGGATTGTGGGAGGAAACCAGAGTACCCAGAGAAAACCCATGCAAGTACGGGAAGAATATAAAAAATGATGCACAGATGCAGCAACCTTCTCTATTGTGGTTCTAACCCTAATACACCAGTCAGTCCACCAAACACCAAAAACAAATGTTCCCAGTGGGCGCTTAATCATACATATGCACAACCGAATAATATATAAAAACACAGTTTATTCACATACAATAGTTTTGATTACCTCCCGGGGGTTTGCAGTTACAATTAATGCAAATAAAAAATTCACAATTAAAACAGCACCAGTACTGATTAGTCAACCATGTTTTAACGGGTGTAGTATGAGCGGCCGGGATCCCGGGGGCCAGCATACCGGCACCGGGATCCCGACTGCCGGCATACCAACAGCTGGGCGAGCGATAATGAGCCCCTTGCGGGTTCACTGCGCTCGCCACGCTGCGGGCACGGTGGCGTGCTACGCGCGCCATGCTATTTATTCTCTCTCCAGTGGGGTCATGGTCCCCCAAGAGGGAGAATATGTGTTGGCATGCCGGCGGTCGGGATCCCGGCACTGGTATGCTGAATGCCTGGATCCCGGCCGGCGGCATACTGGTGTTATTTTCATGAAACAACTGCACTATGTAACGTCTCCAATATAAATGAATCAGAGATAAATGGTATATTACCAGCATTCCCATAAAAGCAGTGTGACCGCATTGTCAGTTGCAAAAAAGTAAAAAAAAAAAAGTAAAAAATGAAAAAGTACCTGCTCCCCGGCTCCTCCCGATGTGCCTGCTGCCCTGGTGACCAGCTCCTCTCTCTGTGCCTGCTGCCCTGGTGACCAGCTCCTCTCTCTGTGCATGCTGCCCTGGTGACCAGCTCCTCTCTCTGTGCCTGCTGCCCTGGTGACCAGCTCCTCTCTCTGTGCATGCTGCCCTGGGGACCAGCTCCTCTCTCTGTGCCTGCTGCCCTGGTGACCAGCTCCTCTCACTGTGCCTGCTCCCCTGGTGACCAGCTCCTCTCGCTGTGCCTGCTCCCCTGGTGACCAGCTCCTCTCTCTGTGCATGCTGCCCTGGGGACCAGCTCCTCTCTCTGTGCATGCTGCCCTGGGGACCAGCTCCTCTCTCTGTGCCTGCTCCCCTGGTGACCAGCTCCTCTCTCTGTGCCTGCTGCCCTGGTGACCAGCTCCTCTCTCTGTGCATGCTGCCCTGGGGACCAGCTCCTCTCTCTGTGCCTGCTGCCCTGGTGACCAGCTCCTCTCACTGTGCCTGCTCCCCTGGTGACCAGCTCCTCTCGCTGTGCCTGCTCCCCTGGTGACCAGCTCCTCTCTCTGTGCATGCTGCCCTGGGGACCAGCTCCTCTCTCTGTGCATGCTGCCCTGGGGACCAGCTCCTCTCTCTGTGCCTGCTCCCCTGGTGACCAGCTCCTCTCTCTGTGCATGCTGCCCTGGGGACCAGCTCCTCTCTCTGTGCCTGCTGCCCTGGTGACCAGCTCCTCTCACTGTGCCTGCTCCCCTGGTGACCAGCTCCTCTCTCTGTGCCTGCTGCCCTGGTGACCAGCTCCTCTCACTGTGCCTGCTCCCCTGGTGACCAGCTCCTCTCGCTGTGCCTGCTCCCCTGGTGACCAGCTCCTCTCACTGTGCCTGCTCCCCTGGTGACCAGCTCCTCTCTCTGTGCCTGCTGCCCTGGTGACCAGCTCCTCTCACTGTGCCTGCTCCCCTGGTGACCAGCTCCTCTCTCTGTGCCTGCTGCCCTGGGGACCAGCTCCTCTCTCTGTGCCTGCTGCCCTGGTGACCAGCTCCTCTCACTGTGCCTGCTCCCCTGGTGACCAGCTCCTCTCTCTGTGCCTGCTGCCCTGGTGACCAGCTCCTCTCACTGTGCCTGCTCCCCTGGTGACCAGCTCCTCTCGCTGTGCCTGCTCCCCTGGTGACCAGCTCCTCTCACTGTGCCTGCTCCCCTGGTGACCAGCTCCTCTCTCTGTGCCTGCTGCCCTGGTGACCAGCTCCTCTCACTGTGCCTGCTGCCCTAGTGATGGCTTCTCCCACTTGCCCACTGCCCTGGTGACCAGTTCCACCTGCTCTGCCCACTATGCTGATCCTCGTCTCCTCCCACTGGTACCCGCTACCCATGCTCATTCCAGGTTCAAGATTAGTATGGACTATGTGTGGGGATGAGCTGTGCCAAGTGTCCATGACCTGCCTGCTTTACCACCCACTGTACACTTTCCAACCATTTCTGGTAGGCTGGGACTCACTCCTCAATTTATTTTGTGTTATATATTTGTGCATTTTATTCAATTAATATTTAGTGTAATACAATTTATGAAACACAGAAATTACACCAATGTATTGCTTAGTCCCTTGCAGCTATCCCACTTATGTGGTAAAGACAACTGCTATTATCTCACTATTTATTATCCTGCAAATTGTGGGTAAGTGAAGTAATTTGACTATATTGTATTATATTGTTAAATATCTTCAAACAGAGGCGCACCTTCTGAAGGCTTTAGTACCGGCTTCCGTTTACACAGCACAGTTTGCCGGGCTGAACATGTGTTCAACCCTGCAAACTACCCAACTCGGCCCTTTTACACAAACCAGCAACACGGGTTATGCACGTTCATGTGCAATAACCTCTGTTTTATGCTGGCGGTGTAAAAGGGGTATAATTCATGAGTGTCCCAGGCATGTCTGGACCGGTGTGTGTGTGTGTGTGTGTGTGTGGGGGGGGGGGGGGGGGGGGGCATCGAGTAGCGGCCTGCCAGCGCGCAGGAGCTGCGCTGGCAGGGAGCTACTCGCTGGCTGCAAAAGCATCGCCGCTGTACAATGCTTTTGCACCCTTGCGGGGGGGGGGTAAGACTTGCGGGCCGGACTAGCCCTGTGCTGGGCGTCCCCCCGCATGTCTGAGAAACTGATCGTAGATGTGCTAAATTTAGCACATCTACGATCACATCTGCATTAGGCCCCATGTGCGCTGCAGGTGGGGCAGATATAATGTGCAGAGAGAGTTAAATTTGGATGGGTTATATTGTTTCTGTGCAGTGTAAAAGGAGATTTTTGGTAGACATACCATAGTTAAATCTCTTTCTGCAAGGTACACTGAGTTCCACAGGGAATACATCGGGGTGGAAGGAATTCTAAGGGACGTCATACAGGAGTATCTAAAGTCCGCTAGGATTATTAGCAAGAACCAGCATGGGTTTGTGAGGGACAGGTCATGTCAGACTAACTTAATTAGCTTCTACGAGGAAGTGAGCAATTATCTTGATCAAGGAAAAGCAGTGGATGTGGTCTTCCTAGATTTTGCAAAGGCCTTCGATACAGTTCCTCACAGGAGACTGATGATCAAATTAAAGGAGATTGTCCTAGGAAAAACTATTTGCACATGGATAAGTAGCTGGTTGGATAGCAGGGTACAGCGGGTAGTGGTCAACGGGAAGTCCTCAACCTGGTCCCCAGTAGTCAGCGGAATACCACAAGGGTCATTACTTGGACCACTACTGTTCAACATATTTATCAATGACCTAGAAATAGGCCTGGAAAGCACAGTGTCAATCTTTGCAGATGATACTAAACTGTGTAAGGTAATTAGTTCAGAATTGGATGTGGAGTCCTTGCAGAATGATCTATCTAAACTTGAACTCTGGGCGTCTAAATGGAAAATGAGGTTCAATACAGACAAATGCAAGGTTATGCATTTTGGGACTAAAAACAAACTTGCATCCTACATATTTAATGGGTAATGCCTAGGGGAAACAGAGTTGGAAAAAGATTTGGGGGTATTCATTGATAATAGGCTTAATAACCGTACACACTGTCAAAACGCAGTAAAGAAGGCAAGTAAGGTGCTAGCGTGCATAAAAAGGGGAATTGAGACAAGGGACTCGGATGTAATCATGCCGCTGTATAAGGCATTGGTACTAGAGATGAGCGGGTTCGGTTTCTTTGAATCCGAACCCGCACGAACTTCACTTTTTTTTCCACGGGTCCGAGCGACTCGGATCTTCCCGCCTTGCTCGGTTAACCCGAGCGCGCCCGAACGTCATCATGACGCTGTCGGATTCTCGCGAGGCTCGGATTCTATCGCGAGACTCGGATTCTATATAAGGAGCCGCGCGTCGCCGCCATTTTCACTCGTGCATTGAGATTGATAGGGAGAGGACGTGTCTGGCGTCCTCTCCATTAGAATAGAGATAGATAGATTAGATAGAGAGAGATTGTGCAGAGTCGCAGACAGAGTTAGTTTACCACAGTCAGTGACCAGTGCAGTTGCTAGTTAACTTTTATTTAATATAATATATCCGTTCACTTCTCTCTGCTATATCCGTTCTCTGCCTGAAAAAAAAAACGATACACAGCACAGTCAGTCACACAGTGTGACTCAGTCTGTGTGCACTCAGCTCAGCCCAGTGTGCTGCACAGTCATCAATGTATAAATTAAAAGCTTATAATTAATTGTGGGGGAGACTGGGGAGCACTGCAGGTTGTTAGCAGGAGCCAGGAGTACAATTATATTAATTAACAGTGCACACTTTTGCTGCAGGAGTGGTGACCAGTGCCTGACCACCAGTATAGTATTGTTGTATACTACTAATATCTCTTTAAATATCAACCAGTCTATATTAGCAGCAGACACAGTACAGTGCGGTAGTTCACGGCTGTGGCTACCTCTGTGTCGGCACACGGCAGGCAGTCCGTCCGACCAGAATTGTATTATTTATTATTATATACCTACCACCTAACCGTGGTTTTTTTTTCATTCTTTATACCGTCATAGTGTCATCCTAATTGTTACGAGTATACTACTATCTCTTTATCAACCAGTGTACAGTGCGGTAGTTCACGGCTGTGGCTACCTCTGTGTCGGCACACGGCAGGCAGTCCGTCCGACCAGAATTGTATTATTTATTATTATATACCTACCACCTAACCGTGGTTTTTTTTTCATTCTTTATACCGTCATAGTGTCATCCTAATTGTTACGAGTATACTACTATCTCTTTATCAACCAGTGTACAGTGCGGTAGTTCACGGCTGTGGCTACCTCTGTGTCGGCACACGGCAGGCAGTCCGTCCGACCAGAATTGTATTATTTATTATTATATACCTACCACCTAACCGTGGTTTTTTTTTCATTCTTTATACCGTCATAGTGTCATCCTAATTGTTACGAGTATACTACTATCTCTTTATCAACCAGTGTACAGTGCGGTAGTTCACGGCTGTGGCTACCTCTGTGTCGGCACACGGCAGGCAGTCCGTCCGACCAGAATTGTATTATTTATTATTATATACCTACCACCTAACCGTGGTTTTTTTTTCATTCTTTATACCGTCATAGTGTCATCCTAATTGTTACGAGTATACTACTATCTCTTTATCAACCAGTGTACAGTGCGGTAGTTCACGGCTGTGGCTACCTCTGTGTCGGCACACGGCAGGCAGTCCGTCCGACCAGAATTGTATTATTTATTATTATATACCTACCACCTAACCGTGGTTTTTTTTTCATTCTTTATACCGTCATAGTGTCATCCTAATTGTTACGAGTATACTACTATCTCTTTATCAACCAGTGTACAGTGCGGTAGTTCACGGCTGTGGCTACCTCTGTGTCGGCAGTCGGCAGGCAGTCCGTCCATCCATAATTGTATTATTATTATAATATATACCACCTAACCGTGGTTTTTTTTTCATTCTTTATACCGTCATAGTGTCATACTAGTTGTTACGAGTATACTACTATCTCTTTATCAACCAGTGTACAGTGCGGTAGTTCACGGCTGTGGCTACCTCTGTGTCGGCACACGGCAGGCAGTCCGTCCGACCAGAATTGTATTATTTATTATTATATACCTACCACCTAACCGTGGTTTTTTTTTCATTCTTTATACCGTCATAGTGTCATCCTAATTGTTACGAGTATACTACTATCTCTTTATCAACCAGTGTACAGTGCGGTAGTTCACGGCTGTGGCTACCTCTGTGTCGGCACACGGCAGGCAGTCCGTCCGACCAGAATTGTATTATTTATTATTATATACCTACCACCTAACCGTGGTTTTTTTTTCATTCTTTATACCGTCATAGTGTCATCCTAATTGTTACGAGTATACTACTATCTCTTTATCAACCAGTGTACAGTGCGGTAGTTCACGGCTGTGGCTACCTCTGTGTCGGCACACGGCAGGCAGTCCGTCCGACCAGAATTGTATTATTTATTATTATATACCTACCACCTAACCGTGGTTTTTTTTTCATTCTTTATACCGTCATAGTGTCATCCTAATTGTTACGAGTATACTACTATCTCTTTATCAACCAGTGTACAGTGCGGTAGTTCACGGCTGTGGCTACCTCTGTGTCGGCACACGGCAGGCAGTCCGTCCGACCAGAATTGTATTATTTATTATTATATACCTACCACCTAACCGTGGTTTTTTTTTCATTCTTTATACCGTCATAGTGTCATCCTAATTGTTACGAGTATACTACTATCTCTTTATCAACCAGTGTACAGTGCGGTAGTTCACGGCTGTGGCTACCTCTGTGTCGGCAGTCGGCAGGCAGTCCGTCCATCCATAATTGTATTATTATTATAATATATACCACCTAACCGTGGTTTTTTTTTCATTCTTTATACCGTCATAGTGTCATACTAGTTGTTACGAGTATACTACTATCTCTTTATCAACCAGTGTACAGTGCGGTAGTTCACGGCTGTGGCTACCTCTGTGTCGGCAGTCGGCAGGCAGTCCGTCCATCCATAATTGTATTATTATTATAATATATACCACCTAACTGTGGTTTTTTTTGCATTCTTTATACCGTCGTCATAGTGTCATACTAGTTGTTACGAGTATACTACTATCTCTTTATCAACCAGTGTACAGTGCGGTAGTTCACGGCTGTGGCTACCTCTGTGTCGGCAGTCGGCAGGCAGTCCGTCCATCCATAATTGTATTATTATTATAATATATACCACCTAACCGTGGTTTTTTTTTCATTCTTTATACCGTCGTCATAGTGTCATACTAGTTGTTACGAGTATACTACTATCTCTTTATCAACCAGTGTACAGTGCGGTAGTTCACGGCTGTGGCTACCTCTGTGTCGGCAGTCGGCAGGCAGTCCGTCCATCCATAATTGTATTATTATTATAATATATACCACCTAACCGTGGTTTTTTTTTCATTCTTTATACCGTCGTCATAGTGTCATACTAGTTGTTACGAGTATACTACTATCTCTTTATCAACCAGTGTACAGTGCGGTAGTTCACGGCTGTGGCTACCTCTGTGTCGGCACACGGCAGGCAGTCCGTCCATCCATAATTGTATTATTATTATAATATATACCACCTAACCGTGGTTTTTTTTTCATTCTTTATACCGTCGTCATAGTGTCATACTAGTTGTTACGAGTATACTACTATCTCTTTATCAACCAGTGTACAGTGCGGTAGTTCACGGCTGTGGCTACCTCTGTGTCGGCAGTCGGCAGGCAGTCCGTCCATCCATAATTGTATTATTATTATAATATATACCACCTAACCGTGGTTTTTTTATACCACCTAACCGTGGCAGTCCGTCCATAATTGTATACTAGTATCCAATCCATCCATCTCCATTGTTTACCTGAGGTGCCTTTTAGTTCTGCCTATAAAATATGGAGAACAAAAAAGTTGAGGTTCCAAAATTAGGGAAAGATCAAGATCCACTTCCACCTCGTGCTGAAGCTGCTGCCACTAGTCATGGCCGAGACGATGAAATGCCAGCAACGTCGTCTGCCAAGGCCGATGCCCAATGTCATAGTACAGAGCATGTCAAA
The DNA here is from genome assembly GCF_028390025.1 of Pseudophryne corroboree. NCBI lineage: Eukaryota > Metazoa > Chordata > Amphibia > Anura > Myobatrachidae > Pseudophryne > Pseudophryne corroboree. The sequence goes on from NC_086445.1 coordinate 917,431,465, forward strand.
TCCAAAACACCAAATATCAGAAAAAAAAGGACTCCAAAACCTAAAATAAAATTGTCGGAGGAGAAGCGTAAACTTGCCAATATGCCATTTACCACACGGAGTGGCAAGGAACGGCTGAGGCCCTGGCCTATGTTCATGGCTAGTGGTTCAGCTTCACATGAGGATGGAAGCACTCAGCCTCTCGCTAGAAAACTGAAAAGACTCAAGCTGGCAAAAGCACCGCAAAGAACTGTGCGTTCTTTGAAATCCCAAATCCACAAGGAGAGTCCAATTGTGTCGTTTGCGATGCCTGACCTTCCCAACACTGGACGTGAAGAGCATGCGCCTTCCACTATTTGCATGCCCCCTGCAAGTGCTGGAAGGAGCACCCGCAGTCCAGTTCCTGATAGTCAGATTGAAGATGTCAGTGTTGAAGTACACCAGGATGAGGAGGATATGGGTGTTGCTGGCGCTGGGGAGGAAATTGACCAGGAGGATTCTGATGGTGAGGTGGTTTGTTTAAGTCAGGCACCCGGGGAGACACCTGTTGTCCGTGGGAGGAATATGGCCGTTGACATGCCAGGTGAAAATACCAAAAAAATCAGCTCTTCGGTGTGGAGGTATTTCACCAGAAATGCGGACAACAGGTGTCAAGCCGTGTGTTCCCTTTGTCAAGCTGTAATAAGTAGGGGTAAGGACGTTAACCACCTCGGAACATCCTCCCTTATACGTCACCTGCAGCGCATTCATAATAAGTCAGTGACAAGTTCAAAAACTTTGGGTGACAGCGGAAGCAGTCCACTGACCAGTAAATCCCTTCCTCTTGTAACCAAGCTCACGCAAACCACCCCACCAACTCCCTCAGTGTCAATTTCCTCCTTCCCCAGGAATGCCAATAGTCCTGCAGGCCATGTCACTGGCAAGTCTGACGAGTCCTCTCCTGCCTGGGATTCCTCCGATGCATCCTTGCGTGTAACGCCTACTGCTGCTGGCGCTGCTGTTGTTGCCGCTGGGAGTCGATGGTCATCCCAGAGGGGAAGTCGTAAGCCCACTTGTACTACTTCCAGTAAGCAATTGACTGTTCAACAGTCCTTTGCGAGGAAGATGAAATATCACAGCAGTCATCCTACTGCAAAGCGGATAACTGAGGCCTTGGCATCCTGGGTGGTGAGAAACGTGGTTCCGGTATCCATCATTACTGCAGAGCCAACTAGAGACTTGTTGGAGGTACTGTGTCCCCGGTACCAAATACCATCTAGGTTCCATTTCTCTAGGCAGGCGATACCGAAAATGTACACAGACCTCAGAAAAAGAGTCACCAGTGTCCTAAAAAATGCAGCTGTACCCAATGTCCACTTAACCACGGACATGTGGACAAGTGGAGCAGGGCAGGGTCAGGACTATATGACTGTGACAGCCCACTGGGTAGATGTATGGACTCCCGCCGCAAGAACAGCAGCGGCGGCACCAGTAGCAGCATCTCGCAAACGCCAACTCTTTCCTAGGCAGGCTACGCTTTGTATCACCGCTTTCCAGAATACGCACACAGCTGAAAACCTCTTACGGCAACTGAGGAAGATCATCGCGGAATGGCTTACCCCAATTGGACTCTCCTGTGGATTTGTGGCATCGGACAACGCCAGCAATATTGTGTGTGCATTAAATCTGGGCCAATTCCAGCACGTCCCATGTTTTGCACATACCTTGAATTTGGTGGTGCAGAATTTTTTAAAAAACGACAGGGGCGTGCAAGAGATGCTGTCGGTGGCCAGAAGAATTGCGGGACACTTTCGGCGTACAGGCACCACGTACAGAAAACTGGAGCACCACCAAAAACTACTGAACCTGCCCTGCCATCATCTGAAGCAAGAAGTGGTAACGAGGTGGAATTCAACCCTCTATATGCTTCAGAGGTTGGAGGAGCAGCAAAAGGCCATTCAAGCCTATACAATTGAGCACGATATAGTAGGTGGAATGCACCTGTCTCAAGTGCAGTGGAGAATGATTTCAACGTTGTGCAAGGTTCTGATGCCCTTTGAACTTGCCACACGTGAAGTCAGTTCAGACACTGCCAGCCTGAGTCAGGTCATTCCCCTCATCAGGCTTTTGCAGAAGAAGCTGGAGGCATTGAAGAAGGAGCTAACACGGTGCGATTCCGCTAGGCATGTGGGACTTGTGGATGCAGCCCTTAATTCGCTTAACAAGGATTCACGGGTGGTCAATCTGTTGAAATCAGAGCACTACATTTTGGCCACCGTGCTCGATCCTAGATTTAAAGCCTACCTTGGATCTCTCTTTCCGGCAGACACAGGTCTGCTGGGGTTGAAAGACCTGCTGGTGACAAAATTGTCAAGTCAAGCGGAACGCGACCTGTCAACATCTCCTCCTTCACATTCTCCCGCAACTGGGGGTGCGAGGAAAAGGCTCAGAATTCCGAGCCCACCCGCTGGCGGTGATGCAGGGCAGTCTGGAGCGACTGCTGATGCTGACATCTGGTCCGGACTGAAGGACCTGACAACGATTACGGACATGTCGTCTACTGTCACTGCATATGATTCTCTCAACATTGATAGAATGGTGGAGGATTATATGAGTGACCGCATCCAAGTAGGCACGTCACACAGTCCGTACTTATACTGGCAGGAAAAAGAGGCAATTTGGAGGCCCTTGCACAAACTGGCTTTATTCTACCTAAGTTGCCCTCCCACAAGTGTGTACTCCGAAAGAGTGTTTAGTGCCGCCGCTCACCTTGTCAGCAATCGGCGTACGAGGTTACATCCAGAAAATGTGGAGAAGATGATGTTCATTAAAATGAATTATAATCAATTCCTCCGCGGAGACATTGACCAGCAGCAATTGCCTCCACAAAGTACACAGGGAGCTGAGATGGTGGATTCCAGTGGGGACGAATTGATAATCTGTGAGGAGGGGGATGTACACGGTGATATATCGGAGGGTGAAGATGAGGTGGACATCTTGCCTCTGTAGAGCCAGTTTGTGCAAGGAGAGATTAATTGCTTCTTTTTTGGGGGGGGTCCAAACCAACCCGTCATATCAGTCACAGTCGTGTGGCAGACCCTGTCACTGAAATGATGGGTTGGTTAAAGTGTGCATGTCCTGTTTTGTTTATACAACATAAGGGTGGGTGGGAGGGCCCAAGGATAATTCCATCTTGCACCTCTTTTTTCTTTTCTTTTTCTTTGCATCATGTGCTGATTGGGGAGGGTTTTTTGGAAGGGACATCCTGCGTGACACTGCAGTGCCACTCCTAGATGGGCCCGGTGTTTGTGTCGGCCACTAGGGTCGCTAATCTTACTCACACAGCTACCTCATTGCGCCTCTTTTTTTCTTTGCGTCATGTGCTGTTTGGGGAGGGTTTTTTGGAAGGGACATCCTGCGTGACACTGCAGTGCCACTCCTAGATGTGCCCGGTGTTTGTGTCGGCCACTAGGGTCGCTAATCTTACTCACACAGTCAGCTACCTCATTGCGCCTCTTTTTTTCTTTGCGTCATGTGCTGTTTGGGGAGGGTTTTTTGGAAGGGCCATCCTGCGTGACACTGCAGTGCCACTCCTAGATGGGCCCGGTGTTTGTGTCGGCCACTAGGGTCGCTAATCTTACTCACACAGCTACCTCATTGCGCCTCTTTTTTTCTTTGCGTCATGTGCTGTTTGGGGAGGGTTTTTTGGAAGGGACATCCTGCGTGACACTGCAGTGCCACTCCTAGATGGGCCCGGTGTTTGTGTCGGCCACTAGGGTCGCTTATCTTTCTCACACAGTCAGCTACCTCATTGCGCCTCTTTTTTTCTTTGCGTCATGTGCTGTTTGGGGAGGGTTTTTTGGAAGGGACATCCTGCGTGACACTGCAGTGCCACTCCTAGATGGGCCCGGTGTTTGTGTCGGCCACTAGGGTCGCTAATCTTACTCACACAGCTACCTCATTGCGCCTCTTTTTTTCTTTGCGTCATGTGCTGTTTGGGGAGGGTTTTTTGGAAGGGACATCCTGCGTGACACTGCAGTGCCACTCCTAGATGGGCCCGGTGTTTGTGTCGGCCACTAGGGTCGCTTATCTTACTCACACAGCGACCTCGGTGCAAATTTTAGGACTAAAAATAATATTGTGAGGTGTGATGTGTTCAGAATAGGCTGAAAATGAGTGTAAATTATGTTTTTTGAGGTTAATAATACTTTGGGATCAAAATTACCCCCAAATTCTATGATTTAAGCTGTTTTTTAGGGTTTTTTGAAAAAAACACCCGAATCCAAAACACACCCGAATCCGACAAAAAAAATTCGGTGAGGTTTTGCCAAAACGCGGTCGAACCCAAAACACGGCCGCGGAACCGAACCCAAAACCAAAACACAAAACCCGAAAAATTTCCGGCGCTCATCTCTAATGGTACGTCCGCACCTGGAATACTGTGTTCAGTTTTGGGCACCATTGTATAAAAAAGACATCAGTGAACTCGAAAGTGTTCAAAGGCGAGCTACTAAATTGATTAAAGGCCTAGAAGGACTGGACTATACGGAAAGACTTACTAGGCTGAATATGTATACACTAGAAAAGAGGCGCCTAAGAGGAGATATTATTAATATCTTCAAATATGTAAAGGGACATCACAAAGAGTTATCAGAGGAATTATTTATTAAAAGAACACAGTTTAGGACACGTGGGCACTCGCTGCGACTGGAGGAGAGAAAGTTCCGAACGCAATGGAGGAAAGGGTTCTTCACTGTTAGGGCAATCAGGATGTGGAATTCCCTGCCAGGGAAGGTGGTAATGGCGGACTCTGTTACTGGATTTAAAAAAGGAATGGATACATTTCTGAATGAAAAAGCTATCCAGGGTTATAATACTTAAAATATCAACGTGGTTAATCCGGGGGTAACATGAGTTATAGTAGCTAACTAGTCATTATTTAGCAAGTATGTAGAATCATCACAACTTAAAACAGATTGAACACGATAGGTTCAACCTCCAATACAAAGTTACTATGTTACTATGTGTAGAGTTGGATCTTCATCCGAGGCACCAACAGGCTAAAGCTTTGACTGTTCCCAGGATGCATTGTACCACACCTCCTCTATAACCCCACCTCCGGACACTGGAGCTCAGTTTTGTTAACCAGTCCAATGCAGTAGCAGGTAAAAGAGACGGTAGATGTTAGTCACATAGAACCACATTCTCTCGACAGGAGAAAGTACCAGCGGCTAATGCCATACAAACCCAAAGAAGCTAAGTGCGTCAGGGTGGGTGCCCTGTAGAACCCAGTGTACCTCGCAGAAAGAGATTTAACTATAGTAAGTCTACCATAAACCTCCTTAAAAACCTCCTTTTCTGCAGCGGGGTACACTGTGTTCCACAGGGAATAACATCAGGGATGTCCTAAAACAGTTCCTCATGGGAGGGGATGCACAGTAGCGACCACAAGAACCCGGTGTCCAATGGAAGCATCCTGGGAGGCGGAAGTATCCAAAGACCGGACCCTTGTGATTGTGTCGAGACGCCATCAGGTCTACATCTGGTAGGCCCCACTTGTCCATTAGGAGTTGAATGACTTCCAGGTGAAGACTCCACTCTCCGGCGTGCACGTCCTGATGACTGAGGAAATCCACTTCCCAGTTGAGGACACCCGGTATGGACACTGCCGATGCACATGGGGGTAATTTCAAGTTGATCGCAGCAGGAATTTTGTTAGCAGTTGGGCAAAACCATGTGCACTGCAGGGGAGGCAGATATAACATGTGCAGAGAGAGTTAGATTTGGGTGGGTTATTTCTCTGACGTCCTAAGTGGATGCTGGGGACTCCGTCAGGACCATGGGGATTAGCGGCTCCGCAGGAGACAGGGCACAAAAGTAAAAGCTTTAGGATCAGGTGGTGTGCACTGGCTCCTCCCCCTATGACCCTCCTCCAAGCCTCAGTTAGATTTTTGTGCCCGGCCGAGAAGGGTGCAATCTAGGTGGCTCTCCTAAAGAGCTGCTTAGAGTAAAAGTTTTTTAGGTTTTTTATTTTCAGTGAGTCCTGCTGGCAACAGGCTCACTGCTACGAGGGACTTAGGGGAGAGAAGTGAACTCACCTGCGTGCAGGATGGATTGGCTTCTTAGGCTACTGGACACCATTAGCTCCAGAGGGAGTCAGAACACAGGTCTCACCCTGGGGTTCGTCCCGGAGCCGCGCCGCCGACCCCCCTTGCAGATGCCAAAAAGTGAAGGTCCAGAAACGGCGGCAGAAGACTCTTCAGTCTTCATAAGGTAGCGCACAGCACTGCAGCTGTGCGCCATTGTTGTCAGCACACTTCATAGCAGCGGTCACTGAGGGTGCAGGGCGCTGGGGGGGGGCGCCCTGGGCAGCAATGATAGTACCTTATTCTGGCTAAAAATACATCACATATAGCCTCTGGGGGCTATATGGATGTATTTAACCCCTGCCAGGTCTCAGAAAAACGGGAGAAGAAGCCCGCCGAAAAGGGGGCAGGGCCTATTCTCCTCAGCACACAGCGCCATTTTCCCTCACAGAAATGCTGGTGGGAAGGCTCCCAGGCTCTCCCCTGCACTGCACTACAGAAACAGGGTTAAAACAGAGAGGGGGGGGGCACTTATTTGGCGATATGTATATATATATTAAAATGCTATAAGGGAAAAACACTTATATAAAGGTTGTCCCTGTATAATTATAGCGTTTTTGGTGTGTGCTGGCAAACTCTCCCTCTGTCTCCCCAAAGGGCTAGTGGGGTCCTGTCCTCTATCAGAGCATTCCCTGTGTGTGTGCTGTGTGTCGGTACGTGTGTGTCGACATGTATGAGGACGATGTTGGTGAGGAGGCGGAGCAATTGCCTGAAATGGTGATGTCACTCTCTAGGGAGTCGACACCGGAATGGATGGCTTATTTAAGGAATTACGTGATAATGTCAACACGCTGCAAGGTCGGTTGACGACATGAGACGGCCGGCAAACAAATTAGTACCTGTCCAGGCGTCTCAAACACCGTCAGGGGCTGTAAAACGCTCATTTACCTCAGTCGGTCGACACAGACACAGACACGGACACTGGCTCCAGTGTCGACGGTGAAGAAATAAAACGTATTTTCCTTTAGGGCCACACGTTACATGTTAAGGGCAATGAAGGAGGTGTTACATATTTCTGATACTACAAGTACCACAAGAAGGGTATTATGTGGGGTGTGAAAAAACTACCTGTAGTTTTTCCTGAATCAGATAAATTAAATGAAGTGTGTGATGATGCGTGGGTTTCCCCCGATAGAAAATTATTGGCGGTATACCCTTTCCCGCCAGAAGTTAGGGCGCGTTGGGAAACACCCTTTAGGGTGGATAAGGCGCTCACACGCTTATCAAAACAAGTGGCGGTACCGTCTCCAGATAGGGCCGCCCTCAAGGAGCCAGCTGAGAGGCTGGAAAATATCCTAAAAAGGTATATACACACATACTGGTGTTATACTGCGACCAGCGATCGCCTCAGCCTGGATGTGCAGCGCTGGGGTGGCTTGGTCGGATTCCCTGACTGAAAATATTGATACCCTTGACAGGGACAGTATTTTATTGACTATAGAGCATTTAAAGGATGCATTTCTATATATGCGAGATGCACAGAGGGATATTTGCACTCTGGCATCAAGAGTAAGTGCGATGTCCATATCTGCCAGAAGATGTTTATGGACACGACAGTGGTCAGGTGATGCAGATTCCAAACGGCACATGGAAGTATTGCCGTATAAAGGGGAGGAGTTATTTGGGGTCGGTCCATCGGACCTGGTGGCCTCGGCAACAGCTGGAAAATCCACCTTTTTTACCCCAAATCACATCTCAGCAGAAAAAGACACCGTCTTTTCAGCCTCAGTCCTTTCGTCCCCATAAGGGCAAGCGGGCAAAAGGCCAGTCATATCTGCCCAGGGATAGAGGAAAGGGAAGAAGACTGCAGCAGGCAGCCCATTCCCAGGAACAGAAGCCCTCCACAGCTTCTGCCAAGTCCTCAGCATGACGCTGGGGCCGTACAAGCGGACTCAAGTGCGGTGGGGGGTCGTCTCAAGAGTTTCAGCGCGTAGTGGGCTCACTCGCAAGTGGACCCCTGGATCCTACAAGTAGTATCCCAGGGGTACAGACTGGAGATTCGAGACGTCTCCCCCTCGCAGGCTCCTGATGTCTGCTTTACCAACGTCTTCCTCCGACAGGGAGGCAGTATTGGAAACAATTCACAAGCTGTATTCCCAGCAGGTGATAATCAAAGTACCCCTCCTACAACAAGGAAAGGGGTATTATTCCACACTATATTGTGGTACTGAAGCCAGACGGCTCGGTGAGACCTATTCTAAATGGGAAATCTTTGAACACTTACATACAAAGGTTCAAATCAAGATGAGTCACTCAGAGCAGTGATAGCGAACCAGGAAGAAGGGGACTATATGGTGTCCCTGGACATCAAGGATGCTTACCTCCATGTCCCAAATTGCCCTTCTCACCAAGGGTACCTCAGGTTCGTGGTACGGAACTGTCACTATCAGTTTCAGACGCTGCCGTTTGGATTGTCCACGGCACCCCGGGTCTTTACCAAAGTAATGGCCGAAATGATGATTCTTCTTCAAAGAAAAGGCGTCTTAATTATCCCTTACTTGGACGATCTCCTGATAAGGGCAAGGTCCAGAGAACAGTTGGAAGTCGGAGTAGCACTATCTCAAGTAGTTCTACGACAGCACGGGTGGATTCTAAATATCCAAAATCGCAGTCGTTTCCGACGACACGTCTGCTGTTCCTAGGGATGGTTCTGGACACAGTCCAGAAAAAGGTGTTTCTCCCGGAGGAGAAAGCCAGGGAGTTATCCGAGCTAGTCAGAAACCTCCTAAAACCAGGAAAAGTGTCAGTGCATCATTGCACAAGAGTCCTGGGAAAAATGGTGGCTTATTACGAAGCGATTCCATTCGGCAGATTCCACGCAAGAACTTTTCAGTGGGATCTGCTGGACAAATGGTCCGGATCGCATTTTCAGATGCATCAGCGGATAACCCTATCTCCAAGGACAAGGGTGTCTCTCCTGTGGTGGTTACAGAGTGCTCATCTTATAGAGGGCCGCAGATTCGGCATTCAGGATTGGATGCTGGTGACCACGGAGGCCAGCCTGAGAGGCTGGGGAGCAGTCACACAGGGAAAAATTTTTTTTCCAGGGAGTGTGATCAAGTCTGGAGATTTTTCTCCACATAAATATACTGGAGCTAAGGGCAATTTACAATGCTCTAAGCTTAGCAAGACCTCTGCTTCAAGGTCAGCCGGTATTGATCCAGTGGGACAACATCACGGCAGTCGCCCACGTAAACAGACAGGGCGGCACAAGAAGCAGGAGGGCAATGGCAGAAACTGCAAGGATTTTTCGCTGGGCGGAAAATCATGTGATAACACTGTCAGCAGTGTTCATTCCGGGAGTGGACAACTGGGAAGCAGACTTCCTCAGCAGGCACAACTTCCACCCGGGAGAGTGGGGACTTCATCGGGAAGTCTTCCACATGATTGTGAACCGTTGGAAAAGACCAAAGGTGGACATGATGGCGTCCCGCCTGAACAAAAAACTGGACAAGTATTGCGCCAGGTCAAAAGACCCTCAGGCAATAGCTGTGGACGTTCTGGTAACACCGTGGGTGTACCAGTCGGTGTATGTCTTCCCTCCTCTGCTTCTCATACCCAAGGTATTGAGAATTATAAGACGTAGAGGAGTAAGAACTATACTCGTGGCTCCGGATTGGCCAAGAAGGACTTGGTACCCGGAACTTCAAGAGATGCTCACAGAGGACTCATGGCCTCTGCCGCTAAGAAGGGACTTGCTTCAGCAAGTACCATGTCTGTTCCAAGACTTACCGCGGCTGCGTTTGACGGCATGGCGGTTGAACGCCGGATCCTAAGGGAAAAAGGCATTCCGGAAGAGGTCATTCCTACCCTGGTCAAAGCCAGGAAGGAGGTGACCGCACAACATTATCACCACATGTGGCGAAAATATGTTGCGTGGTGTGAGGCCAGGAAGGCCCCATGAAGAAATTTCAACTCGGTCGTTTCCTGCATTTCCTGCAAACAGGAGTGTCTATGGGCCTCAAATTGGGGTCCATTAAGGTTCAAATTTCGGCCCTGTCGATTTTCTTCCAGAAAGAATTGGCTTCAGTTCCTGAAGTCCAGAAGTTTGTCAAGGGAGTACTGCATATACAACCCCCTTTTGTGCCTCCAGTGGCACTGTGGGATCTCAACGTAGTTCGGGGATTCCTAAAATCACATTGGTTTAAACCGCTCAAATCTGTGGATTTGAAATATCTCACAGGGAAAGTGACCATGCTGTTGGCCCTGGCCTCGGCCAGGCGAGTGTCAGAATTGGCGGCGTTTGTCTCAAAAAAGCCCATATCTGATTGTCCATTCGGACAGGGCAGAGCTGCGGACTCATCCCCAGTTTCTCCCTAAGGTGGTGTCAGTGTTTCACCCGAACCAGCTTATTGTGGTACCTGCGGCTACTAGGGACTTGGAGGACTCCAAGTTGCTAGATGTTGTCAGGGCCCTGAAAATATAGTTTCCAGGACGGCTGGAGTCAGAAAAACTGACTTGCTGTTATCCTGTATGCACCCAACAAACTGGGTGCTCTTGCTTCTAAGCAGACGATTGCTAGTTGGATGTGTAGTACAATTCAGCTTGCACATTCTGTGGCAGGCCTGCCACAGCCAAAATATGTAAATGCCCATTCCACAAGGAAGGTGGGCTCATCTTGGGCGGCTGCCCGAGGGGTCTCGGCTTTACAACTTTGCCGAGCTGATACTTGGTCAGGGGCACACCCTGATTGAGGAGGACCTGGAGTTCTCTCATTCGGTGCTGCAGAGTCATCCGCACTCTCCCGCCCGTTTGGGAGCTTTGGTATAATCCCCATGGTCCTGACGGAGTCCCCAGCATCCACTTAGGACGTCAGAGAAAATAAGAATTTACTTACCGATAATTCTATTTCTCGTAGTCCGTAGTGGATGCTGGGCGCCCATCCCAAGTGCGGATTGTCTGCAATACTTGTACATAGTTATTGTTACAAAAATCGGGTTATTATTGTTGTGAGCCATCTTTTCAGATGCTCCGCTGTTATCATGCTGTTAACTGGGTTCAGATCACAGGTTGTACAGTGTGATTGGTGTGGCTGGTATGAGTCTTACCCGGGATTCAAAATCCTTCCTTATTGTGTACGCTCGTCCGGGCACAGTATCCTAACTGAGGCTTGGAGGAGGGTCATAGGGGGAGGAGCCAGTGCACACCACCTGATCCTAAAGCTTTTACTTTTGTGCCCTGTCTCCTGCGGAGCCGCTAATCCCCATGGTCCTGACGGAGTCCCCAGCATCCACTACGGACTACGAGAAATAGAATTATCGGTAAGTAAATTCTTATTTTTGTTTCTGTGCAAATTAGATTGCAGATTGAACACACCACACCCAAATCTAACTCTCTCTGCACATGTTATATCTGCCTCCCCTGCAGTGCACATCGTTTTGCCCAACTGCTAACAAAATTCCTGCTGCGATCAACTTGGAATTACCCCCATTGCTGGCAGATGGCGTTCTGCCCAACAAAGGATTTTTGACACTTCCATCATTGCCATGCGGCTTTGAGTGCCGCCTTGATGATTTATGTATGCCACCGTGGTGGCGTTGTCCGATTGTACTTGAACAGGCCTGTTCTGTATCAGAGGCAAGGCAAGAGTCAAAGCATTGAACACTGCCTGCAACCCCAGAATGTTTATCAGGAGGAGACATTCCTCCTTGGTCTACCGACCCTGGAAAGAGTGTTACTCTAGCACAGTGCCCCAACCCCTTAGACTGGAGTCTGTGGTCAGTAGGACCCAGTTGGGGATCCAGAATGGATGGCCCCAGCTCAACTGTTGGTCCTGTAGCCACCAGCTTAGTGACAGATGAACCTCCAGAGTCAAGGAGATCATTTGAGACCTGATCCAATGAGGCAGGCCTTCCCACTTGGAAAGGATTAACCTCTGCAGAGGGTGGGAATGAAATTGAGTGTACTCTACCATGTCAAAAGCCGACACCATGAGGCCTAGTACTTGCATCGCCAAGTGTATCGACACTCTTGGGCAAGAAAAGAAGTATCTGATCCTGTCCTGAAGTTTCAGGACTTTCTCTGGAGACAGAAACAGTCTTTGGCTGTGTGTGTCCAGCTGTGCACCCAGGTGCACCATGCTCCGAGCAGGGACCAGCGAGGACTTTTTCCAGTTGATGAGCCACCCGTGGCTGATAGGAATTGGACCGTCAGTTCCAGATGACTGAGGAGAACATCTTGGGAGTTCGCCTGGATCAGCAAGTTGTCCAGATACGGCAGGGTCTTGTTTCCCTGACGGCGTAGAAGGGCTGTCATCATGGCCATGACTATGGTAAAGATCCGAGGGGCCGTGGCCAGTCCAAATGGCAGAGCCTGGAATGGATTATGTAATGCCAATAGCAAACCGCAGATATTGCTGATGCAATATGTCATTAGGTATATGCAGGTAAGCATCCTGTATGTCCAGGGATACCATATAGTCTTCAGGTTTCATGGCCAGTAAAATTGAGCGCAGAGTTTCCATATGGGATTTGGACACTCACAAATTTGTTCAGTTGAGGTTGAGTATAGGCCCGAAGGACCCATTGGGTTTCGGGACTAGAAACAGGGTTGAATAGTATCCCCTGCCTCTCTGGGACAGAGGTACCGGCAATACCATTCCTGTGTCCAGGAGAGATTGCGCAACCATGTGTAGAGCTTGCGCTTTTAAAGGATCCGAAGGGATAACCATCGAGCAGAACAGGTGAGGGAGACGTCTCTTCAAAGAGAATGCATAACCGTGAGAGACAACTTCCCGTACCCATGTCTCCGCAGTGGTCTTTAACTAGGCCTGGGTGAACTGCAGAAGTCGGTCTCCCACCCTGGGATCCCCCAGGGGGAGGCCCGCCCAGTCATGCAGCAGGCTTGTCTTGTTTAGAAGCAGGCTGACGGGCGGTTCAGGATTGCTTAGGTTTGGGCTTAGTGGTTTTGGAAGCACAAGCCTGTCTTGGGTACGCCTGACCCTTTGCTTTCCCTGCAGATCGAAAGGAACGAAAAGTGGTACTCTTTGCCTTCGGTGCAGAAGGATTAGTACTTGGGAGAAACGCAGTCTTAGCAGTCGCCAAGTCAGTCACAATCTTATTCAGATCCTCCCCAAGTAGGATGTCTCCCTTAAAAAGGAGCACCTCCAAGCTTTTTTTGGAGTCTAGGTCCACCTTCCAGGACCTCAACCACAGAATTCGGTGAGCCAGTACAGACGTAGTAGACGCTTTGGCCGCCATTGCACCTGCCTCAGAGGACGCCTCTTGAATATAGTGGGAGGCAGAGGCGGATTTAGACCTCATGGGGCCCTAAGCAAGACACTGATTTGGGGCCCCCCTTCCTCAAGCAATCCATAGCACTATATGCTGGCATCACCGCCCCCTGACTGTACCTCCCTCCCTCACACGTCCATGAGGCGGCTCATGCAGTGCAGTGGGGGCAGATCTGTAGCCTCCTTTCCGGCAACGTGGGGACTGATTCTTCTCATCTCCATCCTCCGCCACCTGCAGTAGCTCTCCCATTAGCCACACTGCTGCTGGGAGAGCTGCTGATGGTAGAGATGAGCAGAATTGTCCCCAAAGTACCCCGGAGCTTGTAGTGCTCGTCCCTGTCCAGGGGGTGTCCTGTCTGGGGGGGTCATCTCCCTGTATGCTCCAGAGATGGGGTAACAGCCGGAACGGTCCAGACCATACAGGGAGGCTGTAATCTCTCCCTCACTGGCGACAGCTGTCACAGGCACCCTCCTGGACATGACACCAGCCGGACGAGGACAAGCACTACAAGCTCCTGAAATAGGAGAGCAAGGAGGGAGCTGCAAACTCATTCTGCCCAACCTCAAGCACCAAAAAAAAAACACTATTGCAAATGGGCAGGATGTTCAAATATATAAAATTACAATGATCATAAAGATGCAGTTATGAACATATTTATAAAGAAAAATTTTATTTACATTTTTTTTTTTTTTAAAGAAGTGTGGTGTCTCCGGTCTACATATAGCCAGTAAGTCCAGACAGGGGCGTAACAAGACCTTTGTGGGCCCCATAGCAAAATTTTGAAAGGGCTCCCCAGCACTCCGCAAGAACGAGGTATGGTTTGGAGTCATAAATACAGAGGGGGAGGGGTCTGACAGGAGGAAGACTGAGGTGTCATGCTAAAATATAAACACACACACACACACACACACACTTAGATGCAATGTGAATATGTACCTCCGTATGTTAAAATATGTGTATATGAGCAGCACGGATGGTGTAGTGGTTAGCATTACTGCCTCACATCACTGAGGTCATGGGTTTGATTCCCACCATGGCACTAACTGTGTGGAGTTTGTATATTCTCCCTGTGCTTGTATGGGTTTTCTCCGGGTGCTCAGGTTTCCTCCCACACTACAAAAATTTTATGGTTGGTTACTTGACTAACAACAAAATGAACCCTAGCGTGAATGTGTGTGTATGTAAATGTGATAGGAAATATCAATTGTATTGGGGCAGGGAATTATGTAAATGGCCAAATATTCTCAGTAAAGCGCGGCGGAATAAGTGTGCGCTATATAAATGACTGGTTATATATAGATTGATATGTGTATAAAATGTTTGCACAATACAAATAAATGATCCCAAAAAAATCTGAATTTCATTTCTTTAAATAAATAAATTAAGGAACATTAAAAAAGCATTATAATATATTTTATTTACCTGATGGTTTGCTACAGTATACACCAGTTAGGCTTTTCCAGCAATAAAAAAAAAAAAAATCACAGGCAGGTTTATACTATTAGTGGGTTATCCTATTAAGAAACATCAGGTGTGAAAAGCAGATGTTTTTCGCGATCTTTCCAGATGGTTCACCTGCATTTTTTTTTACAGGCTACCCAATTTGGTCACCTGTAAAAAAATTTATTTTCTCACGAAAATACACAGGTTCACTGAAACCTGTGTGTGTGTTCTGTAGAAACACCCCCATTTTTGGATGAAAACTAGGCTGTTTCTGGGGATTTGGTTCCGTCTGCCTGAGGCAGGGGAAATAAAATCCCAGATAAGTCGTGGCTCGTGGCTGTCCAGGATTTCAGTCTCCTGACCGTCGGGATTGCATACCAGACCCGTCTATTACACTATACTAACCCCGGCACACAGCAGGTTGAGCCCTGGGGATCCCAGGTGTGGCCCCCAGGTGTCTGTGTTCAGGTATGGCCCCGGATCCCACAGGTGTGTGTATGAGCAGGTGTGCCCCCCCCAATCCCCCAGCTGTGTGTATGTGCAGGTGTGGAGCCCTCAGGTGTGTGTGTGTGTGTGTGTAGGTGTGGGGCCCCCAAGTGAGAGTGTGTGTGCGTGCAGGTGTGGCCCCTGTCTTTGTGTGTGTACAGATGTGGCCCCCTTTCCCCCAGGTGTATGTGCAGGTGTGGCCCCCTGGGGTCCCTCAGGTGTGCAGTGTACACATATAGATGCTCACCTTTGTGCAGCCGCACCTTGGAAGTCGCAATCTTGCTGCTGCTGTGCAGGGCTCTGGCTTTGTGTCACGGGCCAGGGCACCCCATGGCATGAAGGTGCTGCTGCGATGGGTCCCGGGGGAGGAGGTGCACGGTGCCCAGCAGCCAGACACCCGGCAATAGTGGTAGCTGCGGCGGGTCCCGTGGGAGGAGGTGCGCGGTGCCCAGCAGCCAGACACCCGGCAGCAGCGGTAACACAGCAGGGACTGCCCCCTTCACTCCACCTGCTGCTCTGTCTTCACAGTGGCCCCTCCCGGCGGCTGCCGGTACTGCAGCAGCTCCTCCTCCGCATCCACCATCCTTTCTTCATTCAAGCCGGCTGTAATTAGGAGACCCAGTGGCTTGCACGGCCAGCACAAGTACTCTACCACTCTATAAACAGCACTGTTGTCGGGCCCCTGGAACCTGTTGGGCCCTAGGCGTCCGCTTGGGTTGCCTTGCGGTAAATCCGCCACTGGTGGGAGGCTGTGGTAATATGAGACAGATATTGTCTGGCAGTGTCAGAAATATCCTGAGGCAGCTCATCCTCAATTGCCTGAACACATGCTTCAATTCCTTTCACGGCCCAGGAGGCTGCTATAGTGGGTCTATGTACAGCACCAGTAAGGGAGTAAATAGACTTCAGGCATCCCTCCACGCGCTTATCCGTCGGTTCCTTCAGTGAGGTGACAGTGGTGACAGGCAGAGTAGATAACACCACAAGACGGGCGACATGAGAGTCCACCAGCGGTGGAGTTTCCCATTTGTCACTCAACTCCGTAGGGATAGGATAACTAGGTGGGAGTTTAAACTTGAATTTTATCGGCTGTATGTTTCTGCAACTTTTTGAAATTATTTTCGGTAATTTACTAAGCTGCCGAGTTTTAGTTTTTCATATTTTCCGATGTCGATGTTATTCGTATTGTCGGGCAGTGTTTTAGTGATTAGTAAAACACTCGGGACATAACACAATGAAGCCGGGTCGGATCAGGGAAATCTGTGCAGGGTTTCATTGTGTACAGTATGAAAAGAGTTAATTAAGTTAAAAGTGTGAAAAAAAAATGAGTGGGGTCCACCCTCCTAAACATAACCAGCCTCGGGCTCTTTCAGCTGGCCCAGGTTGTTTAAATACTGGGGGGGGGGGGGGGGGGGATGACTGGGGTCCCCCCGTATTAAACAACCAGAACCGGGCTCTTGGGCCGGCCCTGGTTCCAAAAATATGGGGGACAAAAGACATAGGGATCCCCCGCATTTTTAAAACCAGCTCCACTAGCCGAGAAGATAATGCCACAGCCGGGGGACACATTTATATAGGTCCCTGTGGCCGTGGCATTACCCCCCCCCCCAACTAGTCACCCCTGGCCGGGATTCCCTGGAGGAGTGGGGACCCCCTAAATCAAGGGGTCCCCCCCTCCAGGCACCAAAGGACCAGTGGTGAAGCCCGAGGCTGCACCCCCCCCCCCCCCCCATCCCTGAGCGCTCTCCTAATTGGCTGTACGCTCCTGGACTGTCAATCAGGCAGAGTGCAGCGGCTAGAATGGAGCTTAGCGCAGCTCCATTCTGGCCTATGATGCAGTGGCGTACGCAGGGGGGGTTTCCGAGTACCTGGAAACCCCCCTGATGAGCCAGACTTTTTATTTTTGAGACTGAGACAGCAGTGTCTCCGTCTCAGTAAAAGCCACGATCGCGACCGCAATCGCGACCGCGGAACTGCTCCTACAGCTGAGAGCTACGGACAGTAGCTCTCTGCATAGAGAATGTTGGGGCAGACGTGGGGGTTTGTGGTGGGGGAAGGTGCTGGCTGTGCATGATCAGCGACAGCCACAGCAGCGCCCTCCTCATACTGACTGCCGCCAGTCTGCTCCTGCCTCCCAGACCCTGGTGCCTGGTATGTATAACATATACAGTATGTATACTGTATATGAAGTTTGCGTGTTTGTATGTATTTGTAGGCATGTTTTTATGTAAGTATGTGTGTGTGTGTGTGTGTGTGTATGTGTGTGTTAGTTTGTGTGCTTCTGTATGTATGTACTATGTGTGTTTCTGTATGTATGTATGTATGTATGAATTTGTGTGCTATATATACATATCTTTCTTTTTTATATCAGTTAACTTGCTTCTTAAATTGCCTCTATGTTTGAGCCATTTGTGATGAAGGCCATATACAGTACCTTATTTTTCATAAGTCACGACTGCTTAGCCATTAAGGTAATAAAACTCGTGTTTTTGTTCGCTTCTAGTTAGCCTTGTATTATGGTATGCTGATTGGTTTATGATCAAATTTATGTTGCCGTTGTCCGAATAGCTCTATATTGGTCTCTACTTAGTCACCATCCCGCGATAGATAGGGTTGTGTGACTATTTATTTAGGTATCTGATACAGCTTCCTATGTATATTTGTATGTATTTATGTCCACTTTCTTCCATATTTGTATATGCACTGGTTTTGTTTTGTATAACGTGTATACTTACTCTTTAGAGCGGTTGCTGGGCGACCCTGTACGGGGACGAGCCAGCCACGCGTTGACCTATAAAGCTGCGCTCACGTGTCCAGTGACTCACGCGTGATGTCAGCGGCTTGGGGCCGCGATGATTGGCTAGAGGCTCCTGTGGTGGATGTCGCTTGGCAACCACGGCTCAGGGTGACGGAGCTGTGCCCCCTACCCGCCTGACGCTGATTCCATGCGCAAGCATCGCACATGTGACATCACGGACCGGCGGCCGGTATGAGCGGGCTCTTCCCCTTGATTAGTGTTTGGTGAGTTCTATTTGTGTATTTATATTGGTGACTTGTGATGTAGCTGGTTGTGTCTTGATAAAAGGGAGAGGTCCCTGAAACGTTGACCAGACCAGCGGTGGTGTCGACTGTATTCTTTCCGAGTGCCTCCATTACTTTTGTATATATATATATATATATATATATAAATCCAATAAGAAAACAGGAGCACTCACCAGTCTTTAAAGTAGCAAAGGTTTTTTAATCAGGTCATCAAAGCAGAGTTCTGATCGACGTTTCGGTCTATATGTAGACCTTTGTCAAGATAGTTAAAAACTGAACAGATTACCCTTATATACCCTACATGAACCCACCCACCAATTAATCAAAGCAACACCCCTACACCCCAAATCAAATAATAATAACAATCAACATATCGCAGATATATATATACCATAAATAAACCAATAATTGTGGTGCCAATCATCATCTTACCCAGCTCCAGTCAAAATATAGATGTCGATCTTGTGTATAACATTAAAAACACATTTTTAGACTTAGTGCTCCGGCGTGCGTTTCAAGGCATCCTCACTTCCTGCCTATGGAGCGCATCAGCTGACCGGAAGTTAGATACTATCATAGGGACAGAGCGCCGAGACCAGAGCAAAAGATACATTATATTTTTACTGATAATAATATTGCACGTTCCCATAGACAATCAAACAATCTCAACTATAGTTGAGAGTATCACAGAAACTCATAGTATATTGCATAGAATCACATGACCGCTACTTCACATAGAGCCACTATATTACCATAGCAACACACAAATGAGCTAAGGGCTCCGACGTGCGT
Source organism: Pseudophryne corroboree (assembly GCF_028390025.1). NCBI lineage: Eukaryota > Metazoa > Chordata > Amphibia > Anura > Myobatrachidae > Pseudophryne > Pseudophryne corroboree. Next base: position 917,450,564 of record NC_086445.1, read on the forward strand.
TTCAAATATATCCTCACTTCCTGTCTATGGAGCGCATCAGCTGACCATATGTCCGGCGCTACCATGGAAACGGAGCTCCGAGCCCAGAGGATAAAAGTTTTATATATATCCCAAGTAAAGAATATAGACAATCTAATATTCTTAAACCATAATTGAAACATCACAGATGCCCATAGTATAATAAGTAAAACTTGATAATCACTAATAACCAAAAGATGATAATCTGGCAATAGAGTGTTTAATCAAATATCTAAACTTAGACTGGGTAGGCAAGGTGACATTGGCATCAAGGTAAATCATCTAATTAATAAACAGATAAATCTACAGAGCCAAATCAAATGTAATTGATATCAACTAAGGAAAAAAGGAAGAAAATATATTATATATATTTTTTGACAAATAGGAAGATAGACCATATAAGAATACAAAAATGAAAAGATGAAAAAATGAAAAATAAAAAAATTGAAAAATAAATGATAAGCCACCATCCAAAGATAAACAAAAATCACAAAAATAAATAAAAATTATAAAAAATATAAAAAATGGAAAAATATAGAAAAAGGTCCAGGGTTACTCCAGAAAGATACTGTAATGGATGCCATCATTCAGGCCACGAGGTCTTATAGTGTCTAAGCGGTGTATCCAAGCCGCCTCACGTTTCAACAGGAGTTTCGCCCGATCTCCACCTCTTCTTAGTGGTGCCACTCTATCTATCACCATACTCTTCAGAGTTGCCAGGGGATGACGGGCCTCATAGAAATGTCTGGCCACCGGTTTATCAGAGTTACCCTTAGCCAGGGCCTCTCTCACAGACAGACGATGGTTTGCCATCCTTTCTCGAAAGGGGCGAATTGTTTTACCCACATACACGAGGGAGCAAGGGCATGTCAAAATATAGACAACAAAATCGGATGTGCAACCCAATCTGTGTCGGATAAATATTTTGGCCCCAGTATGTGGATGATGAAAGTACTCTCCACTCGTCATACTTCGGCAAGTTGTACAATTAGTACATCTATAGCATCCCATTTTTTTCGGTGCCAACCATATGTCTGTACCAGATTCAATAGGTCTATCTGGTTGCATCAAGATGTCCTTCAGATTACGTGCCCGTCTGAAGCTCAATAGGGGTTTATTTGGCAATCTCTTGGTTAATACTGGATCAGTTTTGACCATTGGCCAATGTTTGTTGACCACCTTTCGTATAGTGGATCCTGCTGTATTAAAGGTAGTTGAAACAACAAACGGATCTTTTTCCGGTACCTTCTTCGGTGAGTGCCCTGCATGGATCTTCTTTGCCTTATCAAGGCAGTTCATAATGGTATGATCATCATATCCTCTGGCCTTGAATCTATTTTTCATATCCTCCAACTGTATTATGGTGGTGTTTGAATCTGAGTTGTTCCGAAGAACCCTCATAAATTGGGAAATGGGTAGATTACGTTTTAGTGATCCTGGATGGTAGCTATCAAAAGATAATAACGTATTCCTATGGGTCATCTTCCTAAATAATTTGTAACCATAGCCTGACTCAGTGGCATAGACACTTACATCCAATAAATCAATAGATTCAGTATCAAAGTGCATGGTAAGCTTGATCGGAGAATCAAGTGAATTTAAATATTGAAACATCTCTAAGAGTGATTCCTCAGTACCACTCCAAATTAAAAAGATGTCATCAATAAAACGCCGGTAGAAGGCAATACTATCCCCAAACCGCGGAAAGATGTTCAAATTTTCATATTCATCCATGTAGAGATTAGCATACGAGGGGGCAATATTACTCCCCATCGCTGTTCCCGCGGTCTGGAGATAGTACCGCCCCCCAAAACGAAAGTAATTACATGTTAAGATAAGTTCGAGTAATTCCATTAAGAATTCAATCGGTGGTGTCCCAATATGTGAATGAATTAAAGCCCGCCTGGTGGCAGCCAGGCCAGCACCATGTGGAATCACTGTATACAGAGACGTAACATCAAGAGTAACAAAAATCCCCCGACCAGTATATGGAAGCAAGTTCAAAAGCCTCAAAAAATCATTTGTATCTTTAAGATAACTACTGGTTTCCTTAACACAGACTTGTAGAAAACTATCCACATATTGGGCTACATTGGAGAACAACGAATTACGTGCAGAGATTATTGGACGTCCCGGTGGTCTATCCAGAGTTTTGTGGATTTTAGGTAATAAATACAGTATTGGGCAAATGGGAAATTCTGTCTTTAAGAAACCAGTAGTTTCTTCATCAATCCAACCATGTGTTAAAGCAGCATCTAGTAATTTATCCAGCCTGCTCTTAAAGATCAGTACCGGATCACTAGGTAATGGTCTATATGTATCAGTGTCTGCAAGTTGTCTCAGCGCCTCAGAATTGTAATCACTGGTATCTAAAAGGACCACCGCCCCACCCTTGTCGGCGGGTCTCACGGTGACCCGTGGATTATTTTTTAGGTCTCTTATAGCCCTTCTCTCAGCCCCAGTCAGATTGTATCTGTCACGATCCGGGTATCTGGACGCCATTTCTTACCCATCAGATGCCTCCTAAGGCTGGCTCAGCGCTCCAGGACCGGATCCCATCTGTTATCCTGATGTGTACATTCCTGTATCCTCTCCTGTCACTCTGGGACGCTGTCACAGTAAACGCCATATTACACCTGGCATGGCGTCTCCCGCGGCCTCCGCCGCCGTCCCTGAACTTCTGCATGCAGAGTGTCTGAGTGGCGATTACGTCAGCCGCGGCCTCCGCTGTGTCCGCGTGGTTGGATGTGCATCTGTCAGCCTGGCGCCTCCTGTCTCCGGTGGCCGGCGCCGCCATTACTGTTTTCATTACCACATGGATTACAAACCAAACTTCCCTCCAAGTGTCTGCATGGGCGCAGCCATCTTGGATTCTGTCAGCTGATCATTTCCACCAATCTGTTCTCAGTATTGATAATCTGCATAATTGCCTAGCCAATCCCTTCCTTGCTGCAGGTATAAATACACTGTGCCTGAGCAAGGAAGGCGTCAGTGCTTTGGTTGTCAAACCTAGTTCCTGTTTGTCTCTCTCCTGTGATTGTCTTCCAGGTTCCAGCTCCTGTCTCAAGACTTCCACCATAGAGACCCGCACCAGCATTCCACCTGCGGTGTAGCCTGACTCTCCAATCCATTGTTGATTCATCTGTTTCCAGCTACAACATTACCTGCTTCCAGCTCAGCTTCCAGCAGAGTACAGCTTCCCTTAAAGGGCCGGTGTCCTTTCTACACTTTGCCACTCTCCACCGGTATTGTTGTTTCTCCGCTCTCAAGTTCTACATTTCAGTTCATATTTCATCGCTCCCAAGTTCATTTATTATTTAACTGGTTCCAGCCAGTATCCACTCCGTGCTAACAACAGTCTGGTTCCAGCCAGTATCCACAGCAGCTGTTTTATCTTCAGCAACCCAGCTTTTCCTGGAACACCAGCTGGCACAATCCTGGGTTATCTCCATTGCTACAGTCGGGCCTGGTAAGGACTTTCCATCTAGAAGATCATAAGAACTATCTCACACTACCAGTGCCCTGTGGCTCCTGCCATCCTGTAGTACCCAGGAACTGTATTTATTCTTTGCTGACTTTTACGTTTTCTTTTACTGCTGCTGTGTTGCGGAGTTGTCATAATAAACATCATTAACTTTTATCCAAGTTGTCGTGGTCACGCCTTCGGGCAGTTATTATTCATGTTACTTACATGTCCAGGGGTCTGATACAACCTCCCAGGTTCCGGTACATCTCAGCCCCTACAACTGAGGCTGCCTCCCGTCAGCTCAGGCCCTCAGTTGTGACAGTAAGCACTGACCTAATGAATCCAGCTGGAGACCAGGATCAAGCGGCCAGGCCGATGCAAGAACTGGCAGCCCGACTAGAACATCAGGAGGCTGCACAGGGCCACATCATCCGCTGTCTCCAGGATCTCTCTACTCGGCTGGATGGGATTCAGACAACTCTCCGTGGATCAGGCGCGTCTGGTGCGTCAACCACAGTGACTCCAGCTATAACCCCACCCACCTTACCCATTTCTGCTCCACGTCTTCATCTTCCAACGCCAGCAAAATTTGACGGATCTCCAAGATTCTGCAGGGGATTTCTCAACCAGTGTGAGATTCAGTTTGAGCTACAACCTGGCAATTTTCCCAGTGACCGTACAAAAATTGCCTACATTATTTCTCTTCTCAGTGGCTCAGCCCTTGATTGGGCATCACCGTTATGGGAGAGGTCCGACACCCTGCTATCTTCCTACACTGCCTTCGTGTCAACATTCAGGCGCATCTTCGACGAGCCAGGCCGGGTAACCTCAGCTTCATCCGAGATTCTCCGTTTACGCCAGGGGTCATGTACTGTAGGACAATATCTGATACAGTTCCAGATCCTGGCATCCGAACTGGCATGGAACGACGAGGCCCTGTATGCTGCATTCTGGCATGGCTTATCTGAGCGTATTAAAGATGAGTTAGCTACCAGAGACTTACCTTCTAAGTTAGATGAGCTAATCTCACTCTGCACGAAAGTTGATTTACGTTTCAGAGAGAGAGCAACTGAGCGTGGAAGATCATCTGCTCCAAAATCTTCTGCTCCTCCTCCTCGTCAACTGTCACCATCTAAAGATGAGCCCATGCAACTTGGCCGTTCCCGTTTAACTCCTGCTGAGCGCCGAAGACGTCTCTCTGAGTCTCTTTGCCTTTACTGTGCAGCTCCGTCTCACACCATCAATGCCTGTCCCGAACGTCCGGGAAAACTCCAAACCCTAGCTCGCCCAGGAGAGGGCCGGCTAGGAATAATGATCTCCTCTCCATCTCCTCATGATTGTAATCTCCCAGTGTCGCTCCAAATTGCTCAACGTTATCGGAACGTCATTGCCCTCCTTGATTCCGGAGCAGCTGGGAACTTTATTACCGAAGCCTATGTTAAACGGTGGTCCCTACCCACCGAGAGACTTCCTTTGTCCATCTCCTTAACTGCCGTGGATGGCAGTAAAATTTTTGATACAGTTATTGCTCTAAGGACTCTACCAGTTCGTCTGAGAGTGGGAGTTCTTCATTCCGAACTTATTTCACTTTTAGTGATTCCAAGAGCCACACATCCTGTGGTCCTGGGCCTTCCATGGCTCCGTCTTCACAATCCTACAATTGATTGGACGACTACGCAAATCCTGGCATGGGGTTCCTCCTGTGCTGAGACATGTTTGTTTAAAGTATTGCCTGTCTGTTCTTCCTCCCCCAGGTCGTCTGATGTTCCACCTCCTCCATATCAAGATTTCACGGATGTGTTCAGTAAAGCTTCTGCTGATATCCTTCCTCCTCATAGAGAATGGGACTGTCCGATTGATCTCGTTCCAGGGAAGGTTCCACCTCGAGGCCGAACTTATCCGCTGTCTCTGCCTGAGACGCATTCTATGGAGGAATATATTAAAGAGAACCTAGCAAAGGGGTTCATTCGACCTTCTTCTTCTCCAGCCGGCGCAGGCTTCTTTTTTGTAAAAAAGAAAGATGGTGGTCTGCGGCCGTGCATCGACTACAGAGGTTTGAACGACATTACCATCAAGAACCGTTATCCTTTACCCCTGATTACTGAGCTCTTTGACAGAGTTAGCGGAGCTACCATCTTTACAAAGCTGGACTTGCGAGGTGCATACAATCTCATCCGGATCCGTGAGGGTGACGAGTGGAAGACCGCCTTTAACACCCGTGACGGACATTATGAGTACCTCGTCATGCCCTTCAGATTGAGCAATGCTCCAGCTGTCTTCCAGCATTTTGTCAATGAGATCTTCAGAGACATTCTATACCGTCATGTCGTGGTCTATCTAGACGATATCCTCATTTTTGCCAACGATTTAGAGGAACATCGTTTTTGGGTTAAAGAGGTTCTGTCCCGTCTCCGTGTCAATCATCTCTATTGCAAATTAGAAAAATGCGTCTTTGAAGTCAAGTCCATTCCGTTTCTAGGGTACATTGTGTCCGGTTCCGGACTAGAGATGGATCCTGAGAAACTACAAGCAATCCAAAATTGGCCGGTACCCTTAACCCTCAAAGGGGTCCAGAGGTTCTTAGGGTTCGCCAACTATTACCGAAAGTTTATACGAGACTTTTCCACCATTGTGGCGCCTATTACTGCTTTCACTAAGAAGGGTGCTAACCCGTCCAAGTGGTCTGAAGAAGCAATGCAAGCATTTCATCTTTTAAAACAAAGGTTCATCTCTGCGCCTGTTCTGAAACAGCCTGACATCGACTCTCCTTTCATCTTAGAGGTGGATGCCTCCTCCGTTGGAGTAGGAGCGGTGTTATCTCAGAGGGCTAAAGATGGCCATTTACACCCTTGCAGTTTCTTCTCCCGGAAGTTCTCCCCAGCTGAGCGCAACTATGCCATTGGCGACCAGGAGTTGCTAGCCATCAAACTCGCTCTAGAAGAGTGGAGGTATCTGTTGGAGGGAGCTTCTCATTCAATCACCATACTTACAGACCACAAGAACCTTTTATACCTGAAGGGCGCACAATGTCTCAACCCTCGTCAGGCCAGATGGGCACTTTTCTTTTCCAGGTTCGACTTTAAACTCCAGTTCTGTCCGGGCTCTCAGAATCGCAAGGCCGATGCCCTTTCCCGCTCATGGGAGCAAGAAAATGAGTCAGAGTCTTCAGACAAGCATCCTATTATAAATCCGTTGGCATTCTCCACGGTAGGGATGGACTCTACGCCCCCATCAGGGAAAAGTTTTGTGAAGCCGATGCTAAGGAAGAAGCTCATGCATTGGGCCCATGCTTCCCGTTTTGCCGGACATACAGGTATCCAAAAAACCCTGGAGTTTATCTCTAGGTCCTATTGGTAGCCAACTCTGAAAAAGGACGTCTTGGAGTTTATTGCATCTTGCCCAAAGTGTGCCCAACATAAAGTATCCCGCCAGTCGCCTGCGGGGCAACTGGTTCCACTATCCGTTCCCCGTCGACCATGGACCCACTTGTCGATGGATTTCATTACAGACTTACCCATGTGCAACAAGTTCAATACCATCTGGGTGGTAGTTGACCGGTACACCAAGATGGCACACTTCATTCCTCTCACCGGTCTTCCGTCAGCTTCCAAGTTGGCTCAAGTATTCATACAAGAGATCTTCCGACTCCACGGTCTTCCTGAAGAAATTATCTCAGATCGAGGAGTTCAATTCACAGCCAAATTCTGGCGAAGTTTATGTCAAGTCCTCCAAGTCAAGCTAAAGTTTTCCACGGCTTACCATCCTCAGACCAATGGTCAAACCGAGAGGGTGAATCAGGACTTGGAGGCCTTCCTCCGCATCTATGTGTCCTCCTCTCAAGATGACTGGGTTCAATTACTTCCCTGGGCCGAGTTCTGTCATAACAACCAGTATCATTCTTCATCTGCTTCAACACCATTCTTCACTAACTTTGGATTCCACCCTAAAGTCCCTGAGTTCCAACCGCTTCCAGCAACTTCTGTTCCCGCAGTGGATATCACCTTGCATCAGTTTGCCAATATCTGGAAGAGCGTACGATCAGCTCTGCTCAAGGCATCGTTCAGGTACAAGAAGTTTGCGGATAAGAAGCGTCGAGCAGTTCCTGCTCTCAAGGTGGGTGATCGGGTATGGTTATCCACGAAGAATTTGAGGTTAAGAGTTCCCAGTATGAAGTTTGCACCTCGCTATATCGGTCCTTTCAAGATTGAACAAGTCATCAATCCTGTTGCTTACAGACTCCAGTTGCCTCCCTTCTTAAAAATACCCAGGACATTCCATGTTTCCCTGTTGAAACCGCTGATCTTGAATCGGTTTCATTCCTCACTTCCTCCAACTCCGAAAGTCCAAACTCAACGAGGCGTTGAGTATGAAGTGGCCAAGATCCTGGACTCACGTCACCGTTACGGTCAACTACAATATCTTATTGACTGGAAGGGTTATGGTCCTGAGGAACGTTCATGGACCAATGCTTCTGATGTCCATGCTCCTGCCTTGGTCCGGAGATTCCATTCCAAGTTTCCTCAAAAGCCAAAGAAGTGTCCTGGGGCCACTCCTAAAGGGGGGGGTGCTGTCACGATCCGGGTATCTGGACGCCATTTCTTACCCATCAGATGCCTCCTAAGGCTGGCTCAGCGCTCCAGGACCGGATCCCATCTGTTATCCTGATGTGTACATTCCTGTATCCTCTCCTGTCACTCTGGGACGCTGTCACAGTAAACGCCATATTACACCTGGCATGGCGTCTCCCGCGGCCTCCGCCGCCGTCCCTGAACTTCTGCATGCAGAGTGTCTGAGTGGCGATTACGTCAGCCGCGGCCTCCGCTGTGTCCGCGTGGTTGGATGTGCATCTGTCAGCCTGGCGCCTCCTGTCTCCGGTGGCCGGCGCCGCCATTACTGTTTTCATTACCACATGGATTACAAACCAAACTTCCCTCCAAGTGTCTGCATGGGCGCAGCCATCTTGGATTCTGTCAGCTGATCATTTCCACCAATCTGTTCTCAGTATTGATAATCTGCATAATTGCCTAGCCAATCCCTTCCTTGCTGCAGGTATAAATACACTGTGCCTGAGCAAGGAAGGCGTCAGTGCTTTGGTTGTCAAACCTAGTTCCTGTTTGTCTCTCTCCTGTGATTGTCTTCCAGGTTCCAGCTCCTGTCTCAAGACTTCCACCATAGAGACCCGCACCAGCATTCCACCTGCGGTGTAGCCTGACTCTCCAATCCATTGTTGATTCATCTGTTTCCAGCTACAACATTACCTGCTTCCAGCTCAGCTTCCAGCAGAGTACAGCTTCCCTTAAAGGGCCGGTGTCCTTTCTACACTTTGCCACTCTCCACCGGTATTGTTGTTTCTCCGCTCTCAAGTTCTACATTTCAGTTCATATTTCATCGCTCCCAAGTTCATTTATTATTTAACTGGTTCCAGCCAGTATCCACTCCGTGCTAACAACAGTCTGGTTCCAGCCAGTATCCACAGCAGCTGTTTTATCTTCAGCAACCCAGCTTTTCCTGGAACACCAGCTGGCACAATCCTGGGTTATCTCCATTGCTACAGTCGGGCCTGGTAAGGACTTTCCATCTAGAAGATCATAAGAACTATCTCACACTACCAGTGCCCTGTGGCTCCTGCCATCCTGTAGTACCCAGGAACTGTATTTATTCTTTGCTGACTTTTACGTTTTCTTTTACTGCTGCTGTGTTGCGGAGTTGTCATAATAAACATCATTAACTTTTATCCAAGTTGTCGTGGTCACGCCTTCGGGCAGTTATTATTCATGTTACTTACATGTCCAGGGGTCTGATACAACCTCCCAGGTTCCGGTACATCTCAGCCCCTACAACTGAGGCTGCCTCCCGTCAGCTCAGGCCCTCAGTTGTGACAGTATCTACATTGTCTGTGCTTTCCAAGGGACTTTTTTACATCCTGATCTAACATCCTCGTAAAAGTCCTTATACTGGGATTTAGAGATGGAGGGTCATAGGTACTCTTTCTCTTAAAGACTTTGGGGGTTTGTGTATTCATCGTAGAGTTAGAGAATTTTTCAATAAGTCTCAGTTTTCTACCAACCTTGAATCTATCAATTGCCCAATCGAATTCATTAAATTTAGGTGTAGGTATAAAACTCAAACCTCTAGACAGCAGACTAAGTTCTGAGGATGAGAGTTTATGTGAAGATAAGTTTATCACCGATTCTTCGTTGTTTTCAGTTGTTTTTTCTTTTCTTTTGTATTTGCCCCGCCGGAGGTGGGGCCTTCTGCGTTTAAAGGTAATTCCCCAAATTGTGATCGAGTGTTTGCTCTAGGTAAAGGAGGTTTTGAACGTGTCTGCGAGTCGGAGGAATCTCTTTCTGATGAGGAATAGCTATCAAAGTGTGTCTGATTTTGTTTATATCTATTTCCCCTAAATCTGAACGAAGGATTATCATTCCCGGTCAGCCAGTTATAGACTCTATGGTCCTTATAGTCTCGATCAACTTTCTCAAGTTTAGATCGTTTAAAGGAAATAAGATCTTTCCGATATTTGTCAATTTGTTGTTTAAGTTTAATCATCCATGGTTGTGTATTATCCTTTTGCAAAGATTCAATGGCTATCGGTTTAAAGCTAGAGATCTCAGTTCTAAGTTTCTTCAAATCACTCCCTACTTCCTCAATTACCAGAAGAAGCAGATCAAACGAGCACTTATTTAAAATAGAGCACCATTTGCTACAGAAGGATGGATTACCCCTCCCAATTGTAGGGATATTTTTCAAACGAAAGCCCCGTGGGATCTGCTGGAGTAACCCTGGAGCTTTTTCTATATTTTTCCATTTTTTATTTTTTATAATTTTTATTTATTTTTGTGATTTTTGTTTATCTTTGGATGGTGGCTTATCATTTATTTTTCAATTTTTTTATTTTTCATTTTTTCATCTTTTCATTTTTGTATTCTTATATGGTCTATCTTCCTATTTGTCAAAAAATATATATAATATATTTTCTTCCTTTTTTCCTTAGTTGATATCAATTACATTTGATTTGGCTCTGTAGATTTATCTGTTTATTAATTAGATGATTTACCTTGATGCCAATGTCACCTTGCCTACCCAGTCTAAGTTTAGATATTTGATTAAACACTCTATTGCCAGATTATCATCTTTTGGTTATTAGTGATTATCAAGTTTTACTTATTATACTATGGGCATCTGTGATGTTTCAATTATGGTTTAAGAATATTAGATTGTCTATATTCTTTACTTGGGATATATATAAAACTTTTATCCTCTGGGCTCGGCGCTCCGTTTCCATGGTAGCGCCGGACATATGGTCAGCTGATGCGCTCCATAGACAGGAAGTGAGGATATATTTGAAACGCACGTCGGAGCCCTTAGCTCATTTGTGTGTTGCTATGGTAATATAGTGGCTCTATGTGAAGTAGCGGTCATGTGATTCTATGCAATATACTATGAGTTTCTGTGATACTCTCAACTATAGTTGAGATTGTTTGATTGTCTATGGGAACGTGCAATATTATTATCAGTAAAAATATAATGTATCTTTTGCTCTGGTCTCGGCGCTCTGTCCCTATGATAGTATCTAACTTCCGGTCAGCTGATGCGCTCCATAGACAGGAAGTGAGGATGCCTTGAAACGCACGCCGGAGCACTAAGTCTAAAAATGTGTTTTTAATGTTATACACAAGATCGACATCTATATTTTGACTGGAGCTGGGTAAGATGATGATTGGCACCACAATTATTGGTTTATTTATGGTATATATATATCTGCGATATGTTGATTGTTATTATTATTTGATTTGGGGTGTAGGGGTGTTGCTTTGATTAATTGGTGGGTGGGTTCATGTAGGGTATATAAGGGTAATCTGTTCAGTTTTTAACTATCTTGACAAAGGTCTACATATAGACCGAAACGTCGATCAGAACTCTGCTTTGATGACCTGATTAAAAAACCTTTGCTACTTTAAAGACTGGTGAGTGCTCCTGTTTTCTTATTGGATTTGTGTTGGAGTAGGGCCTTGGTCCTACCTACTTGGATGCTACCCCAGCAATTTTCTATGCAGCACATGAGTGTGGACAATCCCTAGTATATGATACTTTGCATGATTCTGCAAATTATGTCCTGCACCTGTGATTATACGACATGGATTTATTGATTTATTCATTGAAGAAATGACATTGAAAATCTTGACTGTATAGATTGGACCCTGATGACCTGTGGACTGCCTCGCCATTAGAGCTCCAATGGATATATTTTTTTGCTTTTCCTTCTCTCCTTTATAATTTTTCTACGGAATGTTAGATGTATAATATCATGAAGGAAACTCATCTGGTGTTAAATATCTTCATTTTTCCTTTTTTTCTTATGTAAGATTTTTTTGATTTTTTCCCTTCCTTTTTTAATTTTATTTTTTATACTTTTTGTGTCCTGTGGCCTGGCTCAGTGGTATACACTATTGGATACAATATATCTAGTGTGAGTGAATATTATTGATTTACCATTCTCTAGATGGAGAATCTTGTTTCTACTGAATTATTGCATGCAGCTGAACATGACTCACTAGCATTTACTGATGAGGATGCAGAACGCGTGTTGTCTGAGTTTAGTGACTTTGAACAGATTCCAGCTGAAAGCGTTCTAGACTTGTATCATAAACTCCTGAATCTAGAAAAGAGGGAAATAGATCTATTGTTACATGGACAATTCCTTTCGGACTATTTCCGGAAGAAGCAGATCCCACGGGGCTTTCGTTTGAAAAATATCCCTACAATTGGGAGGGGTAATCCATCCTTCTGTAGCAAATGGTGCTCTATTTTAAATAAGTGCTCGTTTGATCTGCTTCTTCTGGTAATTGAGGAAGTAGGGAGTGATTTGAAGAAACTTAGAACTGAGATCTCTAGCTTTAAACCGATAGCCATTGAATCTTTGCAAAAGGATAATACACAACCATGGATGATTAAACTTAAACAACAAATTGACAAATATCGGAAAGATCTTATTTCCTTTAAACGATCTAAACTTGAGAAAGTTGATCGAGACTATAAGGACCATAGAGTCTATAACTGGCTGACCGGGAATGATAATCCTTCGTTCAGATTTAGGGGAAATAGATATAAACAAAATCAGACACACTTTGATAGCTATTCCTCATCAGAAAGAGATTCCTCCGACTCGCAGACACGTTCAAAACCTCCTTTACCTAGAGCAAACACTCGATCACAATTTGGGGAATTACCTTTAAACGCAGAAGGCCCCACCTCCGGCGGGGCAAATACAAAAGAAAAGAAAAAACAACTGAAAACAACGAAGAATCGGTGATAAACTTATCTTCACATAAACTCTCATCCTCAGAACTTAGTCTGCTGTCTAGAGGTTTGAGTTTTATACCTACACCTAAATTTAATGAATTCGATTGGGCAATTGATAGATTCAAGGTTGGTAGAAAACTGAGACTTATTGAAAAATTCTCTAACTCTACGATGAATACACAAACCCCCAAAGTCTTTAAGAGAAAGAGTACCTATGACCCTCCATCTCTAAATCCCAGTATAAGGACTTTTACGAGGATGTTAGATCAGGATGTAAAAAAGTCCCTTGGAAAGCACAGACAATGTAGATACAATCTGACTGGGGCTGAGAGAAGGGCTATAAGAGACCTAAAAAATAATCCACGGGTCACCGTGAGACCCGCCGACAAGGGTGGGGCGGTGGTCCTTTTAGATACCAGTGATTACAATTCTGAGGCGCTGAGACAACTTGCAGACACTGATACATATAGACCATTACCTAGTGATCCGGTACTGATCTTTAAGAGCAGGCTGGATAAATTACTAGATGCTGCTTTAACACATGGTTGGATTGATGAAGAAACTACTGGTTTCTTAAAGACAGAATTTCCCATTTGCCCAATACTGTATTTATTACCTAAAATCCACAAAACTCTGGATAGACCACCGGGACGTCCAATAATCTCTGCACGTAATTCGTTGTTCTCCAATGTAGCCCAATATGTGGATAGTTTTCTACAAGTCTGTGTTAAGGAAACCAGTAGTTATCTTAAAGATACAAATGATTTTTTGAGGCTTTTGAACTTGCTTCCATATACTGGTCGGGGGATTTTTGTTACTCTTGATGTTACGTCTCTGTATACAGTGATTCCACATGGTGCTGGCCTGGCTGCCACCAGGCGGGCTTTAATTCATTCACATATTGGGACACCACCGATTGAATTCTTAATGGAATTACTCGAACTTATCTTAACATGTAATTACTTTCGTTTTGGGGGGCGGTACTATCTCCAGACCGCGGGAACAGCGATGGGGAGTAATATTGCCCCCTCGTATGCTAATCTCTACATGGATGAATATGAAAATTTGAACATCTTTCCGCGGTTTGGGGATAGTATTGCCTTCTACCGGCGTTTTATTGATGACATCTTTTTAATTTGGAGTGGTACTGAGGAATCACTCTTAGAGATGTTTCAATATTTAAATTCACTTGATTCTCCGATCAAGCTTACCATGCACTTTGATACTGAATCTATTGATTTCTTGGATGTAAGTGTCTATGCCACTGAGTCAGGCTATGGTTACAAATTATTTAGGAAGATGACCGATAGGAATACGTTATTATCTTTTGATAGCTACCATCCAGGATCACTAAAACGTAATCTACCCATTTCCCAATTTATGAGGGTTCTTCGGAACAACTCAGATTCAAACACCACCATAATACAGTTGGAGGATATGAAAAATAGATTCAAGACCAGAGGATATGATGATCATACCATTATGAACTGCCTTGATAAGGCAAAGAAGATCCATGCAGGGCACTCACCGAAGAAGGTACCGGAAAAAGATCCGTTTGTTGTTTCAACTACCTTTAATACAGCAGGATCCACTATACGAAAGGTGGTCAACAAACATTGGCCAATGGTCAAAACTGATCCAGTATTAACCAAGAGATTGCCAAATAAACCCCTATTGAGCTTCAGACGGGCACGTAATCTGAAGGACATCTTGATGCAACCAGATAGACCTATTGAATCTGGTACAGACATATGGTTGGCACCGAAAAAAATGGGATGCTATAGATGTACTAATTGTACAACTTGCCGAAGTATGACGAGTGGAGAGTACTTTCATCATCCACATACTGGGGCCAAAATATTTATCCGACACAGATTGGGTTGCACATCCGATTTTGTTGTCTATATTTTGACATGCCCTTGCTCCCTCGTGTATGTGGGTAAAACAATTCGCCCCTTTCGAGAAAGGATGGCAAACCATCGTCTGTCTGTGAGAGAGGCCCTGGCTAAGGGTAACTCTGATAAACCGGTGGCCAGACATTTCTATGAGGCCCGTCATCCCCTGGCAACTCTGAAGAGTATGGTGATAGATAGAGTGGCACCACTAAGAAGAGGTGGAGATCGGGCGAAACTCCTGTTGAAACGTGAGGCGGCTTGGATACACCGCTTAGACACTATAAGACCTCGTGGCCTGAATGATGGCATCCATTACAGTATCTTTCTGGAGTAACCCTGGACCTTTTTCTATATTTTTCCATTTTTTATATTTTTTATAATTTTTATTTATTTTTGTGATTTTTGTTTATCTTTGGATGGTGGCTTATCATTTATTTTTCAATTTTTTTATTTTTCATTTTTTCATCTTTTCATTTTTGTATTCTTATATGGTCTATCTTCCTATTTGTCAAAAAATATATATAATATATTTTCTTCCTTTTTTCCTTAGTTGATATCAATTACATTTGATTTGGCTCTGTAGATTTATCTGTTTATTAATTAGATGATTTACCTTGATGCCAATGTCACCTTGCCTACCCAGTCTAAGTTTAGATATTTGATTAAACACTCTATTGCCAGATTATCATCTTTTGGTTATTAGTGATTATCAAGTTTTACTTATTATACTATGGGCATCTGTGATGTTTCAATTATGGTTTAAGAATATTAGATTGTCTATATTCTTTACTTGGGATATATATAAAACTTTTATCCTCTGGGCTCGGCGCTCCGTTTCCATGGTAGCGCCGGACATATGGTCAGCTGATGCGCTCCATAGACAGGAAGTGAGGATATATTTGAAACGCACGTCGGAGCCCTTAGCTCATTTGTGTGTTGCTATGGTAATATAGTGGCTCTATGTGAAGTAGCGGTCATGTGATTCTATGCAATATACTATGAGTTTCTGTGATACTCTCAACTATAGTTGAGATTGTTTGATTGTCTATGGGAACGTGCAATATTATTATCAGTAAAAATATAATGTATCTTTTGCTCTGGTCTCGGCGCTCTGTCCCTATGATAGTATCTAACTTCCGGTCAGCTGATGCGCTCCATAGGCAGGAAGTGAGGATGCCTTGAAACGCACGCCGGAGCACTAAGTCTAAAAATGTGTTTTTAATGTTATACACAAGATCGACATCTATATTTTGACTGGAGCTGGGTAAGATGATGATTGGCACCACAATTATTGGTTTATTTATGGTATATATATATATCTGCGATATGTTGATTGTTATTATTATTTGATTTGGGGTGTAGGGGTGTTGCTTTGATTAATTGGTGGGTGGGTTCATGTAGGGTATATAAGGGTAATCTGTTCAGTTTTTAACTATCTTGACAAAGGTCTACATATAGACCGAAACGTCGATCAGAACTCTGCTTTGATGACCTGATTAAAAAACCTTTGCTACTTTAAAGACTGGTGAGTGCTCCTGTTTTCTTATTGGATTTGTGTTGGAGTAGGGCCTTGGTCCTACCTACTTGGATGCTACCCCAGCAATTTTCTATGCAGCACATGAGTGTGGACAATCCCTAGTATATATATATATATATATACATACATACACACACACGGAAACCCCCTTGACTAAATCCTGCGTTTGCCCCTGTGATGGGAACTTTGCGGTCTGCGGTTAACCGCAACGTTAATTGGGGTCACCCACAAGAGTGGGTGACTCCAATTAACCCACAAGAGTGACCGCAATTAACCTTGCGGTTAACCGCAGACCGCAAAGTTCCCATCATAGGCCAGCTCCATTCTAGCTCCTGTACTCCGCCTGATTGACAGGCCAGGACCGCACAGCCAATCAGGAGAGCACTATGATGTGGCGCTCCCTGATTGGCTGGCGGCATCTCTAGTGACAGCAGTCGTGGGGGGTCCTAGCATTCGGGAAAAGGGGTTTCATGTGTAAACATGGAACCCCTTTAGTGCGTTGGACCGGGATTTTTTTTTTTTTTTACCCTGTGGATTCTACATGGAACGAAGAGGACCGATCATCACTGGAAGATAGGTGAGTATTTTGGGCTTTTTTTCCCAGGTTTTCAATTGGATTCTACTTGACAAGGGGACCAAGGGGCTCCGTGGGACACTAGATAAGTATGTGTAAGTGTGCATGTATGTTAATTAAAGTTATATTTTCAAGGTGTGTGTGTATTGTTTTTATTTGAGTATTTATTTTGTTGTAGAACTACAGGTACCAGTAGGCCTGTTATTTCCCCGCGTGCCGGTACTTGTGGTTCTCCAAGTACCAGCAAGTGGGGGAGTCTTGCTGGGACTTGTAGTTCTACAACAAAAGACAATATTCTTTTTTTACACAAAGGCTATCAGCCCCCCATCCACCACCCAGGGATGGGGGGACAGCCTCGGGCTTCACCCCTGGTCCTTCGGTGTCTGGAGGGGGGTACCCCTTGATTTAAGGGGTCCCAACTACTCTAGGGAACCCCGGCCAGGGGTGACTAGTTGGGGGGGGTAATGCCACGTCTGCAGGGCCCTATATAAAAGTGTCCCCGGCTGTGGCATTATCTTTTCGGCTAGTGGAGCCCTGTGCTGGTTTTAAAAATACGGGGGACCCCTACGTCTTTTGTCCCCCATATTTTTGGAACCAGGGCTGGCCCAAGAGCCCGGTGCTGGTTGTCTAAATACGGGGGGGGGACCCCAGTCATTTTTCACCTGGTATTTAAACAACCGGGGCAGGCTCAAAGAGCCCGAGGCTGGTTATGCTTAGGAGGGGGGACCCCACGCAATTTTTATTTTTAACTCTTTCAGACCCATTGCCACAGATAAGCATGCACGGATCTCGCTGATCCATGCATGACTATCTGAACACGCCACCAAAAAGCAGGTCTATTTTAAAACTGCTTTTTTTTTTACGAATTCTATGCTTTCCCGGCAGTATTTGGCTATTGTCGGCAGTGGTTGTGAATACGAATTCTTAGTAAATTACCGAGTTGTATCAAATAACAGGCGTGTTTGACCGATGGTCTATTCACGTCCACCTTTTGACCTGTCGACCTAGACCATGTCGACCTAAAGACCCTGTCAACCTAGAGACCCTGTCGACCTACAGGTGGGTCCACCGTTATCTTGACTAGTTTTCTGTGCCTAGTCACAACATGACTTATTAGCATAAACCATTCATCTATTGTTCTCAACTGCAATACAATAAAGAGAACAATACATCAGGGGATTAAGTCATTGCAGCAGGGGATTAAGTCCGACTGGCCAGTCTCAGTTAATCCTATTAAAGGTCAAGATAAATGTAGACCCATCTGTAGTTACTGTCGACCTAGACACTGTCGACCTAGTTACTATCTACCTTCCATACCACACCCAGTTAAAACATGCTTGTGAATTCCATATAATTGGCCTGATTAAGACAGAAAAATATAATTCAGTATAGGTTTCACTTTGCGAAGAGATAATGGTTGTCTTTCTAGATACACTCCAGTAACTATGCTTGGAATTAATATTGTAGTGGAGGCCTTCCCGTTGTGGGATTTAAAGTATTGTAACAGTTCAACTGAGTTAACTTATGGTTCGTTAGCTTTACATTCTGCCTGTAATAAATTCATGTGTTGAGATGAGCTGGCAAAACGCCATAATGGTTATCTACAACATGTGAAGTTGAAAGGTGATAAACCAACATGCAAAAGTGACATACTGAATACAGAAGTACGCATATGACTGTCAATATATCCATTAGCACAACCATCTTTACACCTTACCTAAAAGCAATTGCATCCCAAGAACAATACTGCTTTCCCATTCAATCTATATAGATGAGACCTTTACTCTTGCCAAAGATTCTGGAACAGAATATCTTGCTAGACTGGTATGTGAATCTATTAAAAGGCAGCACTGCCTACAAACTATGCTAAACACTAATTCCGAATCCAGTAATGTTTCATGGCAAGATTCGTTTTTATGTTTAATATCCACTTATTGTAGAGTACATACAGGTTCAGTATCCCATATCCAAATATTCCGAAATACGGAATTTTTGGAGTGAGATAGTGACACCTTTGTTTTCTGATGGCTCAATGTACACAAACTTTGTTTAATACACAAAGTTATTAAAAATATTGTATTAAATGACCTTCAGGCTGTGTGTATAAGGTGTATGTGAAACATAAATGAATTGTGTTGAGCCGCTGAAAGAGACCAGTGAAGGAGCAGGATAACCAGAGAGGTTCCGTTGTTGTTGCGGACTGTAGGAGGGTGAGTTCTACAGCCCTATTGTCTATTATCACACACACCAATCACAACTGCATGGAGAAGGGATGCTGACAAGCCCATGACTGAGAACCACATAGAATAAGCCTGTTCAAACACAGTGCAGAAAGTACAAGACATTATATGTTGGAACAAGTAGTAAACAGATGCCCATTCGTTTGGATGATTATTAAAGGGACATTGATTCATTTTGGAGAATAAAGACTGAGCCATTTGATTAAAGAGATAAGTACAGACACAGTTTCTTGTTAGACATTCCAAGACACTATCGTTATCTACATCCTTGTGCAACATTGGAGTACAGTGACATTTTGTAACTTAAACCCAGGAACAATATTTCCTCTAAAAGTGCCATTACACCACAGCCCGATTGCAAGTTTGCAACACTGTGGCACTGGGGATCATTCTGAGTTGATCGCTCGCTAGTTATTTTTTGCAGCGCAGTGATCAGATAGTCGCCGCCTATGGGGGAGTGTTTTTTTGCTTTGCAAGTGTGCGATCGCTTTTGGAGCCGAGTGGTACAAAAAGTTTTTTTCAGTTTCTGAGTAGCTCTGGACTTACTCAGCCGCTGCGATCACTTCAGTCTTTTTGGTCCCGGAATTGACGTCAGACACCCGCCCTGCAAATGCTTGGACACGCCTGCATTTTTCCAAACATTCCCAGAAAACGGTCAGTTGATACCCATAAACGCCCTCTTTCTGTCAGTCACCTTGCGATCGGCTGTGCGAATGGATTCTTCATTAAATCCATCACTCAGCACCGATCCTCTTTGTACCCATACCATTCGCTTGCGCATTGCGGTGCATACGCAGTTTTGCCGAGTTTTGAACTGATTGCAGCGCTGCAAACAATAGCTAGCAAGCGATCAACTTGGAATGACCCCCACTGTAGGATCTCCATCACTTGTGCGACATGTCCAGTTGTACCAGAACCCCAATGCAATACTGTTGCACTATAGGATCTCTGAGCATATTGCCGGTGAAGCTTGGGCCAATTTATTTAGGGAAATTTAGGGAAAACTGATTATTCTTCATTTCAATTATATTCCTAATCATTTTCTTCAATTTCTTTTACTTGTCTGGAATATGCATACATCTGTGGTTAGACTGATTGCATTCTTGAATGTTCCAGTGTACTGTGAGCTGTAGGTGGAAAAACTGATTGTCATAGTAAAAGCTAAAGTGATTTTCTTCTTTATTAAAATTGCCCTCATTAACTGTCATATTGTGATTGTTTAATTATTACCGTGTATGCAGACAAAAAATGGCAGTTGCTCGGTCATTCCTGGAGATAATTATATATCAGGTGCTAGAAAGGAGGAAGGGTCACAGACAAACGACAGACAGAGGGGCGGGGGTGCAAATCCCCACCACTGGGTATCCCACCAGCACACTAAAAATTACCTGTAACCATACCTGAACCTATCTGGTAATGGAAATTCAGAGAATTAGTCACACATGTTTGCAAACACATGTTTAGCTGCTGAGCCACTTCACGGCTTCTCCGATATCAGCAGTCCTAACACTACATAATGGCAGTGCCCACATAGGTCAATGTAATTTGTCTACAGTAGGCCTCATGATAAAGGCTATTACTAAAACACATCCAGATAGAGAGCAAACTTACCTGGGAGCCACCCCAGCATCTCCCATTGGCACTACAAGGAACAGCATGCCTTCCAAATACTGCTCCCATTCAATGCCTCTCACACACAAGCAGACAAAAAATGGCAGTTGCTCAGTCATTCCTGGAGATAATTATATATCAGGTGCTAGAAAGGTGGAGGGGTCACAGACAAACAACAGAGGGGTGGGGGGTGCAAATCCCCGCCCCTGGGTATCCCCCCAGCACACTAAAAATTACCTGTAACCATACCTGAACCTATCTGGTAATGGAAATTCAGAGAATTAGTCACACATGTTTGCAAACACGTTTAGCTTCTGAGCCACTTCACTGCTTCTCCAATAGCAGCAGTCCTAACACTACATAATGGCAGTGCCCACATAGGGCCATGTAATTTGTCTACAGTAGGCCTAATAATAAAGGCTAATAAATGATTACCGTGTATCCAATAACCACCTTCCACCCAGAATTTTTATGGCACAATAAAAGGAACTTCCTGACGTTTGTATCAATCTATCCTACCTCTCTGAACCACATACAATGAACAAGGTACGGGGAGCAACATCTTAGGAAAAGGGTTCATCACAAAGCCACCTAACACCTGTGATACCTCTTCAAACCACAAGGACACCAGCCAACCCAGGGGTGTTATGAGGAGAGAGCCGGCAGATGAGGGGGCAAGCAGATGCGGAGAGAGAAAATAGAAGTTGGGTGGACATCTGAGACGTTAAGCATGTTTGCATAACAAGTGAAAGGGCATTCTAGGGGAGAGAGCAAGTCTTGGTATTAGATTTCCTTCATCAGTTCTCAGCAGTATGGGTGCAGTTTTGCAGGAGATAGGCTTGTTTGCTGTGAATGGTTAATGTTTGAATTTTTATGGACTGTAATTGGTAGCTAGGGCTGCAATGTCTGATGTGAGTTGTTTTGTAGAAAGAGGTAGTCAGATTAGGGCAGGAAATGGTAATTATATGTGAGAGGAGCAGTTCTAGTGAAGATGGGAAGTGTCTTGTGTTGCTGTTTGTGTATGGATTTGGCAAGGCAGGGGGTAACCATGTGCTAAGGTGAGACTAAAGGTAACAAGGTTATGGTCGTAATGGCAGAAGACCTATTTGGAGAAACTAAAAATGGAGCTGAAGCTGGAAGAGACAAGTTCAAGGCAATGTCCATAACAGTGGTTGAAAATATTCCAACATTAGCAGTAAGTAAAAAAGTTGTGTGGCGGGGCGTGGCCTAGCTGGACATGGAGTAGGACGTGCTTTCCTAGCTCCCCAGCCTAAAACTCCTGTACCTTTTCCTGCTGTCCTGTGAAAGAGCCCAGATTGCCCTGGAAGGATGCCTTAGGAGTCCCTGCCTGCCCTGCGTTGTGTATGCAGTCATCTCTCAGCCTCTGCCCGTGTGCTGAGCCCCAGTAATGAGCTACTCCGGCCGGTTCTGCCTTGTCTGCGGCCGGTGCCATCTTGGGATTTCCTCTCCCCTGCCTCCTTAGCCTTGCCCTCTCTCCCCCTGCTCAGCCCGCCTAACCCTCTGAGTACCTGTGTGTGGGGCAGTGGGGACCGCCACTCTGTGTGTCCCAGAGCTGCCCTCCCTCCATGCAGGGGCTGCTGCTGCGGGCGCACTGGTTGTGTGTGGCTGCCGGGCACCATCTCTGATTTGTCTGGAAGCACGGACTCACTTCCGCCTGCACTCTCTCCTGATACCCACTGCCTGAGCTGCTGCGGCTGCGCTGGGGACTGCCGTGTCTCTCTTGTACTGCTGACGCTGCACACTGCCTGGACCCTGAAGCATGGTGTAGCCGGGCAGTGAGTGCTACAGTTTCAGTGACTTTCCTCCTCTGGCCATCCTGGCATTGCAGTATAATATACAATATATAGTTCACAGCACAGACCCCACTGCAGCCTGCCTGTCTCTGCCGCTGATGATCCTTGAGAGTTAAGGGACAGTGGGTGGTAGAGTCCCTTCCCCCACTCTGGTGCTCCTGAGCTGGTTGTCTGTGCACCTGCACCAGAACTTACTGTGCTACATTCCTCAGTTGTGGAGAGACTGTGCAGCGATTGGGACCGTCTCTCTATCCCCCCTACCTTCACTCCTTTTGGATATTCATTACACATTACTGAAACACCGCTGTTGTACCTGTGCTTCCTATCCTTACCTGCTGGGAGATTTATAACATAAAATTTATTTCCTGAGACAGCTTGATGGTCTGGCGACACCGCTCCTCTGCTGCAGCCCGTCTGGCAAAATTTGTACGTGAAGAACGGGCTCTTGTTTCCTCTCCATCTTCATCGCCCTCTCGCGCTGCCTCCTCTCCCCCCTCTCCCAACATGGCAGAAGCTGCTGAAGTTACTCTGTCTCAACTTTTGCAAGCTATTACGGATTCTGGGAAGTGTCTCGCTGATAAAGTGTCGGAGGTGCATATCGATATTTCTTTCATACGCCAAGATAGGCAAAAACTCCGGGACAGAGTTGGGGAGACGGAGAATTGCATTTCTACACTGGAAGACTCCTATACGCCTATTCCTGCTCGACTAACCTCCCTAGAATCACAGATGTCTGCGTGTAAACTCAAATTGACGGATATCGAGGGGCGCCTCAGGCGGAACAATGTTCGCTTTGTGGGCCTCCCCGAAAAGGCAGAGGGTTCTCAGCCGGAGCACTTTTTGGAAACTTGGTTAAAATCTACATTTGGAAAGGGCTCATTTACTCCGCAGTTTGCTGTTGAGCGGGCCCACAGGGTTCCCGCCCGCCCCCTTCCTCCCGGGTGCACAGCCCAGGACTTTCCTCGCTAAGATCCTTCATTACAAAGACAGAGATACTATCCTTCATCTTGCTAGGATTAAAGTCCCAATGGAACATGAAGGTCAGAGGGTGGCCGTGTTTCAGGAATTTTCGGCTGAGGTCCAGAAATCCCCTTCGCAGTTTACACAGGTTAAACAGAACCTGCATGATCTTCAGTTACAATATTCCATGTTATACCCTGCGCGGCTTCGGGTGGTGTCAGGCAACCACACATAGGGGGTCATTCCGAGTTGATCGCTCGCTACTTTTAGCAGCCGTGCAAACGCATAGTCGCTGCACACAGGGGAGTGTGTTTTTGCTTTACAAGTGTGCAAACGCGTGTGCAGCCGAGCGGGACAAAAACGTTTTTGGCAGTTTCTGAGTAGCTCTGGACTTACTCAGCCCTTGCGATCACTTCAGTCTTTTTGATCCCGGAATTGACGTCAGATACCCGCCCTGCAAGCGCTTGGACACGCCTGTGTTTTTCCAAACACTCCCAGAAAACGGTCAGTTGACACTCACAAACGCCCTCCTCCTGTCAATCTCCTTGCGATCCGCTGTGCAAATGGATTCTTCGGTAAATCCATCGCCCAGCAACGTTCCACTTTGTACCCATACGACGCACGTGCACATTGCGGTGCATACACATGCGCAGTAGTAACCTGTTCGCTGCGCTGCAAATAACGGCAGCGAGCGATCAACTCGGAATGACCCCCATATTTCTTTGACACACCAGAGGGAAGCATCTGCTTGGATTGATCTACAGCCTCATCACCGTGCCGCATCGCCTTGAGGGACTCTTCTGCGTATTTCTTGTTTATATTTTTCTTTTTCTAGCATTTATTGTATAACATCTCCCTGATTGATATTTGCAGTAATGCTTCTTGCCAGGGCCATTAAATATTTGCTACTGGCATGTTCCTGATGCTAGTGACAATGCTGAATTCCTTTGTCGTATAAAACACCTTAAGAAGTCTAAGAACACTGTACGCTGTTTACTTAAGAAGTACCGTAATGGTACGCTATTTGCGTAACGATCGCTCAGCCGTAGGCGAGACGCTCAAGCGTCACGTTCGCTCGCGGCCCAGTGATCACAGGACACGTTATTGGTTATGTCTAGGGAAATGATTCGCTATGGCGTAGCTTACGCTCGAGACCACGAGGAGGTCACCAGCGATGCCGACGCTCACAACACTATACCTTTATGTAAAACCTTATATCAATGAAATACACTGCATACCTTAATGTGAGTACAGGGTGTAAGTGCAACCTTGTGTAACCTGACTAACTACAAAGCTGCTTGTGTGTCACCGACGCTCAAGTGAACACTTAACACTATAGAAAATACACAGATACTGGTTTAGGGTTCCAAAGCCTATTAACTGTATTATATCTAATATACTTGTAAAAAAAGGATAACAGTACATATGATACACTACAATATAACAGAGACTTCCTAACCACAGAACTAAACAATAAATACAAATAGACAATACTACGCTGACCTAGATACAATACAATACAATACTATATTAGTCTAGGGGAGATATGAGAGAAAGGAGAAGGGAGAGAGAGAGAGAGAGAGAGAGAGAGAGAGAGAGATGAGAGAAATTGGCTCACAGAAAAAACAATGATTACGTTACATAAGAGACAACATGGTTGCAGATAAAACTACATATGTGAGAGACAATCGCTGCGCAGTTAGTCAATGCTGAATACAGCATGGGATGGAAGCTAGACTCCATTTTGAGAAACCTCCACTTGATTCCAAAGACCACACCACATGCCTGAAAGGGGGAGGGGAAGACATCCAGCAGCAGCCATTTTAGATTTGCAGGTCCAAACACATGGCACCACAATCACATAGCAGAAAACACAAGACTCCATTTTACTCCAAAATGTCCAAGCCTCAAAACAATGCATATGTTCTGATTTTACAATTCCAAACCATCTAAAACACCTTTCACAATGTAATCCAACTTCCTAGAACCATCTCATAATTTCACATTCCAAATCACCTTTCACAATGTAATCCAACTTCCTAGAACCATCTTATAATTTCACATTCCAAATCACCTTTCACAATGTAATCCAACTTCCTAGAACCATCTTATAATTTCACATTCCAAATCACCTTTCACAATGTAATCCAACTTCCTAGAACCATCTTATAATTTCACATTCCAAATCACCTTTCACAATGTAATCCAACTTCCTAGAACCATTTTATAATTTCACATTCCAAATCACCTTCAGTATCTCACTAACCAGAGCATATTCATCACAAGACCAGATCACAATGTACTCACAAGTATCAGCCTGCCATTGCTACCAGCACATATTCAAAACTACTGCATGGTGGTATTTATGATTAACAAGATCCCAGCTACCATCACAGATTCCACAGGGCACCAACACTAACACCCAACAATCACACAACCAAGCTACAACATCCTATTTAAACCAGAAAGCAATCTGTCTATATTCCCTTATCTAGCCATGTGGATTCAATACTTAGCCTTTGGTGCCTGGTCAGTCCTGGGGATGTAGCCTCCATGCTGCTGGGTGCCAGGTAGCTGTGTGTGTCTGTGTGTGAGTGTAGCTACATTACATCTGTTCTCTGAGGCCACACCTGACCACTACCTTCCTGTTTGACCAGTATCTGGGGGAGGGGTCTCTCTAGCTTTTGTATTGAATCACTGTTCTCTTTGTATATGCTAATCAGGTTCAGACCTGAAAACTTAGTTGATCATCCATTGTTCCCAACAAAGCTGATCTTAACTTTTATACATATAATCATATCTATCCGCTGCAATGTCCCACGACAACACAATAGGTCTCAAACTAAACCACACCTTATTCTGCTTGCTTCAATACCAAACATGATGTGTTTATCTGGTTCGGTTCAAATGATACACATCCATGACATTAATTCATCAGCCAATTCTAAATCTCCATGACGTCTGGTGTTTGCTGTGCTCGCTGCGCATATTTGCAAGTATAGCGGCTTATATGTGTGCAGTTTATATGGTCTCTCTATGTAATATTTTTCTGACTTTGACAGTCCACCCTTTGGCAGTCACCAATAACTGCCACTTCCTAAAACATTTCAAAAAGAGAAAAATATATGTCAGGGGTTAATACATTTCCATGGTTGGGTAGGGGAGGAGAGAGGAGTAGGTGTGAAAAGGGTATGACCTGGTGAGATAGCAGAAGCATGTGTGTATGCGTCCATGTTTGGGGGGGTCATGTATCATCGTGCCGAACGTGTTGTAAATCAAGCTTCGAGGTATTGCGAAGTATACATTTGAATTCCTTCTTATCCCATATTAAGGGTCTGTGGATGGGCTGTCAAACTCTACCGAGCTCATTTCGGCTTTCAGTTGCAACAAAATGGGGATGCACATTTTAGTTGATGATACATGAATGAGGGAAGTATGTGGTTGCTGATATCTGTGCCTGTATTCCCTATCGACTATGTGTGTCATTACCTGAGGGTTGTAGAGATGAAGATAAAGAACACTTATGGAAAATGCAATGATATTCTATGTCAGGGAAATGTACGTTCGTCGATTGAGGTCTTGATTGGTGTCGGTTGATTGGAGTCTTCTTCTTTGTGCTTTTGCTCATAAATCGTGAGTAAAGCAAACAACGTCCATGGATTTACAAAAAATGTTGGGCTAGCGTGATTTTAAAGTTCCTAGGGAAACTGGGGTACCCATGGCATTGTCCATCAAAATCTTGTATATCAGGTCGTCTGCTCTTCTTCTTTCCATCTTTCCGTTGTCGGCCCCTTGGCTCATCAAATCCTTCGTCTACGTGGGTCTTTGTACCTCGGAGGAAAACATAGAAATGGGTGAAAGACGGACCGTATACTCATTACATCATTACGTCATGGTTTCTAGCATTGGGTCATAAATCAAATCCAGGTTAATTACAGTTTCCTCACTCCTCAAGCTCATCACTCTTGTACTTTGTTTGCACCTCATTAAAGCCTGCCCGCATCTAAATATCAATCCAATCGATATAACGACACCCAAGATACATAGCAGAAACTTTCCAACATCCATTATGACTCCTTGAGCCCAGTCTCCCAAACCGGAGAACCAATTTCGCGGGTTCAACCATGACACCCAACCAGTCAGCTCATTACCTACAGCAACAAGGGTGAGATTGTGTTTTCGACGAAATTCCCATTTTAATTGCAGAATGTCGTCCATCTTTTGGTCTATGACCTCTACCGGATCCTCGGTGCTATTTGTGATATACGTGCAACACTTTATACCGTACTGTGTTGCCAAAGTAACACAATATCCGCCTGTTACTGCTGTAAGGTAATTAAGAACCATCCTATGCTGAACTAGTTCTGTTTTGTAAGCTTGAAGTTCTCTTCCAGTGTATCTAAACGTGTCATCATACATTTCAGTGATATTATCTAACAAATTGGCGAGTGCGGAAATGTATCTATAATTCATCACTCCTCGAGCGGTACGAGTGAAATCTAACGCTACCAGAACCTGAATCCCGGTGGATTCATGGATAAGATCAGAGGCCGGATGCTCTAACCTTTCTGACAGTTGTCTTTTAACTCGGTGTTCGTAGTGAGTGTGAGTATAAGGAGCTTGGGCACCACGGTGTATATCCTTCATTTTGTCATGTGTAACAGTCATTACTTCAGGCAATACTTTTCCAATATAACACAATCCTTCAGAGTTTGGGGCAAGCCACTTGTACGCCTTTCTCCCGCATATGAAATATGCATCATCGGGGAGAACATAAGGGACGGAGAAGGACATGACCATATTACAAACCTTCCAGGTGAAATCTCCTGACCCTAATTCTTCCATCTGCTTAATGCACGTATCGGTTTGTACGATATGTGCACAGTATCCTGGTGATACCTCTCCAACCTTTAGTAATCCTATTTCCTAAGGTATATCGATACCGGAAAGATTTTCCTCTACTGGCTATGTGGCGTACGAGCTCTGTATCTGTAGGCATTCTATCTGCTCTATGTGAAAAGGTCATGGTTTGGTTGCTCCATGACACTTCCCAATTTCCCGGTTTTCTAGGATTGGAGATGTTAAAACATAAGAGGGACCTATCCACATGGTATTGGTGGAGCTTCAAACTAGGAGGGCTGGAGATATTAAACCTCCTGTCCACCGGTCTCCCACCCTTTAGCTCAAGTACCTCCCCTACCGTTAAAGGAAATGGTACTAGCCCTGATTTGCTGTGACCCTGAGGTACTTGAGAGCATACCCAACAATCTGTTTGGTTCAACACGTTACCCACTAGAGAGTGATAGTCACTCAATGGATGCCGGTCCATATGGATATTAAGACTGGATTGGCATTTCTTTATGCATCCATCTTCAACCGTTGTCACAGAGCCTACAGATACAGTTTTTCTTTTTGAACTAACAATCCTTCAAAGAAAATGTTTACAGATAACATGGTTGTTAGATCGTGCCCGGTACTCGCCTTTGCTTGGTGATTGGGTTGCTATTGGAAATTTACACCTCCGTCTCAGTCATCAGGACCTTTCTGGATCCTTTCTCGACCTCACTGGTACTCTCACCGAAACAGACTGCTCTGGTCAACATCATGGTTAACGGAAAAATCCATATCACAGTCTCTTGGGGCAAGTCCATCTTACGGGAGGAGAAAAGAAGAAGTTTGTAAAGGGGGTATAAGAAAACCGTCTGAGGGGGAGAGAACTTGTTACGATAATAAGTTCTCTCGTCTTGTTGTTCTTCTTGTTCTGCTGTCCTCTCAAAAGGTGCTGTCTCTCAGTCTTCCAAACGAACATTCTGGTGATGCAATATTCCTTCCCATCCAGCGATCTTTCTGTTAAGGAGCAAAAATCTGGCATTACCATAGGTCCAACTGAGGGGTGACATACCATCTTTAAACCATGGAAACATGAGTGGGAAGAGAGAGACAACAAAAAAAAACAAAAGAGATAGAGAACAATTCATGTGCATATATACATTACATAACTCGACAATAACCACCAATAAGAAAAGAGAAACAAAGCATTTTTAAACATTGTCAACATTAAGAAAACATTGTTAGCATTAGAAAAACATTGTCAGACTTATTAGGCTGTCATATCTATGTGTCTAATGGTCTCCTTGAGCAGTCCCTCCCCACCAGCTCCTGCATTACTCCATTGTCTGTATCTGGCCAGAAATACATTGTGGCGGAGGTTATGCTGGGGTTTGGTAGACTTCTGCAAGGACCAAGTTGATATGCAATGTGTGAATTCTTACCAATACTCGTCATAGATGGGGATAGAGAGAGAGAGAGAGAAAAAAACATTTTTCACAAATACATTTACAACGTTTCACCTGGTCATCCCTGTGTCTTTAGTGAATGACCTCCCACTTTATTAATCGTTACCTCAGGCTTACCATCAGTCCTAATGATCACCTTTCTTGACTATATTTTATGGGTGTGGCCCAAAATTCTTCCTGTATGATCCCTGATTATAATGGTGTGTCATATTCATGCTCATTTTCATGTCTAGGGGGTCTAACTTTATGTGGGTTATTACAGTTGTTGGCATAATGCCCTTCTCTTCTACAATGGTAACAAATCCTTGGCCTTCTCCATGTGCTAGGGGCCTGGGGTTCCGGTCGACTTGATGCATCCTCTAGTGCTTGGATGTTCAGTGTCATCAACCGCTCTCCCTGCGCTTCCCTGGTTCTTTGGATATTTCGGTCATGCTCGATAGCGGACTCTCTTAATGCCGCCACCGAGATACCTCTCCAATGAGGTATTGAAGTTTGTACCCTAATTTTTAGTGTGTCTTTCAAGTTGCTCGCTAATACGGACACAGCTACCTCTCTGTGGTGTACATTTGTTTGTGTGTGATGTATATTACCATACATACCTGTGAACACGACCTCACCTGACCCTCCATTAGGGGGTTTGATTACAGTTTTTACCGACTGGGTCGTGTCCACCTGGACGTCTTGTGTGATGACTTCTGAAAGAGGTGCCGACATCGTTCTTGGTTCACTTTCTGGTTGGTGTTCCTGAGGAAAGTTTAACATGGGGTGCGACTTGCATGGGTTAATAGTTGTACATTCAACAGTATTACAATTATCTTTGTTACATTTATTACACTTATTCTTATTATCTGTACTACTGTTGCTAAGAGCATTTTTATTGTTCACCCTTGTGCTTCTCTCCGCAACCACAATCCCCTCCATTGCCACTTCTCCTCTCTCAAGATGAAAGTTAGGTAAGTAAGTTATATTTCTTTGCATTTCACTCTCCTGTTGCCATATTTGTAAACAATCATAATGCTTGATTCGTCTCTTTGCTGATTTGATGAGACATATCCTTTGCCTTAAATTATGCAACACCTCTGAGTCAAAACTACCTATCCCGGGAAATGGTGCCTTATCCCCCGCAGTCATTCGTGTCCATTCATCACAAAAGGTCTCAGAGTGGGGACCATATTTCCCCCACATTACTAACCGAGCAGACCCTCGGGGTCTGCAAGCCTCTGGAGTCTGAATCCTGACCTCCGACCGTCTCTGTATTGTGCACTTGGCTGCCATTGTGGACCTTTTTAACACAGAAAAAAACTTCCTAAAATGCACCAAACACAGAACTTCGTTGGAAATCCTTAAAGCTCTTCCACTGAACTTCTTCTGCTCCGGGTATCTCCGTTCCGCCTTCTAGCAGATACGTGTAGCCGTTGCAGGCCCTATCTCTAGAGATTTTCCTGAGAAAATTCCCTTCCTTTTTCTTTACACAAATCACGCTTGCATGTGCTCCCTACAACACGTATGAGGGCAAGATTTACGCATGGATATACGACCTCATATCCCGTTGCGTTATTGGTCACACATACAACCGTGCGGTCCAATCGTACCACTTATAGACACTTGTTGCCCATAAATGGTAGGATCATTGGAGTCTCCCTACTGTGCTCCAAAACAGCCAGAGCGTAATACAACGAAAACTTTATCACACTCTGTTGCACGTTTTCACTCAGATCGTGCTTATCACATTCCACATAGATCACAAATTATCACATAGATCACAAAGTCCACAAAGCGGGATTATCACATAGATCACAAAGTCCACAAAGCGGGATTATCACATAGATCACAAAGTCCACAAAGCGGGATTCAATACACTCATACCGTTTTCAACCCACTATCATTCTTATAGTTTTCTGATCAGAAAAATCATTTCCCGTAGTCTGATAGCTCTCCCCAGAGGTACTACAGTAAAACAAGGTATTTAAACTAAGTTTTGGAAAGCTGAAATCAATTTGTGTTATTTATCGCCTTGCGTTACTTCACTTTTGCGCTACTTATCGCTTTTGCGCTAATTCAACTTTATCACAACTTGAGCTACGTGGGCGTAACCAGACGCTACGTTGCGTAATGTACGCTGCGTGCGTCTGCCTTTCGGATTGCGTACGCTAGTCTTTGTTAGTGACACGTGTACGCAATGCAAAGGATCCACCGTAACACAATATATATTTTATCAATGTAGATGATCCCTGATCATCTACCGCAATCCACACTGCACACTGGCTGCCTCGTCTCTCGGACAAGCCGTGTGTTGTTCTATACTTTAACTATTACCTCTACTTATTAAATAACAGCAAATCTCCTTTTAGCCCTTTCTATCAACTATAAAATTTGGCAGACAGGAATAGTGATATACGAAAATGAAACAGAAATGCAGATATATGCGTGCGTACGCAAGACAAAAGAAAAATAAACAGTTTTAAAAAAGACACAAGCGTTTTGTTCTTACTTCCGGTCCCGGATTCCTTCAGCACTCTTAATCTAAGCGAAAGCAGACGCTTATCCCGTCAGCAACTGCGAGACAACCTCCCACCCTTTGCTGGAGGGATAATGTCTGCTGATCTACCCAGTGCAGATATGAGAAGGATAGGACACGCCCCCAATTGACAATGCTGAATTCCTTTGTCGTATAAAACACCTTAAGAAGTCTAAGAACACTGTACGCTGTTTACTTAAGAAGTACCGTAATGGTACGCTATTTGCGTAACGATCGCTCAGCCGTAGGCGAGACGCTCAAGCGTCACGTTCGCTCGCGGCCCAGTGATCACAGGACACGTTATTGGTTATGTCTAGGGAAATGATTCGCTATGGCGTAGCTTACGCTCGAGACCACGAGGAGGTCACCAGCGATGCCGACGCTCACAACACTATACCTTTATGTAAAACCTTATATCAATGAAATACACTGCATACCTTAATGTGAGTACAGGGTGTAAGTGCAACCTTGTGTAACCTGACTAACTACAAAGCTGCTTGTGCGTCACCGACGCTCAAGTGAACACTTAACACTATAGAAAATACACAGATACTGGTTTAGGGTTCCAAAGCCTATTAACTGTATTATATCTAATATACTTGTAAAAAAAGGATAACAGTACATATGATACACTACAATATAACAGAGACTTCCTAACCACAGAACTAAACAATAAATACAAATAGACAATACTACGCTGACCTAGATACAATACAATACAATACTATATTAGTCTAGGGGAGATATGAGAGAAAGGAGAAGGAGAGAGAGAGAGAGAGAGAGAGAGAGAGAGAGAGAGATGAGAGAAATTGGCTCACAGAAAAAACAATGATTACGTTACATAAGAGACAACATGGTTGCAGATAAAACTACATATGTGAGAGACAATCGCTGCGCAGTTAGTCAATGCTGAATACAGCATGGGATGGAAGCTAGACTCCATTTTGAGAAACCTCCACTTGATTCCAAAGACCACACCACATGCCTGAAAGGGGGAGGGGAAGACATCCAGCAGCAGCCATTTTAGATTTGCAGGTCCAAACACATGGCACCACAATCACATAGCAGAAAACACAAGACTCCATTTTACTCCAAAATGTCCAAGCCTCAAAACAATGCATATGTTCTGATTTTACAATTCCAAACCATCTAAAACACCTTTCACAATGTAATCCAACTTCCTAGAACCATCTCATAATTTCACATTCCAAATCACCTTTCACAATGTAATCCAACTTCCTAGAACCATCTTATAATTTCACATTCCAAATCACCTTTCACAATGTAATCCAACTTCCTAGAACCATCTTATAATTTCACATTCCAAATCACCTTTCACAATGTAATCCAACTTCCTAGAACCATCTTATAATTTCACATTCCAAATCACCTTTCACAATGTAATCCAACTTCCTAGAACCATTTTATAATTTCACATTCCAAATCACCTTCAGTATCTCACTAACCAGAGCATATTCATCACAAGACCAGATCACAATGTACTCACAAGTATCAGCCTGCCATTGCTACCAGCACATATTCAAAACTACTGCATGGTGGTATTTATGATTAACAAGATCCCAGCTACCATCACAGATTCCACAGGGCACCAACACTAACACCCAACAATCACACAACCAAGCTACAACATCCTATTTAAACCAGAAAGCAATCTGTCTATATTCCCTTATCTAGCCATGTGGATTCAATACTTAGCCTTTGGTGCCTGGTCAGTCCTGGGGATGTAGCCTCCATGCTGCTGGGTGCCAGGTAGCTGTGTGTGTCTGTGTGTGAGTGTAGCTACATTACATCTGTTCTCTGAGGCCACACCTGACCACTACCTTCCTGTTTGACCAGTATCTGGGGGAGGGGTCTCTCTAGCTTTTGTATTGAATCACTGTTCTCTTTGTATATGCTAATCAGGTTCAGACCTGAAAACTTAGTTGATCATCCATTGTTCCCAACAAAGCTGATCTTAACTTTTATACATATAATCATATCTATCCGCTGCAATGTCCCACGACAACACAATAGGTCTCAAACTAAACCACACCTTATTCTGCTTGCTTCAATACCAAACATGATGTGTTTATCTGGTTCGGTTCAAATGATACACATCCATGACATTAATTCATCAGCCAATTCTAAATCTCCATGACGTCTGGTGTTTGCTGTGCTCGCTGCGCATATTTGCAAGTATAGCGGCTTATATGTGTGCAGTTTATATGGTCTCTCTATGTAATATTTTTCTGACTTTGACACTAGGCTGGGGACTTCATGTCCTATAGGTTATGGGGTTTTGTTGCCCCGCAGTTAGTCAAATTTTCCTTTATAGTCTGACTCTCTACTAGAGTCTCTGTACTGTTTGGGATTATGTGTACCTGTGTTTGGGTTGGTATGCGGGGTGGGGGTGGTTGGGTTTTGTTATTTTTCTTACCTGTGTTCTTGTTTTCATGTGTGCTTTTTTGTGTTGTTTTGTATTATACATGCTGCTTTGTGTGTGTGCTTTTTTTGCATGGGGGGTGGCTGGTGAGGTGGTTGGGGTAATGCTGGCTTAGTGTTTATGTACTCCAATTTTATGCGTCACCATGGTAAACATTCTCTCCTGGAATGTTCGTGGCCTTAATGATAGCGTCAAGCGTTCCCTGGTTTTAAAATACATTAAGACCCATAATCTGGGTTTGTTTTGTTTTATGGAGACGCATCTTATTGGCAGCCGGGTTCTTTCACTTAAAAAGCCTTGGGTGGGGTGGACATTTCACTCCACCTTCCATTCTAACTCTAGGGAATATCGTTGCTAATTCATAAAAATTGGAATTTTTGTATGTACTAAGGTCCAAATTGATCCATTGGGATGTTACGTGTTTAAAGCCGGCACAATTCACAGTTCCCCATTTGTGCTACTTGCTATATATATACCTCCCCCCTTACAACTCTGGAATTCTTGTGAAGGTGTGTGCCTTTATGCAGGAATTTCCCTCTGTCCCCGCTATATGCATTGGTGACTTTAATGCTGTTATGGATGAGTCTACTGATAGGTGGAGGCCTGTTACCCAGAGTACAAATGCTGGACCCACTGCCTTTGCACGCCTGATCTCCGAGCTTGGACTTGTGGACATCTGGCGTTTGCGAAATCCCTCTGTCAGCTGTTTCTCCTGTTTTTCCAGTTCGCATGGAGTATACTACCGTATAGATATGGCGCTGCTTACTCGCTCATTACTTCCCTGTTTATCCACAGTGAGATATTTACCCCCTTGGGATATCTGATCACTTTATATTGCTGTTTCTGGGCTTTGATATACCTAGAGGGGCATCCTTTTGGAAGTTTAACCCTTTTTGGCTAACGCAGATGGGTGCAGCCTCTGAACTAATTGCGCTCTGGGAGGAGTTCTTTACTAATAACCCTATTAGCAATAGTGCCCCATTGGTGTGGGATGCCTATAAGGCCTTCCTGCGTGGTTCATTAATTTCCAGAGTCGCCGATTGAAGATATTTAATAGGAAGTCTGAGGAGGAGTTGGAGAGGAGGAGTGGTGAACTTGAGCAGATTTATTTGCGCAGTGGCCTCCCAGCGGATCGTGTAGAATGGCTGATTGTTCACAAAAAGTGGACGGATCTACTTCTTGATAAATCAAAGAGATGTTTATTGTTTCGCGCCCATGATTTCTATATTCATGGAGATCGGTTGGGAAAATTATTGGACTATTTTGCTAGACAGGAGCTGACCCCCACCACTGTGTATAGTATAAGGAATACATCTGCCGTTATTTGTACGGATACTCCTTCTATAGCTTCCAGTTTTTATGCACACTTTCTAGATGTTTATAGGTCCAGGGTACAGTACACACATTCAACATTCAGAGGCGTAGCGTGTAGCCATGGAACCCGCAGCGCCCCCCCCCCCTCTCATATATACTCAAACACATACCCATCACCTTCCTCAGACACAGCCACCATCACCTTCCTCAGCCCCTAGACCCTCATCTTCCTCAGCCACAGTTCCATCTTCAGCACCCATCACCTTCCTCAGACCCCAGCTCCATCACCTTCCCTGCAGCAGCAACCTGAATTATGCCAAGTTAGAGCCTCTTACACACATAACACCTCAGTAAGCCCCTTATACACATTGCGGCAGGTAGCCCCTTATACACATTGCGGCAGGTAGCCCCATATACACATTGCGCCAGGTAGCTCATTATACACATTGTGCTAGGTAGCCCCATATACACACTGCGCCAGGTAGCCCCATAAACACACTGCACCAGGTAGCCAGGACTGGAGAGAGTGTGAGTGCGCGTCTCACACTCCCTGCAGCTCCAGGACCCGCTGCTCTCCTCACGCTCCCTGCAGCTCTGGGACCCGCCGCTCTCCTCACCCTCCCTGCAGGTCCGGGACCCGCCGCTCTCCTCACGCTCCTGCAGCTCTGGGACCCGCCGCTCTCCTCACGCTCCTGCAGCTCCGGGACCCGCCGCTCTACTCACGCTTCTTGCAGCTCTGGGACCCGCCGGCACCCTCTAACAGTTTCGGTGCCTGGAGCTCACGCTCTGCCGGAACCGCCCTCACTACGCCGCTGTCGACATTATTTGATTATTTGAACACCCATGACATTGGAAGAGGTCGAAACTGCCATTAGGTCCTTTCCCAGTAATAAAGCCCCAGGGGTAGATGGTCTCCCTATTGAACTGTATTTTGCCCCAAAACTTTTGTTGATTTTTGAATCTTTGTTTCAGGTTGGTACTCTCCCCCCATCTATTGCCATCCTATCTTCTTGCTGTCAACTGACATTAAAATTATTGCCAAACTTTTAGCGCTCCGGCTTAATAATCTGGTGCTGGAACTGGTTAATTTTGATCAAACTGGCTTTATGCTGGGCAGATCTACTACTAATAATCTCAGACGATTATTTACATATATGCAGTTGGCGGGTGATCAGTTGGACGGTGTGATAATTGTTTCCCTGGATGCTGCCCGTGCCTTTGATTCTGTAGAATGGCTGTATCTTTGGGAGGTTCTTGTAACATTTGGGATAGGCCCAAATTTCTTGTCCTGGATTAAGCTCTTGTATTCGTGCCCCGCTGCGAGGGTTATTGTCAATGGCTTCACCACTGGGTCCTTTCTGCTGGGGAGGGGAACTTGACAGGGGTGCTCTGTGTCCCCACTACTTTTTGCTCTTGCAATAGAGCCCTTGGCTTGTGCTGTTAGGGCTGCTGCAACTATAACAGGGCTTCATAGTGTGGGTCGAGAGGAGAAAATTGGTTTATACACGGACGACGTGATATTGTTTTTTAAGGATATATCCCGTTCATTGCCTGCCCTTCATGAATTGGTACGGGAGTTTGGCTCTTTATCGGGCATTTGCATTAATTGGGACAAATCAGTGGTGTTTCTGTTAAGTCCCTCTACATTACCTTCTCTCTCCTACGATCTTCCCCTTAAATGGTGTACCCAGTTTAAATATGCCGGTATTCAAATTTCTCATTCTCCTAAAGATTTGACGCCTTGAATTTGACCCCCCAGATTGATAATTTACGTATAAAGATGCAAATTTGGCAGAAACTCCCGTTGACTGTTACGGATCATGTGAACATTGTTAAAATGATCATCCAACCCAAATTTCTTTATATACTGCAGAATGTACCAGTTTATATCTCTGCCTCCCAATTCTTGTTGATTTCCCGATATATATTGCCTCTTTTATTTGGGGAGCTAAATGGGCCCGTATTGCATATAAAACACTTAGCAGACCCAGAGCAGAGGGTGGCCTGGCATTGCCGGATATACGTCTATATTATTTAGCTGCCAACCTGGTAAAACTCTGTGAGTGGGTTACCCCGGGGGATTATGGGAATCTCCCAATGTCTCTTTTGGATAAAGCCGGCCTAATATTTTCTCAGTTGCAGTTTCTACTAACACATACTTCATTGTCCTCTCTTCCCCCACTATTACAACAAGCTGGTAGAGTATGGCTGGCCACTGAGAAATTGCTGGGAGATTCCACAATAGACCCCTGCTCTCCATTGTGGAACAATATGTCTTTTTCTGAAATTTATGATTTAGAGGGAAGCTCGGGCTGGACCTCTTTTGAGGTGTCTGCCATGGGACAACTATATCAAGATGGGGTGCTTCATAGTTTTGATTACTTATCTACTACATATGCCATCCCTAGACATTATTTTTTCGGTATTTACAACTCCAATGTGCACTGACAGTGCAGTGGCTGGGCTCTGCTCCACAACTCTCTGAATCCCCTGTTCAAACAAAAATCTGTACATTGCCTTCTCGTGGAATGGTCTCTGTTCTCTCCTCCTCCCTCCTCTCCTCCTCTGGGTCAGATGGGCTGAACGCCCTCCGAGCTAAATGGGTACAAGATCTGGGTATAATTGCTGATGAAGACTGGGACCATATTCTGGCCTCCCCACGTGGGGCCACGGCGTGTGCTAGATTCCAGCAGTTACAGCTGCATATCCTACATAGGGTCTATTGGACTCCTTGTGGATTGTTTAAGTTTGGAGGATCGGCTTCTGGGAAGATGTAACAGCTTCTGTTTGTCACACAGCTATACAGATTCCGTTGATGACACCACATATTTGTATATTTGGTCCTGATTTACAGGAATCCCTCCCGTCTCATTATCGTCTCTATGTCAATAACACTTTAACATTGGCCCGAGTGTGTATAGCCCGCACCTGGATGGCTCATGCCTCTCCGTCATCTACTGAGTGGGTTGTCCTGGTGAATACTATTCTTTCCTATGAGAGTTTTATTTACTCTAAACGTAACTGCCGAATGTAATTTGATAAGGTGTGGGACTCTTGCAAGAACTCTTGGCACTTTATTGATCCTTCGCCTTAAATATTATGTGGATGTGTTGTATATAACGCTGAGCTGCCTCCGGCGCGGCCCAGCCTACCTCCCACGCATCTATGCACGTATCTGTTTATTTTGTTGTTATTTATATATTCTGATGAACAGTGTTGGCGTATCTTTTCAATTTAATGATGTCATAATATCTGTCTTATATAGTCGCTGGCTGTTATAGTCTAAAACCTTTATTACTTTTTGTCTACAGATGTGGTACTACTTGATGGCTATGTGCTTGATATATAATTATGCCTCTTTAACATACGATATAGTTGATTTTGAGAGTGACACATGGAGAGCATAAATGTGATTTTGTAATTGTTTTTTGTACCTTTTTTTGCCTTTCTTTTCTGTTTTGCTGTCTTAAAAAAAAAAACAATAGAAAAACACTTGATTAAAAAAAAATGTTTTGTGGCAGCAGAGGCAATTGGGTTGTTATTGTGAGTATTGGAAATATGATCTAATGTTAGTTTAGGTGGATTATACAGTAGCATAGGAAATAAGCGAATGTGGCGTAAAAATTATCGATATAGAAGGAACTGGTCCTGAATAGCAATAAATAGCAGAAGTTGGAATGAGTAATCGGATAGTGTGGGCTTCAAAGGACTAGTAGGAGTGGTTGTGTTCCAGGCAGGACAGGCAACAGGGTGGGACAAAGTTGACACATGTACCAGGCCCCGAGGGTCAGAGGAGCCCCAAGGATCAGAAACACAAAAATGGGTCTGCAGCGTCTATTAATGCTTTCTAAACTGCCCGCTCCACCTGCCAATTAACTGAAAAAATGAATTAACAGGCTGCACCTTCGCCCCCACCCAGTTAGCCCATCACTTGATCCGGTCCCGGTGGTGCCGATGTCGCAACATCATGACGCTGGGCCGACCCTTCCCTTCCCTGTCTCTTTCTGCCGCTGCCAAGGAGCTGCCCAAAATCACCTCCCTCTAGGCACAATGTTACAGAGAGACTCAGTCAGATGGCATTTATAGACAGCAGCTGCCACCCGCAGCCCTGCCCCTCTCCCTACAGATAGTAGACACCCGGCCTGTGGTGAGTCCATCCGGAGTCCTGGCACCTTCCACAGTTTAACTGTGACAGTCAATGATTTTTGTGAAAAAATCTAAATGAATCACTTGAACTATATATATATATATATATATATATATATATATATACAGTACTGTGCAAAAGTTTTAGGCAGCTGTGCAAAAAAATGCTGCAAAGTAAGAATGCTTTCAAAATAGAAGTGTTAATAGTTTATTTTGCTCAATGAACAAAATGCAATGTGAATGAACAGATGAGAAATCTAAATTAAATCAATACAATAAATAAACTGGAAATAATCAGTGCGCAGAAAATAGGCTACCGAACATGAACTGTACAGTGAAAATAGCGTGTTACCACACACCAAAAAAACAACAACTTTCAAATAATATATATCACCGGACTGTCCACAGGCGCAGATGAATCAACTTGGAAAAACACTCCTTAATAGGAGGTCAACATCCTTCAATTTTCAACCAGACCCCTATGGTCTTCCAACACATGAAATAAAAACAAAGGAAAAAACACAATAGTGTAGTATTGTTAATACAATGAGGATTCTTTTGGGAACACTGTAAGTAGGAGCCGTACAGTGAGGAATTGTCTACTAGAGTTGTAGACAATATAAGCATAGATGGGAGAAGGTCACGCCTTAATGGAAGTCCGCTCCATCGTCTATTCCTCTCTAGTATGGATCTCTTGTGTTTCCCAATGTCATAAAAAGAATAAACGGATATAGTATAATACCGCTTTTATCCACATAAAACAGACAGAACGGGATGAACACTGGACTCTCACCATAAAGGATTGTCCACCTTAACAAGTAGACAAACAAGGCATGATAGTACATTAACCAGGCGTCCCCAGCACCTTGAAGATCACTCCACAGATCCGTTCCAGTGTGCCCCGTGCACAACAAGTTCCGCCGACATGTTTCGATACTCCCCGGTATCTTTATCAAGGCATAGTGTCTCACCTTACAGGGATACATATTTATACCCCTTTGGTGACATCATTAATCAATTAAACAGAGACTCCTAATTCCAGACATAGATCTCCTAACAACTAATCAGTCCATTTTATAACTATTAACAGTGTCTATTCCACTCATCCACCACTGGCATTTGCATAAATTCATCTAATCCACTCTTGGCGCCACGCCGTCCTCCGACTGGAAGTGGCTTGCGTTCCATTGGTAATTCAGGATAGACGCCACTTCCGGTGACGTCTTTTCTGCGCTTGCATTCCACCGGTATCCCTGAAAGGCATCACTTCCGTTGACGTCCTTCCGGCACTCATGATCCCCCGTCTTTGATAGGGAAAAGATCGTTAGTATATCTTTAGTCCCAATACTCTCAGCGCGCCCATCTTGGGTGAGATTGTCCTTACTCTTAGCAGCATATTTGTCCTGCAGACACTCATTATTATACCACTGTCCACAGAGCCGACCCTAGGCATAGGTAAACTAGGCAAATGCCTAGGGGCACAAGCAGCTTCTCCTGATTAAAAGGATATGCAGCATGCCTGTATTCTGTGTGTGACTG
Organism: Pseudophryne corroboree; assembly: GCF_028390025.1. Classification (NCBI taxonomy): domain Eukaryota; kingdom Metazoa; phylum Chordata; class Amphibia; order Anura; family Myobatrachidae; genus Pseudophryne; species Pseudophryne corroboree. The sequence goes on from NC_086445.1 coordinate 917,492,238, forward strand.
CGGCTCTATCTGCATATGAAATGCATTACTGATGTGCGGCATTATGTGTATAAGGTGTACTACAGTACTTTGTGGCATAACGTATAGAAGGGGCACTACTGTGTGGTCTAATGTGAATAAAGAGCAAAATGGTGTGGTTTAATGTGAATAAGGGGCACTACTGTGAGGAGTAACATGGTACTACTGTGTGATGTAACATGAATAAGAGACACTATTGTATGATATAATGTGAATAAAGTTGCAGTACTGCGTGGCGTAATTTCTACTGGGGGTATTATTGTGTGGCCATGCCCCTTCCCAGCACCGCTTTGGGCTGCGCACCGAATGAGCACACTGTTCCTATTTAAAATATAGGGGGTAGGAGCACCAAAATGAGGACTGCTATGGGTGAGGGGTGGTGGTGCTGGGAAAGGGGTACAGGGTAAGAGGCGGAACTAGCGTCTGTGCAAGGGGGCATCAGCCAAAATCTTGCCTAGGGCATCAACTTGGTTAGGGCCGGCTCTGACTGTCCAGCCCCTTGGCGAACAAACTGCCTTCTGTTACAGCAAAATATTTATTATTTTGACTCATCAGTACAGAGCACCTGCTGCCATTTTTCTTCACCCCAGTTCTGATGTTTTCATGCATAGGGGTATATTCAATTCAAGTCGGATCCAACAAATCACTAATCAATGAGCGGCCAAATCCAGCTGTCGGATATGGGCGTGCCGGTGTCCGTCTGTGCTGCTGCTGTAACTGACCCGCTCCTCCTTCCAGCTCGTCCTTATCCGTCCCCGTGTGTGAGATCACAAGGAGGGGCTGGAGAGAGCCTCAGATCCCTGCACTCAGCCACACAGCCCAGTGCCGGCCGGGGAGCGCTGCACATCGCTGCCGGGAGAGAGGAGCCTGGCCGGGGGGGGCGCCCGTCCGAGGTACCAGCCATGATCCCTGCTGCCCCATATAGCCCGCCGTCTCTTCCTCCTACTCCTCCCCCATCCCCACACCCCTCAAACCATGTCCCCGCTCCCCCGTCTCATCTCCTCAATCCAACTTTTTAAAGACGGATTGAGATTGTCGGAAACAGTGCCCGCGTTTCCGACAAAAGCACGTGGATCCGCAGCTATTCCGTCGATCCATGTATTTTCTGACAAGTCGGGAATATCCGACTTGTCGGAAACAAACAGCCCCTATTGAAAAGGTCAGAATCCATTCCGACCTAAATCTCTCGGAAACTGCAGTCTTTCCAACAAGACGGCAGTTTCGACTTCAATTGAATATACCCCATCATTGAGGCAAAACAAGGTCAAGCAACTCCCCTATGCATGAAAACACAGGAACTGGGGTGCAAAAAAATGTCACCAGGTGCTCTGGACTGATGAATAAAAAATGTGAAATATTTGGCTGTAACAGAAGGCAGTTTGTTTGCCGAGGGGCTGGACAGCGGTATAATAATGAGTGTCTGCAGGTGGTAGGACTTTCCAGGCCCAGGAAGAAGCTGAGCGCCCAGACTGTGCTAAGGAAGAACTGGGTGGCTCACTAGGCTGCAGGGTGCCCAGGTTTTCTGCAAGCTAACTGCTGGTGCCATGGAGTAGTTAGGGTGCCGTCACTTGGGTAATGCAATGCTCACCCACCCCAAATTACAGCCCTGGATATGAAGGATGCAAGTTTGTTACACACATATCTTGCATCCCATAGTGCACGCAATAAACAGTGGTGCACCTGTCATCACAAGTAAGTACGGAATGGCCTGGAGATGGAATCCCAATTGCTAGGTGCTAGCCACACACCCTCCATGAGCTAGATATGCCCCCTCTATGGACTGATCATGCCCCCTCCAATATCAAGCATTTAGACACTAACCCCTTAAAGCATACCTGTCAACTGTCCCGATTTTCGCGGGACAGTCCTGTTTTTTGGGGATTGTCCCGCTGTCTCACCAGCAGTGTTCCACGGTGGGGGTGGGGGAGGGGGGGGGGCAGTTGGGAGGCTCTGTCTTTTGCTGCTCTGCACATCCTAATGGAATATCTGGCACAGGCCCATGGATGTATCTTATTTAAAACATTGTACCTTATGTACGAGTTTGGTATGTTATACTGAACAGGAACTGCCCTGTTGCACTAAAAAGAAAACAAGAAGCAAATCCAATTGGGAGTGAATCTTTACAGTCCCCCCTTCTCTGTGCGCTGTAATGAAAGGTGTTCTCTAGTGAAGCATAAAATATTCTATCTGAGTATCAGCTGTTAGTGGCCATGTTCCCAGAATAGAGCACTTTCCATGCAACTCATACAGATCAAGTTTCATATAGTTAGAATGTCACGTGCCAGACACAGTGGAAAAAGCACAGTAGGTTCATTTCATGGTAATTTTAACTTCTAAGTACTTTTAAAGTTAATGGTCCAAGTAGATTACAATCTACAAATTTTTTTTTTTTTAAATGTAATCTGCAGGATCTAAAAGGCTAAATATAAAATACATCCTAACTAAGTATAATGCATAAGTATTTTCTTTTAAATTTGAGGATCACATTTTGATAATACATTTTGTTTCTTTTTATTACTTCGCTGTTGTAGTGCAAGTTAAGTATGCAATTTTAGTTAAGCTGTAACTGTTAGCAAGGGCATACTGTAGCTACCATAGGTGCAGGCATTGCAGCTGCTATGGGGCCCAGAGCTGAGAGGGGCCCACCTTCCCTGCCAAAGTTACATGTGTTATATACATTTTTCACCATTGGCAAATACATAGGGGCCCTTACACATTTTTGCTTTAGGGTCTACAATATATCTAGTTATACCACTGGACCTGCTCATTGTAATGTGCTATACAATGAATACAATTATAATGTCACATAATATGAACTGGAGCACTGTAATGTGGCACAATATGAACTGGGGGCACATAATGAGAATTGGGGGTACTGTGTTGTATAATGTGTACTGGCAGCCCTATATTGTAACATAATTGTCGCTATTCAATTTTTTAGTGTATAAATTGATCTAAATGTGGACATAAGCTTAGCTAGTCAGTACACATTTATATTTATGTGGTTTTATGTATACATTTTATATATAAAATTTATATATAAACCATATAAATATACAGTATATAAGTATACAGACTAATATAAAGCCTATATACACATTTTAATCAATTTAGAAGCTTTGGGGGCCTGGAGCTGGGCATACAATTGCCGCTTGTCACACTGCTGACTTAACAATGATAATAGGATACTACACTATTCGCATTGTTAAGAATGAGCCTGACTCAGCCTGCGCAGGACCAAAAACCAAAACCTTTTGTTTTTCATTTCTGAAAACAAGGCAAAGGTGTTTCTATAATGGGTGCTGTGTGTGCGGTGCAAACGGGCCCCTAGATTCAGGGGGACCCACACCGCACGCACTGCACCCATATAGTATACTTACTCCTCCGGTGTCCCATGGCCATGGCCCTGTAGTGTGGGCGGCCATTTTCAAGTGATTTGCACATGCGCATGGGAACAAGGCGCGAGCACCATGAGACTTGCACATGCACAGTAGACTCTGGCATATTGTCACATGTTTTCACACCTGCGCCGGGGAAAACGCAGGCCGCTTTCACCAATTTTGAGGCATTTTTAGCCAATGCCTTTTCACAAAATAAAAAAGAAGTGAAAAGACATTGGCGAAAATGCCTTAAAAATGGGCCATAGATTGAAAATACCTTACTCTATTTCACCTTAAAAATATCTGCTAAGCCTAAAGGTTCACATACTTTTGACACTCGTATATGTGATATTGGATCATGTACCTCAATAATAAAAATAAGCACGAGTAGTTTTGTTTGTCTCACCTTTGCTTACTGATGGTTCAATGGGCCTAATTCAGACCTGATCGTAGCAGCAAATTTGTTAGCAGATGGCCAAAACCAGGAGCGGTTCTTGGTGCGGGCAAGCAGTGCCTGCGCCCGGGGCGCTGCGGCCTGGGGGCGTGGCCGCAGTCACCCCGCAGGCACCGCCACCTACCCGCACCGCGCTCCCCGTTCCCCGGCTGCAGCAGACGCCGTGGGCTGTGTGGGCGTCCGCTGCAGCTGGCTCCAGTGACAGACACTAGAGGTCATTATTGACCTCTAGTGTCTGTGCGACGCTGCTATGGGAGAGACGTCATGACGTCTCTCCCATAGAGAGGAGCCGCGGGAGGCCAGAAGGAGCAGCGGCAGCAGCGGTCAGAAAGCAGGAGCGGGGCAGTGGTAAGTATTGTTTTTGTGTGTGTGTGTTTGACAGCGACAGGGGGCACAACTACTGGGGGCAAAGCAACAGGGGGCACAACTACTGGGAGCAAAGCAACAGGGGTCACAGCAACAGAGGGCACAACTACTGGGAGGAAAGCAACAGGGGGCACAACTACTGGGGCAAATCTACTGGGGGCAAAGCAACAGGGGGCACAGCAACAGAGGGCACAACTACTGGGGGCAAAGCAACAAGCGACGGGGCACAACTACTGGGGCCATAGCTACTGGGGGCATAGCTACAGGGGGCACAGCTACTGGGGGCACAGCTAAAGGGGGAAAATCTACTGGAGGCAAATCAACTGGGGGGCACAACTACTTGGGGCAAATCTTGGGGCATAACTGTGGCCATGCCCCTCCCCTATGAAGCCACGCCCCTATTTTTTTATTGCGCGCACATACTGTTTGCCGCAGGGGGGGGGGGGGGGGGGCACCAGTGGAAAGTTTCGCACTGGGCGCCACAAGGTGTAGAACCGGCCCTGGCCAAAACCATGTGCACTGCAGGGGGAACAGATATAACATGTGCAGAGAGAGTTAGATTTGGGTGGGGTGTGTTCAAACTGAAATCTAAATTGCAGTGTAAAAATAAAGCACCGAGTATTTACCCTTCACAGAAACAATATAACCCACCCAAATCTAATTCTCTCTGCACATGTTATATCTGCCCCACCTGCAGTGCACATGGGGGGCAATTCAGACCTGATCGTAGCAGCAAATTTGTTAGCAGTTTATCAAATCCAAGGGAGTCATTCCGACCTGATCGCATGCTAGCTTTTTTTTGCAGCGCTGCAATCAGGTCAGAACTCGGCAAAACTGCGCATGCGTATGCACCGCAATGCGCATGCGCATTGTATGGGTACAAAGTGGATCAAAGTGGATCGGTGCTGGGTGATGGATTTTCAACGAAGAATCCATTCGCACAGCCGATCGCAAGAAGATTGACAGGAAGAGGGCGTTTATCGGTGTCAACTGACTGTTTTCAGGGAGTGTTTGGAAAAACGCAGGCGTGTCCAAGCATTTGCAGGGCTGGTGTCTGACGTCAATTCCGGGACCAGACAGGCTGAAGTGATCGCAGCGGCTGCAATCTACCCACCATAACCATGTATATCCTTATCCATTAAGAATTTATCTAGCCTATTCTTAAAAGTGTTAAGAGTCCGCCATTCTACAATCCTGTATTTCACCTGGTTTTAAGCAGCCACAGAACCTGTGTAATTCATGAGTGTCCCAGGTTAAAGGGATAATATGGTCAGCCCAGAGCCTGGCACACAGCGCAGTCGCCCTGAGGGCGCAACGGGCAGCAACTATGTCAGCGGCTTGTAATGAGTCAAATGAACTCCTTACAAGCCGCCTGTGCTGTGTGCGCCGGAGGAGAAGAGGAGAGGAGCAGCGTCAGGGGAAGATCCGGAGGAGGAGGAGGGAGGGGGACTGGAGCCGCAGCAGCGCTATGTAATTGGTAGCAGCGCAGCAGCCTTCTGCATTGGCTGGCCGGCGCTGCTGTAAATGCTGGGATGCGTTTCCCCCATCCCAGCATTCACAGCAGCGGCGGCCAGCCAATGCAGTGGAGAGGGACAGCTGCAGCGGTGCCGCTACCAATTACATAGCGCTGCTGCGGTCCCTCCTCCCCCTCCCTCCTCCTTCTTCTCACCTGCCCGGGATCTTCCAGCACCGAGGAGCCTGACTGCTGAGCCAGCGGGGAGACATGGTAAGTATCCTATCCTATCTGTCTGTCTGTCTGTCTATTCTGTCTGCCATAATGTGTAAAAAGGGGCACGCTCAGGGGCAAATGCAGGATTTATTCAGGGAGGTTTCCGTGGGTGTGTATGTATATATGTGTGTATGTATAAATATATATACACACACACACACACACACACACACACACACACACACACACACACACACACACACACATATATACATACAGCCGGCATTTTAACTGCATCCCATATGTATGTACGTATGTATAAAATGCCGGCTGTTGGAATCCCGCCGCTCAGGAGACTGACGCTAGAATCCCGACAGCAAGTAAAATATTGAACAAAATCCCGACATCCACAGGGTATTCCACTCGGTTGGTGGGTCCAAGCCACCAACCAAGTGGGAATATAACATGTGGCGAGCGGAGTGAGTCACCGGGTCCAAAGCGGTATTTATACACATGTATAAATACACACATACACACACACACACACACACACACACACACACACACACACACACACACACACACATATATATATCTATATATATATATCTATCAGACACATCTATAAATACGCACACACACACATATATATATATATATATATATATATATATATCATACACTTACATAGTACATACACACACACTTCATGTACAGTACAAATATATGCAAATGAAGGAGGGAAAAAACAATTAACAAGTACACCAACTGCTCCAGCAACATCCCCCCATCCCCTTACCCAGTCACTTGGCGCGGTCCCGATGGTCCGTGCTGTGTTGTCGATATGGTGCTGGAGCTCCCGCTGGATCCGGACATGGGCAGCATCCCCCTGGATTTTCTGGCCACATTCCAGCCGCCACCTGCTATATGGGGAAGCTGCTGACATCACTGTGTGCCCTCACATACTTATAAATGTGTGTGTATATATATATATATATATAAAGACCAAAGGTGTTCGGCACTCCACTTAACTGTACATCACAGCATGCTCCGGTGCCCTACCCAGAAACACTGTATATGCAAACAAGCCAGCAGGACGGCACTCACGGAGACTGGATACGATGAACAAACTGACAGCTGAAGCTGGTGTATAGTCAACGTTTCAGAATTTACTTCTTTTTTCAAGACAACCAGACACAGATCACAAACAAACATATATACCTTACCCAAACCTCGTGCTGGCTGTGCGCTTCCGCACCCGTCGTGGACCGATGACGTCATTGGCTCCCGTCAGCGCCTACGGACCGGCATCACTTGGGGGCGGGGGCCGCAACGTGCTGACCATCACCATAGTGATAACTAAACAAAAACAAAAAACAAAAGTGCATGCCACCTCTGTGAGAAAGATCATTATGTATGACCCTAAGCTGAATAGCATGTAACACGCTATAAACAATCTACACAAACAGTTGTGATACACTAGAGTCAGATGTATTAAATACAGTAATAACAGAAAGCTACCATAAATCTAATCCATAAATAATGCTTAATGCTGATGCATAATGTAATACTATACATGCTGCGATCTGCAAAATACCATATGCAAATATACTCTAGACTAACGTTGATCAATCCTATAATGACATCATGAGATTATCCTAAAAAGCTAGAAAAAGACAAAATTTCGTTAAGACCGTGTGGTCGGACAGTCTGGAGGCAATGGATCCATCTGGACTCTCGCTGAAGCAACTGGCGTCCTCGGTTGCCACCCCTAATGTTGGGGGGTATCCAATCAATCATTTTATATTTGATGGTGGCAAGACTATGTTGGCATTCCTTAAAATGTCTAGCCACCGGTTGTTCAGACCCTTTGCCCTCCAATGCTGCTCGTATCGCAGAGCGGTGCAGGGCTATTCTCTCCTTAAATTGCCTGGTTGTTTTGCCCACGTAGAATTTTCCATATGGGCATCGGATGTAATAGACAACATAGCGACTTGTGCAGGTCAACGGGAACTTAATCTTAAACATTTTCCCAGATCGTGGATGTCTAAAGGTATCACCGACTTCCAATGCACTGTGTAGGTTTATCTGGGGTAAAGAGAGTGATGTCATTATGTACTACTATATCCTTCAAATTCCTACCACGTCTGTAGAAGGGAAGAATGGACTGCTTTCTCATCATAGGTAAGGCCTTATCTTCAGAAATAATCGGCCAAATCGTCCTTGCTTTCTTCATGAGTTCAGAACTACTAGTGGAAAAGTCTTGTGTCCAAATGACTTTATTACGCACAGGATCTTTAGAATGTTTCAATAACATCTGTTGTCTGTCTAAGGCCAGCACTTTGCTTTTTGCTTCCTTCAATAGCTTGAGTTGGTAACCCCGCTGTAAAAATTTAATTACCATCAAATCAATCTGTACTTCAGCATCCGTCCTACTACTACAGATGCGAAAAATTCTGAGGAATTGCCCGTAGGACAAGCCCCATTTAATCGACGGCGGGTGATGGCTATCCGCATGCAATGCTGTATTCCGGTCGGTATCCTTAAAGTACACTGAAGTGTGTAACTGGCGGCTATCATCTTGGTGGACTGCCACGTCCAAAAAGTGTATGTCAGTGAAGCTCATCATGTATGTAAATTTGATGTCAGGATCTAACTGATTAATATAAGTTATGGCTTCAACAAACGACTCTTCTGACCCCGACCATAGCATAAAAATGTCGTCGATGTAACGACAAAAGGCAAAAATATGATTTGAGATCTCCTTGTTACTAAAGAATAGAATTTTTTCAATGTCATACATGAAAATGTTGGCGAAACTAGGGGCCACACATGACCCCATAGCACAACCGGATGTCTGTGCATAAAACTTTCCATCAAAGATGAAATAATTTCTAGACAGAGTGAGTTCCAGTAGTGTCATGAAGAAATTGATGTCAGGTCCAGTATAGTTAACATTATGTGCCAAAAACCTACGGACTGCCTCTATGCCTCTTTTTTGCGGAATGCTGGTGTAGAGGCTGGTGACGTCGATGGTACACATCAATTCTGATATCTGATAGAAAATTGATGTGTACCATCGACGTCACCAGCCTCTACACCAGGTTTTTGGCACATAATGTTAACTATACTGGACCTGACATCAATTTCTTCATGACACTACTGGAACTCACTCTGTCTAGAAATTATTTCATCTTTGATGGAAAGTTTTATGCACAGACATCCGGTTGTGCTATGGGGTCATGTGTGGCCCTAGTTTCGCCAACATTTTCATGTATGACATTGAAAAAATTCCTATACCAGAGGGGTACCAGTGCCGCTTACACAAATTATGCCGCAGTCACACTTACACACACAGATACACACACCACTTACACATATACATACACACACATACATACTGTACATACATTACACACATACACAGTCACACATATATACAGTATACACACACACTTTCATTCACTCACTGTCTTTCAAGACACTTAACTAAGAAAGTCTGGCTGGCCGGAGCTGTATCAGCTCATCCTCCTGTTGCAGTCTGGACCCGTGTAGCCCTGCCCCTTGTTCCAGTGTAGCCCCGACGCCTTTTCGGTCCGTGCACTGCCACAAGGGAGGGGAGGGGGACAGGAGGCTTCGTGCTACCGGCGCCGCTGCCTGTCATAGAGTGTGACAGGCGCAGCAGCCGACAGCAGCAGAGGGAAAGGACGGCGCAGCATAGGAATGCAGAGCAGGCAGAGTGCCTCCTTCCTGGCGCCTCCCTGTACTGCATCCCTTTGCTGAGCGGCTGGCGCCAGGCCTGATTATGGGTCTGTCCCGGTCATGTCACTGAAGTGTTTGCAAACTCAGACGCATAATCACTCACATTGGATCCCATACTCTGACAGAGAATCTGCACATGGATAGGGGCTGGAGCAAGTTCTGTTGTTATGACTGATGGTTGCTTCTAAAGTTAGATGCTCGTGGACCCCCATGGTTTGGCTTTGGTTCTAATTCATCATCAAGTTTTAATTTTTGCAAAACCGTCCTCGAGTGTTTTGGTTCAGATTCTGTGTTTGGTTCGGTTTAAAATCAGTTTAAAAAAAATCCCGATAAAAACAGCTAAAAAATCATGTACTTTTTTTCAATGCAAAACCTGAAATTTGGATTTAGAATCCAAATTCCGACCCACAGGAAGATCCAATCTCGTGGATCTGGACTGAGTTTTGGTTTGGTTCGGATACACAAAGTTCAGGTGGATTCGGATTTTTGAAGAACCTGATCACACATCTCTGTTCTGAAGATGCATCAAGTGGTACTTGGGTCTCTAAAGATGCTCAAAGTGGGCGTCTCAGTCCTTGCACATTCAGACACACACTTGTAGACCAGGGAAAGGCTTGCAACAGTATTTGCAGAACGTTGCAGAAGCAATACCAGCAGATATAGTAATGTGACCAGAGGTCTCCTATACCTGACACGACAGCCATGGAGAGGGAATAGAACCTGTGGCAAGTGCAGGTCATCACCGAGCCCACAAGGGGCTTCATTGCGCTCTCCCCCACACACCCGCAGGGCATCCGGGATGTGACGTCAGTATGGTGCGACTGCGTTACACCCCCCGACAGGCCCTATGTGTATTCTACACAACTACATGTAGAGAATATTTTGTAGATTTAGAAATAATAAATCATAATAATCAGTCTCCAGACACAATCCCATGCAGATAGCATCCTAGCTAAAGTCAACAGCAAAGCTGTTATGTTTGGAATTGCATGCACCACTATCTGGCGGCAAATAAAAGTTAAACTCTGTTAGAACAAAGCTTCCCTTTTAATGTTGGCCTTTTATTTCTTCATTATAAAGGAAACCATACACTATGTACAATAATAAAATGATCCTGTGTTCTGGTCAGGGAAGTGATACCATAGCAGGCCTCCGGAGCTTTGTCATAAAGGTCTATCCGCTGGTTTCATGTTCATTGAAATGCAGCTTAGAAGAATATTATTAAACATGCAGGATGATATTGAGTGTTTGTAGCCGAGCACAATGCCCAACTCAGTTTTTGTGCTAAATCTTCTGCAGAACATAAAACCTTTTTAGTGACTATCTTCTTACAGACTCAACGTCCTGTTTTCATATTAATTATGTTGTTCATTCAGAAAGTTTAGAATTTCCAGTCCATCCAGAGCACTGCCAGAGAAAAGATATTTAACCATCCAGATATACATTCTCTTGCTCAATTATACTTTGTTTTCACTGTAATTGAAAGTAGTAACTAAAATAAAATAACTGAAATATAAAGATGCAGATTGTTGTTTGTTAATTTAATGTATATGTATTAATTGCATGTCTTTTTTTGTATTACTGTTTTTTTTTTTGTTGCATCCAAATGTTTCTGCTATTCATAAGAAACTAGGTGATTCATCGCGCCCTATGGGCGCTCTTCACACCGTTGTAAGGGGCTACGCCCCCTTAACCCTTGCACGCGCTTGTGGCGTGCAATATTTTTATTATTTGGAGAATTACCTCCAATCATAATTGTGTGGGTGGTTAAATATTGTACGGACAAACGGCGTGCGATGGTTAAGGGGTCCTAGCCCCTTGCAACGGTGTGAACAGCGCATGCAGGGCCTGATGACCTAGTAGATGTTGTGGTTGGGGGAGTGGTGGGTGCAGGGGAGACGCGGATGAAAGAGGGGGTCCAGGGGAGACGTGGATGGGGGAGGGGTGGTTTGCGGGTGTGCTGCAGGTGGGGGAGGGGTTGGTGCATGGTGCCGCGGTGGGGGAGGGGCAGATGTGGGGGTGCTGCGGGTGCGGGAGGGGGTTTGGAGCCACCGCAGGTTGTGGATGGGGGGCCATGGATGGGGCCCGGAGTTACTGCGAGTGGGGTAATGCTTCTCCTGCTTCTCCTCCTGAAAGCAGCTAAGCTGCTGTCCTCTCTTTGGCAGTAGCTCTCCCGGAGACTCGCACAGCAGCCAAGCAGCCAGTCACTATTATTAGCACCGGTGTCCCAATGCACCGCATTGCTGGGAGCTGTAGTTTATTTAGTGCGTCTACTTCCCTGTAATGCGGCACGTTGGGACACCGGCGCTAACAATAGTGACTGGCTGGCAGAACTGACTGGCTGAATCAATGTAAAAGGTGAGAGCTGTGCAGTGTCAGTGACACTGCACACCCTCTGCACTGCACAGCACTGTTACCTTTTACATTGATTCAGCGTCCAGACATTACCCTCCGCGATATCACCCACTCTATCCGTTACATTATCCATCTCGGGGCTTCCAGGCCGGCAGCCAAGGTGGTGTGTTGCTGAGTCAGGGCCTCTGTTGATCTGGGCGCAGCTGTGACGGGGAGGCACTTCACGCGCAGAGGAGGCTCTGGGGCTCAGAGAGTATGCGGCGCAGGGAGGGCTATGATAGCCTTCCGCTGCGCCGTTTTCATACACATCTATGCCGGTAGCCGCAGCAGCTTTTGTTCCACCTGCACCATGGCTAGGGAGTGGGTATTGTTGATGCCGGAGGGGGCAGGCGGACTGGCAGCAGGACATAGGACGCTGCACAGTAAAAGCCCCCCCCCCCATCTACAGCGCAGAGACTTGCTGCAGATGCAGTGGCATACTCTCTAGCTGTACCTTTTTAGCAGGTACAGGACCTTTTTTTATGGTCTGTACAGATTTTTGGCTCTCCAAACTTGCATTGAAAGTATAGGGAAAGGGGCATGGCCATGTCATGGTACCCTGTGGCCACGCCCCCTTTTTGAATTTGTACCGATTTTTATGTGTAAATTGATGGTTGTATGTTGCTGCAGATGCAATGGGCTTTTTTTGGGGTGTGGTGCTGGAGCTTGTTAATCCTGCTCTGGGGAACACACAGCAGCCAAAGGGCAGAGTCTCCCATTGGATGTAACCTGTGTGGGAGGGTGCTTCTTGCCCAGTCAGCTGTGGACTGGGCGTGATAGACCTGCTGCTAACCCAATGAGAGCTCCTAGCCACGCCCAACGTTATACACACAGGCACAGATCTGGGCTATTATATAAGAGATATTTCTCAACTTATTTCATCAATGCCATAAATTTAGCTGCCACCCTATTTAGCAAATAATATGCCAGTTATACACAGCAGCAACAATTCTGCACAGTGACCAAATTACCTTGATCTATCCTTTGGCCCAATTCAGGCCTGATTGCAGCATCAATCTTTTTGTCTAATGGGCAAAACCATGGGCCTGATTCAGACCTGATCACTGCTGTACGTTTTAGCACAGCGGGCGATTAGGCATTAACTCCACATGCGTATGCACCGCAATGCGTACATGTGTCGGCAAACAACTGGCATCGCCAGTCAGCAACAGGCTGGAGCATAAATTCTAATCACACAGCCATTCGCATGCTGATTGACAGGAAGAGGCCGTTTGTGGGTGGGAACTGACCGTTTTCTGGGAGTGTCAGGGAAAACGCAGGCGTTCCCAAACCTTTTCAAGCAGGGGGTGTTACGTCAGCTCCGGCCCCGATCAGCCTGTTCTGATCGCACTGTAGAAGTAAGTCCTGGGCTGCGCACAGACTGCACACACTGGTAAAACCAGCCACTGGTGAGTGAGGTGTGAACGGATTTGCAGCTGTCCGAAGACTGAGAGGGTTTTTAGCAGCTCAGCGTACACATGTGATTGTCACAACTGAGGGCCTGAGCTGACAAGAGGAAGCCTCAGTTGTAGGGGCTGGGGTGAAGCTAAACTTCTGAGGTTTTATCAGACCCCTGGACATACTAGTAGGATGTAGAAAGGTTGCCCGAAGGCGTGACCATGACAACCAGGATTAAAAGTCAATAAGTATTTATTAACAGAACTCCATGTAATCACAGCAGTAATAGTCAATGAAGATATAAAGCAGATTTGATAAAAACAGTTCCTGGAGAACTACGGGTTGGCCACGGCCACAGGGTACTGGTAGCAGTAGGTACAGTTCTTAATGTCCCAAAGATGGAATGTCCTTACCAGACCCGTCCGTAGTATAAGGTAAAGCCAAGGAACACACCAGCAGATGTTTCACTGGAAGCCGGTAGCACTGTAGTTGAGGTAGCTGCTGAGGACGCTGGATGGAACCAGCCAGGTGTTAAAACATGGAGTAGATGCTGGATGGAACCAGCCAGATAGTAGAATGAAGCTAGGGAGCGAAGATGTAGAAACCGATGGTTTGCGGGTACCGATAGTATGCAGGTAACCGATGGTATGCAGGTAACCGCTGGAAAAGCACCGGCTCTTTAAGAAAGCTGATCACTGCTGGAAGCTGACCGCTGGAAGCAGATGAGACTGTAGCCGGAGACTGGAGCAAACACAGGAGACTATAGAGTCAGGCTGCACCGCAAGATGGTAGGCTGGTGCGGGTCTCTTAGTGGAATCTGGAAACAGGAGCTGGAAACCTGAAATGGAAACAACCACAAGAGAGAGAGAGACTGGAAACAAGGTTTGACAACCAAAGCACTGACGATTTCCTGGTTCAGGCTCAATCCCTTTATACCCTTAGGTATGCAGGGATTGGATGAGCAATTAGGCAAACTTCAGCGGAGCTATGGATTGGAGGACAGGATCATGTGACTAGAACTAAGATGGCTGCGCCCATACCGGCCAGTGGAGGGAAACCTTGTTTGTAACACCACATGGAGATTCCTCTGTAATGGCGGCGGTGAACACAGAGAACGCCGACTTGCGTCTCAGACCTCCAGCGCAGACAGCCACGGCCGCAGTAGATGAGGAGTGCCACATAACCTGTAATGCATTAAGAATACACAGACGATGCCCGAGGCCCCGCCGGCTGGTGACGCCATGCCAGTCGCCCGGGCACTGGAAGGACAATATCCACGGACCAGCAGAGATGAGACATGACATGTGAATGCTAGCAACACAGCTGGGAACCGGGCCTAGGATGCTGAGCCAGCCTCAGGAGACACCTGAAAGGTAAATAATGGCGTCCAGATACCCGGATCGTGACAGTGATCGCATACTTGCACGGTGAATATACACTCCCTTTGGACGGCGACTATCTGATCGCAGGACTCCAATTTTAGCAGCCTAGCAATCAGGTCTGAATCACCCCTATGTGCAGTGCAGGTGGGGCAGATGTAACATTTGCAGAGAGTTACATTTGGGTGGGGTGTGTTCAAACTGAAATCTAAATTGCAGTGTAAAAATAAAGCAGCCAGTATTTACACTGCACAGAAACAAAATAACCCACCCAAATCTAACGCTCTGCAAATGTTATAACTGCCCCACCTGCAGTGCACATGGTTTTTGCCCATTAGAGAAAGATTTTGCTGCTGCGATCACGTCAGGTCTTTATTAGGCCCTATGGGGGGTCATTCCGAGTTGTTCGCTCGTTGCCGATTTTCGTAACGGAGCGATTAAGGTGAAAATGCGCATGCGCATGGTACGCAGTGCGCATGCGCTAAGTATTTTAGCACAAAACTTAGTAGATTTACTCACATCCGAACAAAGAATTTCCATTGTTGAAGTGATCGGAGTGTGATTGACAGGAAGTGGATGTTTCTGGGCAGAAACTGACCGTTTTCTGGGAGTGTGCGGAAAAACGCAGGCGTGCCAGGATAAAACGCGGGAGTGTCTGGAGAAACAGGGGAGTGGCTGGCCGAACGCAGGGCGTGTATGTGACGTCAAACCAGGAACGAAACGGGCTGAGCTGATCGCAGTGTAGGAGTAAGTCTCGAGCTACTCAGAAACTGCTAAGAATTTTCTATTCGCAATTCTGCTAATCTTTCATTCGCAATTCTGCTAAGCTAAGATACACTCCCAGAGGGCGGCGGCCTAGCGCGTGCAATGCTGCTAAAATCTGCTAGCGAGCGAACAACTCGGAATGACCCCCTATGTGTTATTGGCAAATGGATCCCAGTGTTCTGTTAAAGGGTCTAGCAGCATTGTTCTCCACTATCTACCTCTTACTAGCCAGCACCTTGCTCCATATCCTAAAAGAGGGACTTTGGCTTTGATCTCTCTCGTTAGCACCCTGTATACCTATATCCCTCGTAATCTTGACTATTGTCTATGAGTTGTTTCTCCTCATTGACCTTGCATGTTTCTGGCTACTCTTGCCCCTGCTCACTTAGCACCGCAAAAGTGTTTCCTGGTTCTGACCCTCCAGCTAGTTCTGATGATTCTCCAGCCTGCTACCCTTGTGCAGCATCTGGGCCAAGTGGTTCTTATCTGCCGTCAAATTCTATGTTTCTATGTTTCTATCTGTGGTTCCTGGTTCTAACTCCTGGCCTACCCAACTTTTCCCCAGTCTGTTATTTTAGTTCTACAAAACAAGCACCAAACCTGAGCTCATGGATAATCTCAATATTACCAGCATGTTACGCTAGGAATCCAGGGGTGGTCTTCAGGTTGCCGACTGTTGGGATCCCGGCGCACAGTATACCAGCACCGGAATCCCGACAGACGGCACACCGACAGTTTTTCTCCCTCGTGGGGGTCCAAGACCCCCCTGGTGGAAGAATAAACTCACCGTGCCCGCAAGGGGCTCATTTGCGCTCGCCACGCTGTCGGTATGCCGGTGGTCGGGCTTCCGGTGCCGGTATGCTGGTCGCCGGGAGCCCGGCCACCGGCATACCATATCACACCCGAATCCAGACAGAGACACGTGACCTGCATACTGGGAGCAGTGGAGTTCAAACCTTTGTATCTGTGTGCTATGCCTTGGTGAAAGTAATTTGATTGTCAGCCAGTTTGCAGGTAGATTCCTCTGAACTCCAGTGAAACTATAATGCTCTGCTTGCCAATTTCTGGCATGGATTATCTGACAGACTGGACGATGGATTGGCAGGACATGATGTTCCAGATCTGCTCAGCACTCTCTGCTTTACACTTCTTTTCTACTTAAAGAAGTGGGCTCAAGAGTGAGATTGCACCCTGAAAAAGCCCAGTTCTTCTCTTGATTTTACATTCTATTGGTCAGTTCTTCCATTCCCAAAGGAAGCTATTCAGGTGGACCATTCTCATCGTATCAAATAGGAAACTGCATTTTCTGCATACTTTTAAGTTAAAAGGGACTTGATAAGTAGCACACATATGGCTATATTTAGTAAAGGTCGATTCCCATTGATTTTTAACGGTTTTAAATGACAGGAAATCGCTCTAAATCGGTATTGTGTTTCAGGGATTAAAACACATTTACTAAAAGATGACTTCTGATATTCATTTTTAAATGTTAGTAAATGTGTGTATTATCCCCTGAAACACAACAGCGATTAAGATCGATTTCCTGTCATTTAAAACCGTTAAAAATCAATGGGAATCGACCTTTACTAAATATAGTCTATAGTCTTTTAAGCCCCACCTGTTCCCATGTTACTGGACAATGGACATCAGGGAAAAGGACACTCTGGATTGGTGACCCTTTTGTCCTGGGTGTTTCCTCAGAGCTCAGAACCTGCCAGTCCTCACCCCCTGTTGAGTCTGGTGTCAGGTAAAGGGAGTGTATTACAGACCTGATTCTTGTATCCTTCCAATTCATCTGATTGGAGGCTGCATCCCCAATATAAATCATTTGTTGTTTTTGTGGCAATGGACCTGGCAGCAATTTTGGGTAGGAATGACCAACTACTAATACTCAGTCCCTATTACTTTGAAGCAATTAGTCCGTGGGTGACGGCAGGCAGGGTCGGACTGGCCCACATTGGAAACCCCCAGTGGACCCCATTGACTGAGGGCCCACTCCTTCCTCTAGGGACCGGGTTTCAGGCTGTGCACTTACATTATACATATGTTACATTATAGTGCACAGGACTATGGTGCATTTTCTTCAGTGCATTGCTGTTATTAATCTGATACATTATCATGCATGGCTTACATTTATCAAGGGGCTCAGACCATGCAAGCTCCAATGGTAAGTCATTACAATTGGACCCCCCCCCCCTCAGAAGGATGGCCACACCCCTAAGCTGGGCCGCTACCACTGGATCCCCAGTGGGTCTTTCATGCCTCAGTCCTACACTGACGGCAGGGAGGAAGCAAAGTCTTTCTGGCTAACAGTGCTACAAGCATTCTAGAAAGGAAATGCAAATAATGCAGCTTTACATACAGGTGCCACATGGTTACTTTAAAAAATACGGGGGAAACCACCGCCAATCTTCCTGACAAAAGAGGGTCCCAGGTGGGATGCCCCATTCTTGTCACAGTTCTCCTTGAAGTTGAACTTTTGCTGCTGAGAAAAACAGCGAAGATGCTTTATTTAGTTATTGCTTGGCAATAACATGTTATTCTTTTACAACTTTTCATGGTAATCTAACCACAGGATGGTGCTGTTTTGCAATAAATGGAATTGCCAAAGCAGAGCAAACTATATAACAGATTGGACTCTGTCATATTACAAAATACCCCCCAATGGCTGTCTTTCTGTAGATGGAACTCCTGGGATATAATTTCAGCGTTGCAGAAGTTCTGGCTTCATCCTCCTTCACAAAAAAAGAGAGCATATAAGTACTTTTGCAGGGAAATCAATAAAATTATCATGTCTGGATATTTTGGCACAGAATGCCCAAAAGACAAGATGCACAAGATGTGCTTGCAGCCCAGCGATATCACTTTAATCCGTCTCCAATCAACCAAGTGAAAAATGACTTAGGGGAGATTACTGCAGTTTCCAGAGGATCCGATTCTACATTTTCAGGAACAGGAAAGTGCATTCTATGACCTAATCTCAATTACTGTTCCAAGATTTTTTTTACTGAACTTGTGTGAGTGCCAGATATCTGTGTGTGTGTGTGTGTGTGTGTGTGTGTGTGTGTGTGTGTGTGTGTGTGTGTGTGTGTGTGTGTGTGTGTATGTGGAGAGTTAATGCGTATTCTATTCATTTATTAGTTGAGCTATACATTTAATAAAAATTTATTTATTTACACATATGTGAAAATATGAGAGGTTAATAAAAGAAATCC
The DNA here is from genome assembly GCF_028390025.1 of Pseudophryne corroboree. Taxonomy (NCBI): domain Eukaryota; kingdom Metazoa; phylum Chordata; class Amphibia; order Anura; family Myobatrachidae; genus Pseudophryne; species Pseudophryne corroboree. The sequence goes on from NC_086445.1 coordinate 917,511,038, forward strand.
ACCTAGGTGACATACCTATGGGAACCCAATCTCCTTTTATCTAGATACTGTACTTTGCTGTAAAGTTTTCCCTTGCTAATCTGTTTATGATGTTGTGCAGGCACAAAGACACACACCTATACAATGGAGGCACAAAGACACACACACCTATACAATGGAGGCACAAAGACACACACCTACACAATGCAGAACTAATGAATGAATGTTTAAAAAAAAAAAAATTAGCGCACATGTTTGATTGGGAATAAATAGTCTCTGTAAGCCTATTAAAAAACAAAAATATATATGATTTAAGAATAGGACCACTTTTCGGACATGTCTTTTTCAAAATGTACTGCATGGCTCACTCACTTACCTGTACAGTGAAGGGCCCACTTTTTGACTTCTGCACAGAGTGTCCAACTGATGAAACTAGGGGCCCATTTATCATTGTATATTTGCGGCTATATCCCCTAAAACACACGTTTTCAGGGGTTAGCCACAAATATTAAGTATCCCCCTAATGTAAGAAGGAGGGACCACAGCAGGTATCTCCCGTACCTGCTGCAATCTTTCCATTGCCGCCCACAGCTGCATCCCCCATAGGTTTCTATGGAGAACGCAATACTGCCAGATTTACCAATATACGATTTTGGCCCCGCAGCTGAAGATGGCGGTAGCCCACTGTAGCCTTTGGGCTACAAAATGCACTTGTAGCCGGCAGAGGGTTCCCCCGGATGTGGTTTCTGTGCTTGTGCAGTCTTAGCTGATAGCATATGCGCTTAAGCCCCATCAGGAGTCACAGCACGTCGAAGGGATGGGCTCTGTCCCTGCCTGTGCTGCATGATACATTCAGGGGATAGGATCGTATATTGCAATGCTATCCCAGGCAGTAAGATCCCACCCAGATCGCGTTGAATATGTGATCCTAGATACATGGATCCCCGAAATCTGTTATTTACAAGCAAGTACACTATAAGCAAGTGTGTACTACCCCATCAGGGTTGGGCTGGCCCACAGGGGCAGCCCCTGATGGGCCCAACTGTCTGGGGCCCCGCCTTTTCATCTAGGAATCAAGTTCCAGACTGTGCTATTTAATTTCACATTATACATATGTTACATTATACTGTAAACAGGATTATGGTGTATTTTCTAGTTGAAGTAGTACAAGTGGTCTTCCGACTTCCCCTCTGGGATGACGATCGACTCCCAGCAGCAACAACAGCTGCGGCAGCAGCAGTAGGAGGAAGTGGTTCTTGATCTTTCCCTATTTTATCCTCCAGGTCAGCACCACTGAACTTATATGGCAGCACCACTGGACTGGACTTATACAGCAGTGCCACTGGACATGTACAGCAGAATCACTGGACTTATACGGCAGTACCACTGGACTGGATTTATACAGCAGTATCACTGGATACATATGGCAGTACCACTGGACATATACGGCAGTATCACTGGACTTATACGGCAGTATCACTGGACTTATACGGCAGTATCACTGGACATATACGGCAGTATCACTGGACATATACGGCAGTATCACTGGACATATACGGCAGTATCACTGGATTTATACGGCAGTATCACTGGACATATACGGCAGTACCACTGGACTGGATTTATATGGCAGTACCACTGGCTTTATACGGCAGTACCACTGGACATATACGGCAGTATCACTGGATTTATACGGCAGTACCACTGTACTGGATTTATACGGCAGTACCACTGGATTTATACGGCAGTACCACTGGACATATACAACAGTATTACTGTTCCACATACGGCAGTACCACTGGGCTGGATTTATACGGCAGTATCACTGGATTTATACGGCAGTACCACTGGACATATACTGCATTATGTACAAAGTAAAAAGAATATGTAGGTGCGCAGTCAGCAGCAGCTGGTATGAGGGTGGTCAAGCCCCCTGATATACAGAAAAAGATTAATGAAGTGTACCAGCGCTGGCTGTGTAAATTTGAAACAAAGGACGGTTTGCTTCACTAATAAAAATCACAATTTATTAACATGACACATTTAAAAAAAACACAGGTATCGATTCCCATTACCACTAAAAATGATGTTCTCAATTGGGAATAGCTTCCTGAATGGAAATCACAAGTCCACTCTCCTTTATGACTTTTGTCAGTTCCTTATGGCTAGGACAGTCTCCACAAACGTAATCACTGTAACATGGGCATATTTACCGGATCCACGGGATGTATATGATAGATGGCATCAGCTTTAGGAAAAGTCCATTTGGAGCTGCACAGGTGGACCGGAAGATGTTATGCAAGGATTTCCCAATGATTGAGATGATGATCAATGATGGCCACAGGTAGACAAAGTTCCAAAAGTGTAGGTCATGGAGTGGAATTCAGGAAAGCAGATAGAGATGAGGTCATATACTGCATTATCACTGGATTTATACGGCAGTACCACTGGACATATATATACGGCAGTATCACTGGACATATACGGCAGTACCACTGGACTGGATTTATATGGCCGTACCACTGGACAAATATAACAGTATCACTGGCCACATAAGGCAGTATCACTGGACTGGATTTATATGGCAGTATCACTGGATTTATACGGCAGTACCACTGGACATATACGGCAGTACCACTGGACATATAAGGCAGTATCACTGGATTTATACGGCAGTATCACTGGACATATACGGCAGTACCACTGGACTGGATTTATACGTCAGTACAACTGGATTTATATGGCCGTACCACTGGACAAATATGACAGTATCACTGGCCACATAAGGCAGTATCACTGGACTGGATTTATATGGCAGTATCACTGGATTTATACGGCAGTACCACTGGACATATACGGCAGTACCACTGGACATATAAGGCAGTATCACTGGATTTATACGGCAGTACCACTGGACAAATACGGCATTATCACTGGATTTATACGGCAGTACCACTGGATATATATACGGCAGTACCACTGGACTGGATTTATACGTCAGTACAACTGGATTTATATGGCAGTACCACTGGACATATACAGCAGTATCACTGGCCACATACAGCAGTACCACTGGACTGGATTTATACGGCAGTATCACTGGATTTATATGGCAGTACCACTGGACATATACAGCAGTATTACTTGACATATTCGGCAGTACCACTGGATTTATACGGCAGTATCACTGGATTTATATGGCAGTACCACTGGACATATACGGCAGTATCACTGGATTTATACGGCAGTACAACTGGACTGGATTTATACGGCAGTACCACTGTACATATACGGCATTATCACTGGCCACATACAGCAGTACCACTGGACTGGATTTATACGGCAGTATCACTGGATTTATATGGCAGTACCACTGGACATATACAGCAGTATTACTTGACATATTCGGCAGTACCACTGGATTTATACGGCAGTATCACTGGATTTATATGGCAGTACCACTCGACATATATGGCAGTACCACTGGACTGGATTTATATGGCACTATCACTGGATTTATACAGCAGTACCACTGGACATATACGGCAGTATCACTGGATTTATATGGCAGTACCACTGGACTGGATTTATACGTCAGTACAACTGGATTTATATGGCAGTACCACTGGACATATACAGCAGTATCACTGGCCACATACAGCAGTACCACTGGACTGGATTTACACAGCAGTACCACTGGATTTATATGGCAGTACCACTGGACATATACGGCAGTACCACTGGATTTATACGGCCGTACCACTGGACATATACGGCAGTACCACTGGATTTATACGGCAGTACCACTGGACATATATGGCAGTATATACGGCAGTATCACTGGACTGGATTTATACGGCAGTACCACTGGACATATATGGCAGTACCACTGGACATATATACGGCAGTATCACTGGACTTATATGGCAGTATCACTGGACTGGATTTATACAGCAATACCACTGGATTTATACGGCAGTACCACTGGACTTATACAGCAGCACAGGGACACCAACGCTGGACTGATGCAGCACAACACAGCACCACTGGACTGGACTTATACAGGAGCACTGGACATATGGCAGCAGAGGACCCCACCACTGTGACTGCACTGATGCAGCACAAGACACCACCGATGTACTGATGCAGCACAAGACAGCACTGGAATGACACACATAAGACAGAGCAGGTCGCCACACCACTTTCACGCACAGACAGACACTGAGGAGAGAGACATGTCCTCTACACTCTCCAGGACTGGAGTGAAAATGGCGGCGACACGCAGCGACTTATATGGAATCCAAAACCCATGAGAATCCAACAGCGGGATGATGACGTTTTGCCTCGGCCTGGTTTCTGAGTCTGGCGGGCAGAGCCAGCCTTAGGCATAGGCAAACTAGGCAATTGCCTAGGGCATCTGGTATGCCTAGGGGCACAAGCAGCTTCCGCTGATTAAAATGATATGCGGCATGCCTATATTCTGTGTGCAGCATTTCGTATGCAGATACAGCCACAGTCTCACACAATATATAGGCATGCTGCATATCATTTTAATCAGCAGAAGCTGCTTGTGCATCCTAGCCACATAGCAATGCAAATAAGATGTATTTTCATAAAAATAGGCACCCAACGTTAGCAGAGCTGCCAGTTGACTCACGCCAGGAACTATATGTGTCATTATTTGTATAAGGGCATTAATAATGTGTAACATATGTGTAAGGGGCACTATGTGTGTCATTATGTGTATAAGGGCACTAATAATGTGCGGTATATGTGTAAGGGAAATGATGTGTATAAGGGTTTGGCATAATGTGTAAGGCGCACTATGTTTATAAGGACATTAATAATGTGTGTAATATGTGTAAGGGGCATTACTGTGTTGTATTATGTGTATAAATGCATTACCAATGTGTGGCATTATGTATATAAGGTGCTCTACTGTGTGGCGTAACGTATAGAAAAGGCACTACTGTGTGGTCTAATGTGAATAAAGAGCAATATAGTGTGGTGTAATGTGAATAAGTAGCAATATGGTGTGGTGTAATGAGAATAAAGAGCAATATGGTGTGGTGTAATGTGAATAAAGAGCAATTCAGCATGATGTTATGTTAATGAAGGGCACTACTGTGAGAAGTAACGTATATAAGGTAAATTGGTACTACTGTGTGATGTAATGTGAATAAGGGACACTATCGTATGATAAATTGTGAATAAAGTCGCACTACTGTGAGGCATAATTTGAATTGGGGGTACTATTGTGTGGCCATGCCCCTTGCCAGCAAAAACACATACCTTTTTGGGCTGTGCGCCGAATGTGCACACTGTTCTTATTTAAATTACAGAGGGTAGGAAAACAAAAAAAGGACTGCTTTGGGTGGGGGGTGATGGTGCTGGGATAGGGGTGCAGGGTCAGAGGCGGAACTAGCGGTGGTGCTAGGGGGCACCAGACAAAATCTTGCCTAGGGCATCATATTGGTAAGGGCTCTGCTGGCGGGAAAACCCAAGCCGGACTCGGATCCGGGCTCGGGACGTGATGTTCGGTAGGGTTTGGTTCTCATCTCTAGTATTTTCTACAGTGCATTTCTGTCATTAATGTGGTACATTATCATGCATGCACTAGCAGTATTTACAATATATATTTATCAAGGAGTCCAGCCCATGCATTCTCTAATAGATAGGAAATCCAATGTGGTGGCTGACCCCCCCCCCCCCCCTCTGGCTACACACCTAAACATGGGCCCTTACCATTGAGTTTCCCTGTGGGCCCTTCACACCCCAGTCTGACACTGTACCCCATGCTTCATTATTAGACCAAATTGCTTGATGGAAGAGCTGTGGGGTAGCTAGCTGGGTCACAGTTACAAGAAGGGATAGTGGTAAGAGTAATCATCATCTGACACACCAAAATCTGACACACTTATCTGACACACCCAAGTCATATTGGTTTATATTGGGGATGCCAGCTCAGGTGTAGCATTGCTGCATCAGGATAATTCCACTAGAGGAAAGATTTCTCTGATGAAGATGCAAACGAGATTCTAGTGAAGGCCAAATAGTTCCTCATGATGGGGAATGCAACTATAAGTGGGATAGATAAGGTACTCTGTTGTCAGGAATATTGAACAGTGTGCTGTCTCCTGAGAGGTGGTTTGCATGGAACCTGGAGTGAGCACGTACTATGGAACCATCCTCCAGTATCAAAGTACTCCATTGAAGTGAGCATGACCAGTGTGATAAGCATAAGAGCATGAATGGAATCTGAGTAGGTCCAAGTGGTATGTGGTAGGTCTGAGTGGTATGTGGTAAAGTATTGGGGACTGACTGGCACATATGGGAGTTTTGGAGCACATGTGGGTGGTAGGGGATGAGGGTCCATTTAAAGGCAGGGATGTGGGGACGTGTATTGAGGCATTTTGGGATGAGGGATGTTGGGGTGTTATTGTGGGTTTGTTTTCTCATTTTTGGTATTAAGGGTACTGTGCACCCTTTTAAAGGTTGGTGGTGCTACATACCATGAACTATGTCAGGTTGTATGACACTGGTCAAGGGGTGAAGTTTATAATACATACTGTAGGCATATTTATAATGGGTGCAGGGTACCCCCAGAGTACACTGTCCATGAAACAGCTTTTGAGTCTGTTGTGTAAATCCGTTTAGTCCACTGGAAAAGAGGGGACTACATATTGGTCAGCTGTAATTCCGGGTTGGGGCTAGGAGACCAGCACTGGGGATCCCGGCGGGCAGCATACCGACCCTGGGATCCCCGCAGCAGAATGCTGGCGGGGGGGGGGGGGGGAGGGGGCGAGCTCAACAAAGGCCCTTGCGGGCTCACTGTGCTCACCACGCAGTGTGTTCAGCGGCTCACTGCACTTGCCACAAGTTCTATTCCCACTCTATTGGTGTCATGAGTGGGAATAGTGCCTGTGGGTCGGCATTCTGTGTGCCGGCATTGTGGACTGTTCAGGATCCCGGCATAGTGACCTAATTCCTAAATCCTTCCTCCGACTTGTATGTGAATACCCTCCGATCAAATCTGATAGTCTGCACTTTACAGCCATATTCACTATTTAACTGTAACTTGAATATGTTATGTATGTATATAAATGTCATCTATTTGTTAACTATAAATTATATATATCTTGTATTTTGTCAAATGTTGCCAAGAGTGCTCACAATGCTAGAACTAAATTTGTTTATGCGAGCTGAGGATCCAGAGTTGTGCTTATAAAAGTCTCTATAGTGATGTCACCTTTCCAGTTACTTTCAGCTTTATCATTTCCTGCCAGAACAAAAGCACTAGCAGAACTGAGCTCTGATAGGTGTGATATCTCAGGGTGAGACCTCAAAGTGTCAAATGTTACTGTACTTTTGAAGATATGGAGGATGCACGGCCTATTTTACAAGTGACAGAAAACTTTCCCAGGCTATGGTTGAAGACAGACAATGTGGGGTAATTAATTTTACTAAGTTGCTCAAAATGCTATTATGAACTGTGTAGCTTATATAAAGCATTGTTTTCTATTAGACTAGGTACATATGGTGCTTGTGAAGAGCTAAAAGTCCTTTCAGCTAAAACTGTGTCTAACCACCTGCGGAGAAGGCATAGTGGGCTTGATTCAGGTCCCGTTGGAGTAGTGGCACATGCCACAAAGTACCAATGTTTGGTATTTTGTTCATACACCGAACCCGTACTGCAAATAGGACACACTACATTATCAGACAGTGATTGACAGTCAGATGTCATTTGGGGGCAGCGACAACCTCTGTTTCCCAAAAAGGTGTGATGCGGCCATTATGAGGAAGGACAGAGATTTTCTGGCCTCTTGGTAGGACCTGTGGTGGCCAGCTTGTATGATTTCATGGGTCAAGCAGCCGGCCGGTGGTATCACAGATGATCCAATGCTGCGTCCTAAGACACAGCTAATTTAACTAATGCATGCAGGAGGCATGCTGCCTCCTGCCACATTTACATATAAGTGCTATCGCTGCTGCTTCCATGTAAGAAGCAGTGATAGCCATTCCAGCCACATCTGAATCCGGCCCAATATCGCATATATCACTAACCTGACTTTTGTGACAAAGGGTTAATCACTACAAATCCACCAAGTCTGATTGAAAAAAAAACTTTTAATTGCTCACTTCATATTATTTTTATTGCTGCCACTACCAATATTTGTTGACACTCTTACCGGGTGTCTTCAGTTCTCTCTTGACTCAAAATACCATCACAGCACCATTTGATCAGAGTTACTGTAACCCAAGCAATTTCCTGTTATTCAATTATGCAGTGATTACAAATAACAAGCATGTGAATTTGTTAAGAACTCAAAGACAGAACATTATTAAATAGCATTTAATCTTACAAAATAGTAACAATGCTTCAAATATTTAGAACTAGCTGAATACCCATGCTTCACTACGGAATTTCAAGTATAATCATAAAGATTTTATTGTATGGGAATCTGTAATCTCTGTGTCTTATTTTCTGGACAACGGGACAATACCTAAAGTTAACTGGTTAGTTTATCACTGAAGATCAGCAATTAGACTTACAACAGGACATGCTCCGCCCACTGCTGACGATCTTTGTCAGGCCGCATCTCCAGGTAGGCCTTCCCCGGATTGATGCTGTCAAAAGGCTGACGCTGAAGAGAATAATCCGTCTCCTTCTCTGCCCTGTCCCACCTCTGATGCTGCCCTGGTCAGTGCTGTAAATAAGGGGACGACAGGCCAAACTTGCCCACTGTATGTTAAATATGTAGTGATCGGCTGACTCTATTCCAAAGGGCCCTAGGTCTCCTTGCTTAGCTTCTCGCTCTCCTTAGGGCTCCTCCATTGAGGTAAAAAGGTAAAGATTTTCTCACAACACTTAAGGTCACTGGGAGAGCTGTCAGTGCCCTTTACACAGCAGATAAGCAGTTGCTGACTATCAAGCTTTCCTTTAATGCATTTAAGAGTCAAAATATCTACCTCTTCTTTCCTCCTATTGCTCTCTGAGAAGTTCGGCAATGTTTAGTTCAAGTGACAGATTAACCTCTGATAATTGAAACACTATCCTCTCCTGACTGGAAATAGGTTGGGTAAGTACTTAAATATATATATATATATATATATATATATATATATATATATATATATATATATAAGGCAAATACCACTGACTCATCACAAAATCTCCTGAACCATAAGTCTGGGCTGCCTTGCCAGTAGCAGTTGCAGAGCAGTCCATTATTCAAATAGGGGAGCCACACTCAGCTATGTGTTTCGGGGTGGCTGTTGATGTGGCTCCCCTATTTGAATAATTAATGGACTGCTCTGCAACTGCCACTGGCAAGGCAGCCCAGCCTTATGGTTCAGGAGATTTTGTGATGAGTTATTGGTATATATTATGTTGCACAAATGCACCGCAAGACTTTTGGGGTGTTGCCCACATTCCCACCCTCTGCCCACAGACCTTACCTGCTGCGCAGCGGCAGCACTCAGAGCCACGACCGCCTGCTCAGGATGCCGTGTATCTGGCTCCTGTCTGTGCGCACGGTGGCCAGGAGAGCGTGTTTCCTGTAGTGCACTTATGAGGATTCTGGGTGGTGATAATGTCGATATTACCTTAGACCGGAAAGCTATACCTCTAGATACACTATTACCGTGGAGCCGCTATGGCCGCTAAACTGAATACACGTGCTACGCACTTTGTACGCTATTTGCGTACAGAGTCCTGCACGTGGTACGTACTTGGCGTACACACGCCGCGCTGAGTGTACAGAGTACACACAGCGTGCGCACACACAATGGATAACCTTTAAACCTTGTTAATGATACAATGTGATGATATGATTACACTTTAAACCCTTAACAGCAAAGTACTGCAACGATGTTATACATTAAACCTTAAGTAGCGCTGACGGTATAAAGTACCCGCAGTGCGTACACCTTATCAATACTTATACACCTTATACTGATAAATACACTCTAAAGCCCTCGCAGGAAAGTGAAGACACAACACTGATTTGTAGTTGCAACCACAGGGTTCTAAGGCCACAGTGGATTAATTCCAAAAGGTAAAACAGTACAAATCATACACTACAGGCTAACAAGTAAATCTAAACAGAATAATGGCTACAGAGAATGTACATACGTGAGAATGTTCGCAAGCGCAACCCGGCCGGTCCTCCGCTAGTCAGATAGAAAGCGTTCAGAGTCTTCTGACCGGCCAGGCAACAATGGGCTTTTTATACACAACATGCATACATAATACAATGGTCACTGTAATCTCATTGTCCATTGGACACAGGGATGTGTCTTTACATTACAGAAGAGGTCATAGGTGGATTTGAATAGATGGGCGATGTCTTTCCCCAACTGCTCTTGTGGGTGGTATCCTCTGGATTCCTGCCGCATACATAATATACAGTAAATACAGTTAATGTTCATATTCTACTTTTGCACATAACTTTACGCAGGAACATGCGATCTTTCTCTAACCAACACCGGAATGTTACCCTCAAAATACACTACAGCTGGATACTAGACATCACCTTCCAACCTTTATCTGACCCTTCCTATCATGCAAAGGCGAATCTCTTAGTCCAGGAACTGTTTAAACTATTAATACTCGCTGATGTGGTGTAGGGGAGTTATTGGTACAAAATGCACTATTTGGGTTAAATATGTAATGTTCTAATAACCCTCTATGCATTCACAAACTCTACCACATACCACGCACTAAGGCGCATGGCCGTGGAAAGCTCCTTTGCGCAAATTGCGGATATGTGCACGCACGGCAGACTCAGTGCACGCGCAGCGGGCATGTGCATGGGGTTAGTACGTGGGGCATGCATTACAATATTTTTCGACTTTGACAGTCCACCCTTTGGCAGTAAACAATAACTGCCACTATCTAAACATTAAACAGAAAAATATATAATACAATATCTACAGATGGTTGGATAAAAACATGCAATACATTATCCATAAAATAATTGGATGGTAGGAGGAGAGGTGTAGGCGGGAAATGTATGACCTAGTGGGATAGTAAAAGCATGTATGTATGAAATCCATGTCTGAGGGGCATGTATCATCGTGCCGTATATGTTCTAGATAAGCTTCGAGGTATTGCGAAGTATACATTAAATCCTTCTTATCCCGTATTAAGGGTCTGTAAGTGGGCCAACAAACACTACCGAGCTCTTTTCGGCTTCTTGTTCCAACAAATGGGGTGCACATTTAGTTGATGATACATGGAGGGGGGGAACATATGTGAATGCTAATATATGGGTATTACCTATCGACTATGTGTGACACTACCTGAAGGTTGTAGAGATGAAGATAAGACACGTATCACAAATACATATACATAACACTTGTGCAATCGTTCTTAGGTGTTGGTTGAAGTCTTGTCCGGATGGGTGTATCTTTGCTGAAAGTATTAATCAAAGTCTTTTCTGGATGGATGTATTGTTCATCAAAAGTCTTTTCCAAATGGGTATTGTTCATCAAAGTCTTTTCCGAATGGGCATTGTTCATCAAAGTCTTTTCCGAATGGATGTATTTTTTTCTTGAGGGAAAACAAAGGAAAAATGGGTGAAAGGAACGGACCGTGGAATCACGTTTTATCACAACATTGTCTCTATTGATGGGTCATAAATTAAATCAGTTGCTGTAACAATGCCCCCGCTCCTCAGACTCATCACTTTGGTACCGCGCTTGCGCCGCGTTAAAATTCGAACACACCTAAATATCAAACCAATCATTATGACAACTCCCAGGATACAAAGGAGAAACTTTCCTACACTCACGATAACATTTTGAGCCCATTCTCCTAAACCTGAGAACCAATTGCGTGTGTTCAACCATGAGACCCAGCCGGTCAGTTCATTACTCACAGCAGTAAGAGTAAGGTTGTGTCTCCTTCGGAACTCCCACTTCAATTGCAAGATATCGTCCATCTTTTGATCTATGACCTCGGTTGGGTCATCAGTGCTGTTTGTAATGTACGTGCAGCACTTCACACCATACTAAGTTGCCAAGGTGACACAGTACCCGCCTGTCACCGCTGTGATATAATTGAGGACCATCCTGTGCTGGATCAGTTCCGTTTTGTAAGCTTGCAACTCCCTCCCTGTATACCTGAAGGTGTCATCATACATCTCGGTGATATTATCTATCAGGTTCGCTAGCGCATGAATATACCTATAATTTATAATTCCTCTGGCGGTACGGGTGATATCTAACGCGAGTAGGAATTGAATCCCGGTGGATTCCTGGATCAAATCAGAGGCTGCGTGCTCTGTCCTATCTATAAGGTGTCTCTTAACGATGTGTTCATAGTGAGTATGAGTGTAAAGAGCTTGAGCATTGCGGTGAACATCTTTTATCTTATTATGGGTTATGGTCATAACTTCTGGCAACACTCTTCCAATGTAACACAATCCCTCTGAGTTTGGGGCAAGCCACTTATACGCCTTCCTCCCGCATATGAAATATGCATCATCGGGGAGAACATATGGGACAGAATATGACATTACCATATTGCAAACCTTCCAAGTGAAAAATCCTGTCCCTAACTCTCTCATCTGTTCAGTACACGTATCAGGCTGTATGATATGCGCACAGTATCCTGGTGATACTTCTCCAACCCGCATGGTCCTACTTCCTAGAGTATACCTGTACCAAAAATACCTTCCACCGTCGGCTATTTGGCGTATAAGTTCAGTGTCTACGGGTATTCTGTCGGCTCTGTGTGAAAATGCCATGGTTTGGTTATTCCATGTCACTTCCCAATTTCCCGGCTTTCAGGAATTGGAAATGTTAAAACACACTAAGGATCTATCCACACGGTATTGGTGGAGCTTCAAACTAGGGGGCCTAGAAATATTAAATTTCTTGTCCACCGGTCTCCCACCCCGTAATTCGAGTACCTCATCTATTGTTAAGGGATACGGTACTAGTCCTGACTTGCTCTGACCTTGAGGTACTTGTGAGCTCACCCAGCATTCTGTTTGGTTTAAAACCTTACCCACTAATTAGTGATAATCACTCAATGGATGACGGTCCATGTTGATATTAAGGCTGGACTGACATCTCTGGATGCACCCGTCCTCAACTATGTTTTCACAGTTTTTACACATACAATTTTCCTCAGCCAATAACCCTTCACAGTGCCTCCTAGTTTCTTGACTACCAGATCGTTTTCTGATACTCGCCTTTGCTCGATGGATGTGTTGCTCTTGGAATTCTACAAATCCGTCCTTGCCATCAGAACCCATTCCAGATCCTTTCTCGACCTCTCTGGTACTCTCACCGAAACAGACTGCTCTGGTCAACAACAGGGTCAACAGGAAAACCTGGAATGCAGTCTCTTGGGGTAAGTCCATCTTGTTAAGGGGAGAGAAAAAGGAGCAAGGAAGGGGGGAAAGGAGGGTAATGGGAGATGGGGCAAATAATAAAAAGGAAAAAGAAATTTGGTGCGACAACCGCCTCTGGTCTTGTAGTTCTCTGTGCTCAGGTGCCGTCTCAACAGTGCTGCCTCTCAGTCTTCCCGGAACAGACACTCCAGTGATACGCTATTCTTTCCGAGTCAGCGACCTTTCTGTACGGAACATAAATCCTGTATTACAATGTGTTTAACTGTTGTGTGAAATAAACCATCCGTGGAAAATGAAAAAAAGAGAGAGAATAATAAAAAGAAAATTTGTCAGGTTTGCGTTCACCATTAGGCTGTCACACCATCATGTCTATCGGTATCTCTGCACAGTCTCCCTTCACCAGTATTTCCACTCTCCACCCTCTGTGCATGGCCAGGTACAATGATGCTGGTGAGATATACTGGGGTTGGGCAGACCTCTGAAAAGACTGAGTAGATATGTGACGTTTGAGCTGTAAATCTGTCGGTGAACGTCAGAGATGAAGAGGAAACTTTAAAAGATAAATCACAGAGTTTATCTGGCCGCCCCTGTATCTACAAGAAATGATCTACCAACTACATCAACTGTGACCTCAGGTTTACTACCAAGGCTAGCAATCAACTTCACTGGCTGCAGACTACAGGTGCGGCCCAAAATTTTTCCTATGTGATCCCTGATCCCAATTACGTGTATCATAACTTTGCTCGTGTTCTTGTCTAGGGGGTCTGAATTTATGTGTGCTGTTACAGTTGCTGGCATAATGCCCTTCCCTTTTACACAGATAACAAACTCTTGGCTTCCTCCATGTGCCAGGGGCCTGGGGTTTTGGTCGAGTTGATGCTTCCAGTGCTTGGATGCTCATCACCATCAACCGCTCTCCCTGTGCTTCCCTGATTCTTTGGATATTACGGTCATGCTCGATAGCGGACTCTCTTAATGCAGCCACCGAGATACCTCTCCAGTTAGGTAGAGAGGTTTGTACCCTGGTTCTTAGTGTGTCTTTTAACCCGTCCATTAATACTGACACAGCTACCTCCCTGTGATGTATATTTTCCTTAATGTCCTCAATCCCAGTGTATCTAGACATTTCCTGCAGTGCTCGGTGGAAATAATCAGATGCCGTTTCACCTTCTTTTTGTCTTATGGAAAAGATTTTGTTCCATTTGACAACAGTAGGGAAATATACTCCTAATTGCAGATTGATTTGTCGTACATTCTCCTGAGTGTACTCCTCAGTGAGAGGTATTTCTGCGTCTAATTTACAATCAGTAATAAATTTCACAGGGTCAATATTGGAAGGTAGACATACTCGTAGCACTGTTTGCCAATCTTTGTTTGTGGGTTCGGTGGCATTACCTAATTCTTTAATAAACCTCTGGCATGCGACTAGATCTTTTCTGGGATCGGGAAATTCAGACATAATTGTCTTCAATTCTGTCCGGGACCAAGGACAATGCATAGCAATGTTCCTGACGGGAGTGATTCCCTGAGCGTCAGTCTTCCCGTTGGGGACTGCGATCACCCTGACAGGATTTAGTTCAATTACATCATTCTGGGTTGCTTCTACAATGTGAGGTGCAATTGTCTCTGCATAATGTACTGTACCGTACTTACCTGTGGAACGACCTCACTTATCCCTCCGCTAGGGGGCTTTACTACTGCTCTTACCGGTTGGGCCGTGCCCACCTGGGTGTCCTGTATGGTGGCTGCTGGAGAAAGTGCCGATATCGTGCTGGGTTCAGATTCTTGCTCGTATTCCTGAGGGAAGTTTAAGATGGGATACAACTTGCACGGGTTAGCATTAATACATTTATTAAGTTCATTCTTATTATCATTACTACATTTATCAATTTTACTCTTAGCATATATCAGTATGTCATTGTCTGTAGCCACTTTCTCCCCTGTAATATACGGTGGTGGTGTTGCGGTTGCTATCAGTTTCCTGCTAGGGTTGGAATCGGCTGTGTAAGCTAGTTCCCTCTGCATATCACCCTCTTGTTGCCATAAATTTAAACAGTTTGTGTGTCTAATCCTTTGTTTTTGAGATTTTATCAGACAGATCCTAAGCCAGGGATTATGCAATACCTCTGAGTCAAAACTACCTATCCCAGGAAATGGTGCTTTATCCCCCACAGTCATTCGTGTCCATTCATCACAAAAGGTCTCAGTGTGGGGACCATACTTCCC
This sequence comes from Pseudophryne corroboree, assembly GCF_028390025.1. Lineage (NCBI taxonomy): Eukaryota > Metazoa > Chordata > Amphibia > Anura > Myobatrachidae > Pseudophryne > Pseudophryne corroboree. The sequence continues at coordinate 917,526,607 of NC_086445.1, forward strand.
CCACATTACTAACCGAGCTGACCCCCTGGGTCTGAAATCTGCAGTCTGAACCCTGACTGCTGAACGTCCCTGTGTTGTGCACTTGGCTTCCATTGTGGACCTTTTTAACATGTGAAAACTTCCTAAAATGCACCAAACACAGTAGTCTACCGGTGGAAGTCCTCAAAGTTCTTCCACTAACTTCTTCTGCTCCGTGTATCACGGATCCGCCTTTTTTAGCAGACACATGTAGCCGTTGCAGGCCCTACTTTGGCCTATATCCCCTGGGCCTTTAGGTGCCCAGTGAATATCTGTCTCTGGAGATTTTCCTGAGAGACCAGCGAAAACTCCCTAAACCTTTACTTTACACAAATCACGCTTGCATGTGCTTCACATAACGCTTATGATGACGAGATTTACGCACAAATATGCAAAACTTCGTATCACGTTGCGCCGTGTATTGCCCACACAACCGTGCGGCCCAATCGTACCGCTCATAGACACTTGCTATCTATAAGTGGTAGGATCACTGGAGTCTCCACCCTGTGCTCCAAAACAGCTGGAGTGTAATACTACGAAAACTTTATCACACTCCGTTGCACGTATTCACCTAGACCGTGCTCACCACGTCTTCACCTAGACCGTGCTTCACCAAGTTTCACCAAGCTTCACCAAGCTTCACCAAGATCACCAAGTTCACCAAGCGGGGTTCAATACATTCACACCTTCTTCAACCCACACTAACATTCTATAGTTTTCTGATCAGAAAATATCCTTTCCTGTTAACTGATAGCTTTCCCCAGAGGTAATACAGTAAAAAAAAGGTTTTTAAACTAAATATTGGAAACTGATCAATTTGTGCTATTATCGCGTGGTTACCGTCTCGCGCCTAAACTAAAACAATGCTATTGTGTGATTTGTATTTAGCGGTCGTACTTTTACGCACGTTGCGTGAACACGCCACGTGCGTACGTCTTTACGTTGCGTACGCAGTCCCGTACGCTATTCGAGACACGTGTACAAAGGCCGTACGTCCGCAGTACTACAAATCCCACACTTCTATAAATGTAAGCGATATTTAACTACAATCGCTCACTTAACACAACACACAGTTTCTACTGTATAAACCTTTACAACTAGGCCAGGCTGCGTGTGCATCTTACACTTACTTCCTTAACTATTAACTCTATATTTTAACTAAATAGCAACAAATTTTCTCAGTATAGGTCAAAATGAATCTAGTAATCAATGCTTACGGCAATAATGCGAGCAGATATGCAAAGTACAAAATACAGGTGTATGCGTGTGTTGTGTGCGCATTTAGCGCCAAAACAGAAATTTACAGATTTTAAAAATAGCTTTTGCGTTCTTACCTTACGGATCCCTCCAGCATCCCTTCAAACCATGCAGGGCAGACGCTTATCTAATCAGCACTAGTGTATCCACCGACCAAGAGAAGGCTTACAGGGGATACCTTTCCGCCCTTTGCTGATAGATAAAGTCTGCGTAAACTTGCTAGGCTGCGGGTATGAGGAAGAACCGGACGAGCTCCCAATTGATAATGTCGATATTACCTTAGACCGAAAAGCTATACCTCTAGATACACTATTACCGTGGAGCCGCTATGGCTGCTAAACTGAATACACGTGCTACGCACTTTGTACGCTATTTGCGTACAGAGTCCTGCACGTGGTACGTACTTGGCGTACACACGCCGCGCTGAGTGTACAGAGTACACACAGCGTGCGCACACACAATTGATAACCTTTAAACCTTGTTAATGATACAATGCAATTATATGATTACACTTTAAACCCTTAACAGCAAAGTACTGCAACGATGTTATACCTTAAACCTTAAGTAGCGCTGACGGTATAAAGTACCCGCAGTGCGTACACCTTATCAATACTTATACACCTTATACTGATAAATACACTCTAAAGCCCTCGCAGGAAAGTGAAGACACAACACTGATTTGTAGTTGCAACCACAGGGTTCTAAGGCCACATGGGATTAATTCCAAAAGGTAAAACAGTACAAATCATACATTACAGGCTAACAAGTAAATCTAAACAGAATAATGGCTACAGAGAATGTACATACGTGAGAATGTTCGCAAGCGCAACCCGGCCGGTTCTCCGCTAGTCAGATAGAAAGCGTTCAGAGTCTTCTGACCGGCCAGGCAACAATGGGCTTTTTATACACAACATGCATACACAATACAATGGTCACTGTAATCTCATTGTCCATTGGACACAGGGATGTGTCTTTACATTACAGAAGAGGTCATAGGTGGATTTGAATAGATGGGCGATGTCTTTCCCCAACTGCTCTTGTGGGTGGTATCCTCTGGATTCCCGCCGCATACACAATATACAGTAAATACAGTTAATGTTCATATTCTACTTTTGCACATAACTATACGCAGGAACATGCGATCTTTCTCTAACCAACACCGGAATGTTACCCTCAAAATACCCTACAGCTGGATACTAGACATCACCTTCCAACCTTTATCTGACCCTTCCTATCATGCAAAGGCGAATCTCTTAGTCCAGGAACTGTTTAAACTATTAATACTCGCTGATGTGGTGTAGGGCAGTTATGGGTACAAAATGCACTATTTGGGTTAAATATGTAATGTTCTAATAACCCTCTATGCGTTCACAAACTCTACCGTAAATGCGCATACCACGCACTAAGGCGCATGGCCGTGGAAAGCTACTTTACACAAATTGCGGATATGTGCATGCATGGCAGACTCAGTGCACGCACAGCGGGCATGTGCATGGGGTTAGTACGTGGGGCATGCATTACAATATTTTTCGACTTTGACAGTGGCTTCCTGGCAGCTGGCCGCTGCAGCAAGTTGAGGTGCTACTGTCAAAGTCAGAAAAATGTCTCTATGCACGTTGCCATATTTGCACCGCACACTGGTCCGTGCTGCGCATGCGTACGCTCTCCCGTGAAGGCGCATACCCGCAATAGCGTGCACTCGCAGGCGCGGTATGCGTATTTACGGTAGAGTTTATGTAGTCGTAGCGTGCGACTCATTCGTTACATATTTTCACAATTAATGTAGTTTATAGATCATGATCCCTTTGATAGTTTCTGAAAGTTTGGTTAATATAGAAGGTCCCTGTTTAAAGTAATCCCTCTTTGTATCGTACGAAGGGTCTAACAAGACTCATACAGCAGTGTTTGGTACCCATCGGAAGAGTATTTAATTAGCAATATTCCGGTGTTGGTTTGGAGCGTATTAATCGCTCGTGCGAATAGTTATGGACATAAGAAGTTTATGTCCATTTCTACTATTTACTCATACTCAGGTATGCGGCGGGAAACCTAGTTCCCCACCCACCTGAGCTGTTTGAAATCGTCACAGCCCACCTGTATGAATCAACCTATGACCTTTTGTTGTGATACAGGGTCGAATTCCTTCATCCAATGGACAATGGGATTGTAGGGACTATGAGATTGCATTGTGTGTGGGGCATAAATAGGCAGGCCGACCACATCCAGCTCTCACTCTTCAACGGTTCTCATTGCTGAAAATCGGGTGCTGGATGTCCAGGCGCATGCGATCGTTTACCCTTGTGCGTAAGTTTCTCTCCGTAATCATTGTCTTTCTGTGAGCCAATTTCTCTCATCTCTCTCCGTCTCTCTCTCTTTTTCCCTTCTCTTTCTCTCGTATCTCCCCTAGACTAGTATTGTATTGTATTAGATAGTATTGTATTTTGGTTAGGAAGTCTCTGTTATATTGTAGTGTATCATTTGTACTGTTATCCCCTTTTACGAGTATATTAGATATAATACAGTTAATAGGCTTTGGACCCTAAACCAGTATCTGTGTATTTCCTATAGTGTTAAGTGTTCACTTGAGCGTCGGTGACGCTCAAGCAGCTTTGTAGTTAGTCAGGTTACACAAGGTTGCACTTACACCCTGTATTCACATTAAGGTATTCCGTGTATTTCATTGGTATAAGGTTTAGACATAAAGGTATAGCGTTGTGAGCGTCTGCGCCGCTGGTGATCTCCTCGTGGTCTCGAGCGTCCGCTACGCCATAGCGAATCATTACTCTAGTCATAGCCAATAACGTGTCCTGTGATCGCTGGGCCGTGAGCGAACGTGACGCTTGAGCGTCTCGCCTACGGCTGAGCGATCGTTACGCAACTAGCGTACCATTACGGTACTTCTTAAGTAAACAGCGTACAGTGTTCTTAGCTTCATAAAGGGTAGTTTATACGACAAGGGAATTTAGCATTGTCAATTGGGGGCTCATCCGGGATCCGGAAGTAAGAACAAAACGCTTGTGTCTTTTAAAACTGTTTTATTTCTCTTCTGTCTTGCGTATACACGCACACATACATTTATCTGCATTTCTTTTTCAAATTTCGTATATCACTATTCCTGTTTGCCAAGTTTTATAGTTGATAGAAAGTGCAAAAAGAGATTTGCTGTTATTTCATAGTAGAGGTAATAGTTAAAGTATAGACCAACACACGGCTTGTCTGGGAGATAAGACAGTCAGTGTGGTGTGCGGTAGATGATCAGGGATCATCTACATTGATAAAGGTAGAAATTGTGTTACGGTGGATCTTTGTTTTGCGTACACGTGTCCCTAACAAAAGACTTGCGTACGCAATCCAAACGGCAGACGCACGCAGCGTACATTACGCAACGTAGCGTCTGGTTACGCAACGTAGCTCAAGTCACGAAAAGTTGAATTAGCGCAAAGCGATAATTAGCGCAAAGGCGATAAGTAACGCACAGCGGTAAATAACGCGACGCGGTAAATAACGCAAATCTATTTTTGGAAAAAATCTGAAATTTAGTTTAACAGATCCTGCTCCTAATTGGTAACACAGTTGGACTGAAGACAATTTCTGCGCAGAAATAGATATAGAAACAAAAGTGTACATGTGTTGAGTGAGTGTGGTTTTGTATACATAAGTTTATATAACTTAAGAGGTTGAACCAAAAGGAAAGTCGGGTACTCGTCAAGGGACACACGTGTAAGTGACATATACGGTGGCTAGGGAGGCATCCCTGGTTAAATAATATTTGAGCATTAGAGTATAGCGGACCATAAGGTAACAGACCAGGAGGTCATAAGGTAACAGACCAGGAGGTCATAAGGTAACAGGTAAAATAGACAAAGAGGTCCGCTATAAAAGTCCAGTGGCACAACGCCTGGGGTGTTGGTGCAGAACCCATATAGGCCATAAGCTCTTGCTGAAGGAATCGCGGCCGGAAACATCGATTCCATTGATCTTTCAGTACATGACAAGTAGTGCTTATGTACTGAACGATTGGACCGCACGTAATTGTGTGCAGTAGTTAGTAATCTGACCTAATACCATTAGAGTAAAGTGGTCACAAACGCTATCTGTACATTCTGACGTGATTTGTGTAATTTTTTATTTTTGGAAGGGAAGTTCGCTGGTCACTCAGGAACTATCTAACAACCCCACCTTTACTGGAAAGAGTAAGTGTCCTGCGGGTAACCCTCATATGTTCCAGTAAACTGAAGGTTCCATAGGGGCCCTGTATCGAGTACGCCAGCACCATATCGGTGTGATCAGGTCGTATTGGTCGAGGTGGGCGAGTGAGTGGGGTACTCGGTAAACCGCCACCGCCGGCCTATTTTTGGACAATTTGGTTTGCTGTAAGGGTTCGCTGAAAACCTTGAGATAAAGATCCAAGGAGGACTAAGCAACACCTGCAGACTATGGGGGCCAGTTGTTCAGGTAGGGGGCGATCAACCTCGGTTCGGGTTGATTCAGAGAACCGACCCGTTGGGTCGGCAAGGTACATCATGTGTGAAAAATACGGAAGTCACACAGAATCTTTATGTGATGAATGGGAGAGAATGACTGTACAAGACAGGGACAAATTCCCAAGAATAGGTAGCTTCAGTCCAGACGTGTTACAAAATTTAAGGAGGAGGATATGTCTCGTAAAATCATCAAAGAGACGAATTCAGCATCATGATTACTTACAGTTATGGCACCAGGAAGGTGAGATACAGAGAGGTTTGGCTCTGGCGGCGGGATCTGGGGCAGTCAGGAAGCTGATAGCCACAGCTCCACCTCCACCATACATTGCAGGAGAGAAGCTGATTACGGAGAGAAACGCACTGGGTTGTAAAACACAAACTCTTAGTAACCCTGTAAATGTTAATGATGTTAACCAAATAACTCATGCAAGTATTAACCCGTGCAAGATGTACCCTGTTTTGAACCTTCCTCAGGAGTGTGATCAAGAAGAAGATTCGGCAACAATTTCAGCGCTCTCTCTAGCGGCCACCATATCAGAAACCACAGTAGGAACTGCACCACCCACGAGATTAGTGAAGGCCCCTAGCGGAGGGATAGGTGAGGTCGTGTCAACGGGTAAGTACGGCACCATGCACTACACTGAAACAATTGTACCACAAGTTGTAGAATCTACGCAGAATGAGGCTGTTAGAATTGCTCCTGTAAAGGTGATAGTAGTTCCCAATGGGAAAACAGATGCATCAGGAGCCACACCCGTCAGGAACATTGCCATGTATTGCCCGTTCACTAGAATGGAATTGAGGACCATAGTGTCTGAATTCCCAGACCCCAGAAAAGATTTAGTGGCAAGCCAAAAATACATCAGGGATCTAGGAAACACTTTAGAGCCCAATAATAAGGATTGGCAGATAGTGCTAAGAGCTTGCTTACCTTCCAATGTCGACTCAGTTAAATTCTTGGCTGATTGTGGACTAGATAAAGATGTACCGCTTACAGATGTGTACGACCAGGATAATGTAAAAAGGATAAATTTACAGCTAAAGGAGTATTTCCCAGCCGTTGTTAAATGGAATAAAATATTTTCCATTAAGCAAAAGGAGTCCGAAACGGCAGCAGAATATTTCCACCGGGCACTATCAGAAATGGCAAAATACACTGGTATAGAAGACATTAAGACCAACCCAAACCATCGAGAAGTAGCAGTATCTGTACTGATGGATGGTTTGAAAGAAACATTAAAGGCTAGGGTACAGACCACACAACCATGTTGGCGAGGTCTGTCAGTGTCCACCTTGAGAGAGGCTGCTGTTGATCACGACAAAAACATCACTAGACACAGGGAGTCGCAAAGTGATAAGTTGATGTCCGTAAGTATACAGGCGCTGACCACAAGGCAGCCTGCGTATGTACCACCGAATCCTGTGGGTAAGGCAAGTGTAATAACATGTTTTTCTTGTAACAGACCGGGACACTTTGCACGAGAATGTAGAACAAAGAATGTACAAAGATCTTTTCAACCCCCTAGACAACAACACAACACACGACATTGGGAGCAGGGTCCACAGAGGCGGAGTTTTGAGCCTCATACAGGGGAAACAAAAAGATATCCCCCGAACAGAGACTGGCAGGCCTCTGGTAGTTCCCAGCTAACTCCCCCACAAGTAGTTGCTGCCAATGGGATTCAGGGAGGTCAGCATACCCAATAGGGGTGTGGCCACACCTGTAATCTGCAGCCAGTTAAATTGATTGCCAGTCTTGGAAGCGAACCAGAGATTGCAATCAATGTAGCTGGTAAAACTTTAAACTTTCTTGTAGACACAGGGGCGGCCAAGTCAGTGATAAATTCGACAGTGGGCATAAGAACCACTGGTAGGACAATTCCAGCCATGGGAGTAACAGGAGTAGTCCAGCACTACCCTGTTAGCAAACCAGCCGAGATTACAATAGGGCCTTTGCATACCAAGCATTCCTTTTTGCTGGCTGCATCGGCACCAACTAATCTCCTGGGGAGAGACTTACTATGTAAAATGGGTTGCGTCATTTATTGTACTCCTGAAGGTGTATTCTTGGACATTCCTGAGAATCACGCTCAGGAGGTACGAGACATGTTAGACTCCCCATCAAAATTAATGTCACATTCCATTATGACAAATAGGAACCCATCCCAAGTAGAAGAGATGACATCTCAGATACCAGAGTCACTTTGGACAAAAGATGGACAGGACACTGGATTAATGGCAAACGTAGCTCCAGTAGTTGTACAAGTAAAAGATGGTAGGATAGCTCCAAAAATCCCACAGTATCCTCTGAAGCCAGAGGTGGAGTTAGGAGTTTTTCCAGTAATAGAACGCTTGCTGCAACAGGGCATTCTGGTAAGAACGTCCAGCACAGCCAATAGTCCCATCTTCCCTGTTAAAAAGAGTGGGGGGAGGGGTTACAGGCTAGTGCAGGATCTAAGGGGGATTAACAAAATAGTTGAGAGTCAGTTCCCCGTAGTGCCTAATCCAGCTGTCATCCTAATGCAAATTCCTCCCACTGCCAAATTTTTCACTGTTATTGACCTCTGCTCCGCTTTCTTTTCGGTACCTCTGCACCCTGACAGCCAATATTTGTTTGCATTCACATACAGAGGAGTCCAATACACGTGGACTCGGCTACCCCAAGGTTTCATAGATAGTCCAAGTATATTTTCTCAGGCTTTGCATGATTGTTTACAGTCTTTCCAACCAGACAGTGGATCAGTATTGATACAGTATGTGGACGATTTATTACTGTGTTCAGATTCACTGGAAGCATCTCTGAAGGATACGAAACAGCTCCTGTTTCATCTTTCAGACACAGGTCACAAGGTTTCCAAAGACAAGTTACAATTATGCCAAACTAAGGTAAAATATTTGGGACACTGTCTAACACAAGGACTGAGACACCTGACCGCTGATAGAATCCAAGCCATTAGAGACATGACACTGCCACAAACCCAGCAACAGATCAGGACGTTTTTAGGAATGTGTGGGTATTGCCGTAATTGGATCCCAGGGTTTTCCATATTGGCGTTACCTTTGCAGGAAATGGTCTCTTCAAACAAACCTGATCGGATTTCGCATACAGACGAATCCGAAACAGCATTTGAGAGACTCAAACAGTGCCTAACGCAGGCACCAGCACTAGGTATGCCAGACTATGGGAAACCCTTTGAACTATACGGAACAGAAAGTGCTGGGTGCGCAGCAGGTGTACTAACCCAAAAACACGGTGACGCCAGCAGGCCAGTCGCATACTACAGCGCCCAGCTAGACACGGTAGCGCGATCCCTCCCCACATGCTTGCGTAGCGTTGCGGCGATAGCATTGCTAGTGACAAAAAGCGAAGATGTCGTGCTAGGCCACAACCTCACAATCCATACACCACATGCGGTATCTGCCTTATTGAATTCTGCCCAAACCAGACACGTCTCATCAGCAAGGTTTACAAGATGGGAATTGGCATTAATGGCCCCAGTAAACATCACCATAAGGAGATGCAGCGCATTAAATCCTGCAACATTTCTCCCAGGTGTGCCTGGTCAGGCACAAAGGGTGGAAGGTGAGAGTGATGGGGAAGGAGGATTTAATGCAAAGGGAGATACACATGATTGTATGGAATATTTGACCCAAAATTTTACCGCAAGGCCTGACATCAGTGACAACCCACTGGAAGATGCAGAACTAACGTTCTACACGGACGGTAGTTGTCATAGACAGTCAGACTCGGGAGACTTGTGTACTGGATACGCAGTCGTAGATGACCAAGGCACCATAGAAGCGGAACCGCTAGGCCCACCTCACTCAGCCCAGGTTGCTGAACTGGTCGCCCTAACCAGAGCATGTGAATTGGCTAAGGGTAAGTCAGCCAATATCTACACCGATTCTAGATACGCCTTCGGGGTAGTCCATGATTTCGGAGCCCTATGGCGGCTCAGAAATTTCATGACGGCGGCTGGTACACCGATAGCGCATGCAGCTCACATAAAAAGGCTTCTAACAGCGATACAGGAACCCGACAGAGTGGCTGTTATCAAATGTAAAGCACATACATATAGTCAAGACCCAGTGTCACTTGGTAACAGCCGAGCAGACGAAGCCGCAAAGCTTGCAGCTGCTACCCCCATACAGACAGACACCACACAACTGATGGTATTTAATACCATCAACACACAAAAGTTGTGTGAGATGCAGAATTTGTGTTCCACACAGGAAAGAGCAGTCTGGAAGGCAAAGGGATATGGCCAGGAGTCCTCAGGGCTCTGGACGGATGGACATGGTAAACCAGTGGCCCCCAGGGCATACCTTCCATGTCTGGCTGAAGCAGCTCACGGGCTGACTCATCTAGGCAAGGAGGGGATGTGCAAATTGGTAAGAGCATACTGGTGCGCCCCAGGATTCTCCTCTCATGCGAGTAAAAGAGCAATGTCATGCCTTACCTGTCTGAGAAAGAATATTGGAAAAGCAATACCTACAGAACCATCCCATATCCCACCTGCCGGCGGCCCTTTCCAGGTAATACAAATTGACTTCATTCAATTACCCCCATGTCGAAATTTGAAATATGTACTTGTTTGTATAGATGTTTTCTCGAATTGGGTCGAAGCTTTCCCAGCAGCTACAAATACCGCTATGTTTACAGCAAAGAAAATTGTGCAGGAATTTGTATGTAGATATGGTATCCCTAGAATCATTGAAAGTGATAGGGGTACCCATTTTACAGGTGATGTCTTTCAAGGAATGTGTAAGTTGATGGGAATTGATAGCAAGCTGCACACTCCGTACCGTCCACAGGCGAGCGCGAAGGTCGAAAGAGTGAACAGCACTATTAAAAATAAATTGAGTAAAGTAATGGCAGAGACAGGATTGACGTGGCCAGAAGCTTTACCCATTGTTTTGTATAGCATCAGAACCACTCCCAGGTCCCCTCTTAATCTGTCTCCTTTCGAAATCTTGTTTGGTCGACAACCGCATGTCATGATTAACCCTCAGGATGATTTGAAATGTAACAATGAAGTAACTGTAAAGTACTTGATTAACATGAGTAAGCAGTTGAGGAATCAAAATGATAATCTGAAGTTGGTGATTCCTGATTTACCAGATAGTAATTGTCATGACATTGAACCTGGGGATTATGTAATGATACGAAATTTTCTACGCTCAGGTTGTCTTATTGATAGATGGGAAGGACCATACCAGGTCTTATTGACTAGCACCACAGCATTGAAGGTGGCTGAGAGAGAGACTTGGGTCCATTCATCCCACTGCAAAAAGGTTGCTGATCCAGAGAAGTCCCGTGATAAGGAACAGACGGTAGAGGTTGTATCACTGGAGTGTCTGTTCCAGGAGGACTGAGGCGGCACCTGAGCCTTGAAGACCGAAAGCAGTTGTCGACTCCCTTCTCCCTTTTATTGTTTTTCTCCACTTCCCATCCCCTCTTCCTTGAAATTTCTTTTTTTCCCCCTTCTCATTCTTCTCTATTTCCTCCTCAAAGATGGACTTGCCCCAAGAGACTGTGATCCGGATTTTGATGTTAACCATGATGTTGACCAGAGCAGTCTGTTCCGGCGAGAGTACCATAGAGGTCGAGAGAGGTTCTGGAATGGGTCCCGATTATGATGATGGAGGCGTAGTTTTCCAAGATCAACCAAACCAACAAGCAAAGGCGAGTATCAGAAAACGATCCGATAGAAGAAATTGTGATGGATTGTTAGCTGAAGAAAATTGTATCTGTAGGCTCTGTGATAATCTGGTTGAAGATGGATGCATAAAGAAATGCCAATCCAGTTTTAATATCCATATAGACCGGCATCCATTGAGTGACTATCACTCTTTAGTGGGTAATGTGTTAAACCAAACAGATTGTTGGGTATGCTCTCAAGTACCTCAGGGTCATAGCAAATCAGGGCTAGTACCATTTCCTTTAACGTTAGGGGAGGTACTTGAGCTAAGTGGTGGGAGACCGGTGGACCGGAGGTTTAATATCTCCAGCCCTCCTAGTTTGAAGCTCCACCAATACCATGTGGATAGGTCCCTCTTATGTTTCAATATCTCCAATCCCAGAAAACCGGGAAATTGGGAAGTGTCATGGAGCAACCTTACCATGACCTTTTCACACAGAGCAGATAGAATGCCTACAGATACAGAGCTGGTACGCCACATAGCCAGTAGAGGAAAATCTTTTCGGTATCGATATACCTTAGGAAATAGGATTACTAGAGTTGGAGAGGTATCACCAGGATACTGTGCACATATCGTACAAACTGATACGTGCATTAAGCAGATGGAAGAATTAGGGTCAGGAGATTTCACCTGGAAGGTTTGTAACATGGTCATGTCCTTCTCCGTCCCATATGTTCTCCCCGATGATGCATATTTCATATGCGGGAGAAAGGCGTACAAGTGGCTTGCCCCAAACTCTGAAGGATTGTGTTATATTGGAAAAGTATTGCCTGAAGTGATGACTGTTACACATGACAAAATGAAGGACATACACCGTGGTGCCCAAGCTCCTTATACTCACACTCATTACGAGCACCGAGTTAAAAGACAACTGTCAGAAAGGTTAGAGCATCCGGCCTCTGATCTTATCCATGAATCCACCGGGATTCAGGTCCTGGTAGCGTTAGATTTCACTCGTACCGCTCGGGGAGTGATGAATTATAGATACATTTCCGCACTCGCCAATTTGTTAGATAATATCACTGAAATGTATGATGACACGTTTAGATACACTGGAAGAGAACTTCAAGCTTATAAAACAGAACTAGTTCAGCATAGGATGGTTCTTAATTATCTTACAGCAGTAACAGGCGGATATTGTGTTACATTGGCAACACAGTACGGCATAAAGTGTTGCACTTATATCACGAATAGCACCGAGGATCCGGTAGAGGTCATAGACCAAAAGATGGATGATATTCTCCAATTGAAGTGGGAATTTCGTCGGAAACACAATCTCACCCTTGCTGCTGTAGGTAATGAGCTGACTGGTTGGGTGTCATGGTTGAACCCGCGAAATTGGTTCTCCGGTTTGGGAGACTGGGCTCAAGGAGTCATAATGGATGTTGGAAAGTTTCTACTATGTATCTTGGGTGTCGTTATATCGATTGGATTGATATTTAGATGCGGGCAGGCTTTAATGAGGTGCAAACAAAGTACAAGAGTGATGAGCTTGAGGAGCGAGGAAACTGTAATTAACCTGGATTTGATTTATGACCCAATGATAGAAACCAGGATGGGATGAAAATGCGATTATACGGTCCGTTTCTTTCACCTGTTTTTCTGCTTTTCTCCAAGATACAAAGACCCCCTTGGACGAGGAAGTTGACGAGACGCTATACAGACAACAGACAAGCACCAAAGATGAAGTTTTGACCACTTGAGAAATGGACACTTGATGAACTTTGCCATGGATCCCCAGTTTCCCTTGTACATTTAAACTCACGCTAGCCCAACATTTTTTGTAAATCTGATGGCTCAGACAAAGCTATTTGCTCATGCCCAAGGAGCAATACAGCGCAAAGAAGACGACTCTCAACAGATACCGAACACAACTTCGACGACAGATGTACATTTCCCTGACATAGAATATCATTGCATTTTCCATAAGTGTTCTTTATCTTCATCTCTACAACCCTCAGGTAATGACACACATAGACGATAGGGAATACAGGCACAGATATCAGCAACCACATACCTCCCCCATTCATGTATCATCAACTAAAATGTGCTCCCCATTTTGTTCAAAATCCGAAAAGAGCTCGGTAAAGTTTGACAGCCCATCCACAGACCTGTACCACAGGATAAGAAGGAATTCAAATGTATACTTCGCAATACCTCGAAGCTTGATGTACAACACGTACGGCACGATGATACATGACCCCCCAAACATGGATTCATACACACATGCTTCTGCTATCTCACTAGGTCATACCCTCTTCACACCTTCTCCTCTCTCCTCCCTTACCCAACCATGGAAATCAATTAACCCCTGACTTGCATTTTTCTCCTTAAATGTTTTGTGGCAGTTATTATTGACTGCCAAAGGGTGGACTGTCAAAGTCAGAAAAATGTCTCTATGCACGTTGCCATATTTGCACCGCACACTGGTCCGTGCTGCGCATGCGTACGCTCTCCCGTGAAGGCGCATACCCGCAATAGCGTGCACTCGCAGGCGCGGTATGCGTATTTACGGTAGAGTTTATGTAGTCGTAGCGTGCGACTCATTCGTTACATATTTTCACAATTAATGTAGTTTATAGATCATGATCCCTTTGATAGTTTCTGAAAGTTTGGTTAATATAGAAGGTCCCTGTTTAAAGTAATCCCTCTTTGTATCGTACGAAGGGTCTAACAAGACTCATACAGCAGTGTTTGGTACCCATCGGAAGAGTATTTAATTAGCAATATTCCGGTGTTGGTTTGGAGCGTATTAATCGCTCGTGCGAATAGTTATGGACATAAGAAGTTTATGTCCATTTCTACTATTTACTCATACTCAGGTATGCGGCGGGAAACCTAGTTCCCCACCCACCTGAGCTGTTTGAAATCGTCACAGCCCACCTGTATGAATCAACCTATGACCTTTTGTTGTGATACAGGGTCGAATTCCTTCATCCAATGGACAATGGGATTGTAGGGACTATGAGATTGCATTGTGTGTGGGGCATAAATAGGCAGGCCGACCACATCCAGCTCTCACTCTTCAACGGTTCTCATTGCTGAAAATCGGGTGCTGGATGTCCAGGCGCATGCGATCGTTTACCCTTGTGCGTAAGTTTCTCTCCGTAATCATTGTCTTTCTGTGAGCCAATTTCTCTCATCTCTCTCCGTCTCTCTCTCTTTTTCCCTTCTCTTTCTCTCGTATCTCCCCTAGACTAGTATTGTATTGTATTAGATAGTATTGTATTTTGGTTAGGAAGTCTCTGTTATATTGTAGTGTATCATTTGTACTGTTATCCCCTTTTACGAGTATATTAGATATAATACAGTTAATAGGCTTTGGACCCTAAACCAGTATCTGTGTATTTCCTATAGTGTTAAGTGTTCACTTGAGCGTCGGTGACGCTCAAGCAGCTTTGTAGTTAGTCAGGTTACACAAGGTTGCACTTACACCCTGTATTCACATTAAGGTATTCCGTGTATTTCATTGGTATAAGGTTTAGACATAAAGGTATAGCGTTGTGAGCGTCTGCGCCGCTGGTGATCTCCTCGTGGTCTCGAGCGTCCGCTACGCCATAGCGAATCATTACTCTAGTCATAGCCAATAACGTGTCCTGTGATCGCTGGGCCGTGAGCGAACGTGACGCTTGAGCGTCTCGCCTACGGCTGAGCGATCGTTACGCAACTAGCGTACCATTACGGTACTTCTTAAGTAAACAGCGTACAGTGTTCTTAGCTTCATAAAGGGTAGTTTATACGACAAGGGAATTTAGCATTGTCACTGCAGAGTGAGAGAGCGTGGAGCTTGCTGCTATCGCAAGGGAGGGAGGGGGGTGTTGGGCAGGTGGGCGGAGGGGCAACCACTTGATTGATTTTGTTAAAGTGTATGCCGTACTGCTGCCGGGGGGAAGGGGTGTGTGTGAAACAGTGACAGAACAACAGGGGGGGTGTGACATAATGGCTGGGACTGAACATGGGGCAGGTGACACAATGGCTGGGACTGAACATGAGGGAATGGAATAGTACAGAACATGGGGTGGGTTTTACATACTGGCTATGACAGAATGGGGGGTGTGGGGGGGGGTGTTTGAAACAGTGACTGAACATAGAGACCACTGATGAAACAGTCTCAGTGGTTATGCTAATCCTTGCGCCACCGTGCCCACCCCCAGCCGAGTGACCTGAAGTGCTGCACAGCACAGAGCTGCACTCAGGATGCTGAATTACTGGCTCCGGCGCTGCTGTGACTGGGGTCGCGGCAGCCGGCAGCATCAGTCGTACTCGTACAGCAGCCGGGATGCAAAGCAGGTAAAGCGCCTCTCCAGTCAGGTGCCTACCTGCACTTCATCCCTTTGCTGAGCGGGTACCGCCGGGCCTGTCTGGCATTCACACCAAAGAGTTCAATCTTTGTCTCATCAGATCAGAGAGTTTTGTTTCACATGGTCTGAGAGTCCATCAGGTACATTTTGAAAAACTCCAGGCGGGCTGCCATGTGCTTTTTACTAAGGAGTGGCTTCCGTCTCATCACTCTACCATACAGGCCTGATTGGTGGATTGCTGCAGAGATGGTTGTCCTTCTGGAAGGTTCTCCTCTCTCCACAGAGGAATGCTGTAGCTCTGACAGAGTGACCATCGGGTTCTTGGTCACCTCCCTGACTAGGGCCCTTCTCCCCCAATCGCTCAGTTTAGATGGCCGGCCAGCTCTTGGAAGAGTCCTGGTGGTTCTGAACTTCTTCCATTTATGGATGATGGAGGCCACTGTGCTCATTGGGACCTTCAAAGCAGCAGATATTTTTCTGTATCCTTCCCCAGATTTGTGCCTCGAAACAATCCTGTCTCGGAGGTCTACAGACAATTCCCTTGACTTCATGCTTGGTTTGTGCTCAGACATGCACTGTCAAGTGTGGGACCTTATATAGACAGGTGTGTGCCTTTCCAAATCATGTCCAATCGACTGAATTTAACACAGGTGGACTCCAATTAAGCTGTAGGTACATCACAAGTATGATCAGTGGAAACAGGGTGCACCTGAGCTCAATTTTGAGCTTCATGGTAAAGGCTGTGAATACTTATGTACATGTGATTTCTTAATTTTTTATTTTTAAGAAATTTGCAAAAAATCTAAAAAAACCACTTTTTTCACATTGTCTTTATGGGGTATTGTGTGTAGAATTTTGAGGGAAAAAAGAATTTATTCCATTTTGGAATAAGGCTGTAACATAACAAAATGTGGAAAAAGTGAAGTGCTGAGAATACTTTCCGGATGCACTGTATGTAGATAAAGATTTGTTCTTCACCTGCTCTTTTTTTCACCTCCTTGTCTAGCGTGTTTTCACATTGCTCATGATCCTGAACCAAGCATATGTAAACAGAGGATATGCAGAGTCATACGAATTTCATTCACATCTACAGTTAGAACTGGGTTGTAATTAGAGATGTGCGCCGCCGACATCCCATTTTTACTGGTTTTGCCATCTGGTTTCGGTTTTCAATACGGTTTTGGATTTCAGCCGTGACTGGTTTTGCTTTTTATTCCAAAAATTGGCAAAAAAAAGTTACAATCACATAATTTGTGCCTATTTTTGTTCCTAGAGTATTATTAACCTCGATAACATTAATTTCCACTAATTTACAGTAAATTTTGACCACCTCACAGCTCACAATGGGGGTAATTCCAAGTTGATTGCAGCAGGATTTTTTTTAGCAGTTGGGCAAAACCATGGGGGTAATTCCAAGTTGATCGCAGCAGGAAATTTTTTAGCAGTTGGGCAAAACCATGTGCACTGCAGGGGAGGCAGATATAACATGTGCAGAGAGAGTTAGATTTGGGTGGGTTATTTTGTTTCTGTGCAGGGTAAATACTGGCTGCTTTATTTTTACACTGCAATTTAGATTGCAGATTGAACACACCACACCCAAATCTAACTCTCTCTGCACATTGTCAAAGTCAGAAAAATATCACGATGCACACTACCATATTTGCACCTCATACAGGTCCGCGCTGCGCATGCGTGCGCTCTCCCGTGCGTGCGCATACTCGCTATTACGGGCACCCGCAGGCGCACTGTATGCGCATTTACGGTAGAGTTTCTGTGTGCCCAGCGTGCGACTCAATCGTTACATATTTTCAACATATAATGTATTTTGTAGATTATGGTCCCTTTGATAGAATCTGAAAGTTTAGTTAATGTAGCATGTTCACAGACAGAGAGATCCCTCTTTGTTTGATACGAAGGGTCAGACAAGGGTTATACAGTGGTGTTTAGTATCCATCGGAAGAGTATTTAATTAGCAATATTCCGGTGTTGGTTTGAAGCAGATTAATCGCTCGTGCGAATAGTTATGGACATAAGAAGTTTATGTCCATTTACTATTATTTGCACTTACTTATCCATGCGGCGGGAAACCTAGTTTCCCACCCACCTGAGCAGTTGGAAATGGTCTCAGCCCACCTGTATGAATCAACCTATGACCTTTTGTTATAATGCGAAGACGAAATCCTGTGTCCAATGAACAATGAGATTGTAGGGACCATTGAATTGTATTGTGTGTGGGGCATAAATAGACAAGCCGATCTGATTCAGCTCACTCTCTTCAACGGTTCTCATCACTGATAATCGGGAGCTGGATATTCAGAAAGGCGCATGCGATCGTTCCCTTTGTGCGTAAGTTTTCTCCGCAATCATATTGTCTTTGTTGTTATTGTGAGCCATATCTCTCTCTCTCCCTCCTCTCCTCTTTCTCTCTCATTTTCCCTTAAACGTAATTGTATTGTATTGTATTTCATGTGTAGTTATCTGGTTAGTTAGTCTATGTTATATTGGTAGTGTATGACTTGTATTGTATCATTCTTTTGCAAGTATAACATTCATATAAGGCGTTAGACCCTAAGCCCGGTATCTGTGTATTTCTTATATTTCTAAGTATTCTCAGAGCGTCGGAGACGCTCGAACAGCTTTTAAGTTCATAAGGTTACACTGTGTTACATTTACACTCTATCACTACACCAAGGTTTACTGCATAATACACTGTTTTATGGTATAGTTATAAAGGTTTAACATTGTGAGCATCAGCACCGCTGGTGATCTCCTCGTGGTCCCTAGCGTCCGCTGCGCTAATAGCGTATCATTACGTTAGTCGGCAGCCAATAGCGTGCCTGCCTGTGATCTCTTGGCCGTAAGCGAACGTGACGCTTGAGCGTCTCGACTACGGCTAAGCGATCGCTACGCAACGTGCGTACCCTTACGGTACTCCATACGTCAATAGCGTACAGTGTTCTTAGACCTCTTAAAGGGTTTTAAGTAAGATAAATATTTAGCTTTATCAATTGGCGGCTCGTCCGTCCTTCACATATCTGTACTAGCTAATTTCAGCAGACATTATCCATCAGCAAAGGGCGGGAGATCATATTCCTCGTGGTGCTGCCTGGATAAGCGTCTGCTTCGCTTAGTAAAGGGTGCTGAAGGAATCCGGAACCGGAGGTAAGAACAAAACGCTAGTGTCTTTTAAAACTGTTTATTTCTGTCTTGCGTACACACACACGCATATATCTGCATTTCTTTTTATTTTCGTGTATTTTCATATCACTCTCCTGTTTGCCATTTTATAATTGATAAACGTGCTAAAAGAGATTTGTCGCTATTTAATAGTTAAAGAGTAAAAGTAATACATTAAGGGATAAATTGCAAAGCACGCACACAGCTCTGCCTAAGGATACAAGGAGAGACCGGTGTGGTGCTCGGTAGATGATCAAGGATCACCTACATTGATAAACGTGTAAATTGTGTTACGGTGGATATTTGCTTTGCGTACACGTGTCTCTAACAAAGGGCTGAGACTCGCGTACGCAACCCAAAGGCCGACGCACGCAGCGTATATTACGCAACGGAGCGTCTGGGTACGCCCACGTAACTCAAATCACACGATAGTGTTATTTTAACAGGCGAAAAGGTGGCAACGCGATAAATAGCGCAAATCAATTTTAGTGTCCGAAATTTAAACTAACAGATCCGTCTCCAAATTTACAACACATCTGGTCTAAAGGAAAGAAATTTCTGCGCAGAAATAGAAATAGAAACAAAAGTGTACATGTGGTGAGTGAGTGTTTTGCATATATAAGTTTATACAACTTTGAGGTTGAACCACAAGAAGTCGAGTTCTCGCAGGGTACATGCATGTAAGTGACGTACATGGTGGCTAGGGAGGCATCCCTTGTTAAACATAAATCTGAGCATTAGAGTATAGCAGACCAGGAGGTCATACTGTAGTACAGACCAGGAGGTCCAGAACAGACCAGGAGGTCCAGGTACAGCAGACTAAGAAGTCCGCTATAGAGACAAGTAGCACAACACCAGGAAGGGTTGGTGCGGAACCCATATAGGCCATAAAGCTCATGCTGAAGGAATTCGCAGCCGTAATTTTCGATTCCGCTGGTCGCTCCGTACATAAGATTAGTTGCTTATGTACTGAACGATTGTACCGCACGTAATTGTGTGCATTAGTTAGTAATCTGACCCAGTGCCATTTGTGTACAAAAGGGGTCATAAACGCTATTTGTACATTCTAACGTGATTTGTGTAATTTTTTTTTATTTTTAGGGAGGTTCGCCAGTCACTTGGGAACTATCCAGCAACCAATAGTTACTGGAAAGAGTAAGTGCTCTGCGGATCACCCTCACATGTTCCAGTAAATAGCGGTTCAGGTCGCAGGGGCCCTGGGTCGAGTACGCCAGCACTAGGGCAGTGTGTAGGTCGTATTGGTCGGCGTGGGCGAGTGAGTGGGGTACTCGGTAAACCGCCACCGTCAGCCTATCTTGAACATTTTGGTTTTTGCAAGGGTTCGCTGAAGGCCCTGATTAAGGTCAGAGGTAGTGAAAGCAACACCTGCAGGTATGGGGGCCAATTGTTCAGGTAGGGGGCGATCAACCTCGGTTCGGGTTGATTCAGTAAACCGACCAATCGGGTCGGCAAGGTATGTAATGTGTGAAAAATACGGTTCACACACAGAGGTTTTATGTGATGAATGGGAGAGAATGACTGTACATGACGGGGAGAAGTTCCCAAGAGTAGGCAGCTTTAGCCCAGAAGTGTTACAGAATCTAAGGAGGAGGATATGTCTCATTAAGTCAGCAAAGAGACGGATCAAACATTATGATTATTTACAGTTATGGCAACAGGAGGGTGAAATACAGAGAGGATTGGCTCAGGCGGCGGGATCTAACCCTATCAGGAAACTGATAGCCACGGCACCGCCGCCACCATATATATCAGGAGAGAAATTGGTTGCGGAGAATGACGCACTAGGGTGTAACAAACAAACACTTAGCAACTGTATAAATGTTAAAGATAATGTTAATAAGTTAACCAATGCAAGTATTAACCCGTGCAAGTTGTACCCTGTTTTAAACTTTCCCCAGGAGTGTGATCAAGAGGACGAAGCATCAACAATATCAGCGCTCTCTCTAGCAGCCACCATATCAGAGACAACAGTAGGCACGGCCCAACCCTTAAGATTAGTATCAAAGGCCCCTAGCGGAGGGACAGGTGAGGTCGTGTCAACGGGTAAGTACGGCACCTTACACTATGCTGAAACCATTTCACCACAGGCTGTAGAATCTAATCAGAATGATGTTATTAGGCTTAATCCCGTTAGGGTAATAGCTGTGCCAAATGGGAAAACTGACACTACAGAAGTCACTCCTATCAGAAACATTGCCATGTACAGCCCATTTTCCCGAATGGAATTAAGAACCATAGTGTCTGAATTCCCTGATCCTAGAAAAGATCTAGTTGCTAGCCAGAAATACATCAGAGACCTAGGAAACACTGTAGAGCCAAATAATAAGGACTGGCAGATATTGCTGAGGGCATGTTTACCCTCCAATGTCGACTCAGCTCAATTTTTAGCTGACTGTGGATTGAATCAGGATGTACCCCTTACAGATGTGTACAACCAAGACAATGTAAAAAGAATAAATTTACAATTAAAAGAGTATTTTCCAGCTGTAGCTAAGTGGAACTAAATTTTCTCCATTAAACAAAAGGAGTCAGAAACAGCTGCAGAGTATTTTCACAGGGCATTACTAGATATGGCTAAATACACAGGCATAGAGGACATTAAAACCAACATAAATCATAGAGAAGTAGCAGTATCTGTGCTAATGGATGGTTTAAAAGAAGCATTAAAGACAAGGGTACAGACCACGCAACCATGTTGGCGAGGTCTGTCGGTGGCTACTTTGAGAGAGGCAGCTGTTGATCACGATCGGAATATCACCAGACACAGGGAATTACAAGGTGATAAATTAATGGCAGTAAGTATACAGGCCCTGACCACAAGGCAGCCTTTGTATAAATCACCAAACCCTGTGGGTAAGTCAAATGTGGTAACTTGTATTCTTGTCATAGACAGGGACACTTTGCACGATATTGTAAATCGAGAGACATACAAAAGTCTTATCAACCCCCTAGACAACGACACGACACACGACATTGGGATCAGGGTCCGCAGAAACGGAGTTATGAGCCACATACAGGGGAAACAAAAAGATATCCCCCAAAAGGAGACTGGCAAGCTTCTGGCAGTTCCCAGCTAACCCCCTCTCAAGTA